>NW_024884253.1:57165222-57167172 GCF_019232065.1 Centrocercus urophasianus
CCCCCCAATCTAATGATATAATTTAGCAAGCAAGCTTGGCAATGACTCAGCGTTATTGCCTGTGTAACAGGAAAACTGAGGTTGTGAAGGGAATTCCCAGTGTCAGGAATAACGGGTGCAATACCCAAGAGTGGCACTGGCAAACTCTGTTTGTAGCAACAGGATAGCATTTCTAGCACAGAGTGCTGTCGGAGTCTTGGTGCCAGGCAAATCGTGAGAAACTTGCTACTGCTGGCATGGCTGCACTCCCATTCAGAAAACTGGCTTGGCTAGAAGCAGGTGGTCTGTGCTGCAGTGCGTGGTATGGCATTGCTGATGGAATGCAAGGAATAACCTGTGCTCCTTGGGAGGTGTGTCGATGCTAGCAGCTGCCAGCACTGATGTTCGTTAAGGAGACAGAGTACTTGCAGGAGGCCCAGGGCTTGATTTGGTAACCAGAGAACATGCTTTCTTACATCTGAACCAGTAAATGTCAGCTTCACTTGCCGTGTTTCATGTTGTGTTCTGATATCGTGGAGCCTGATCTAATCCTTTAATTTCTGAACAATCACTTCCTGTCTGCCACTCCCTTGTTTGTATCATGTGCTCATAGGGAGAAACCCTGTTTTAAGGAAAAAAGTACAAGAGCCACTAGTTTACCACACCTAAATAATGATGGGGCGTCTCAAAGACTGCTTAAAGGAAGAAGCCAAATTTTCACTACTTATGAAACATTAGTGTATTTGTGTTGTTTTTTCTTCCTTGCTTTGGTGTTAACAAACAGTGCTTGATATTCTAGAAGAAGAAAAGCTCTGCAGTTGGGATAGAGGTGGCCTGAGGGCCATCCCCCTCAAACATACTAGTTCTGCTGATACCCACTGATGCTGGGCAATTGAACAATACTCTCTGTTCTACCTTGCTTGCAAGAGCCCTCTCTGGTGTGAATTTGCCCAAGGCTGCAGCCTTTAGTTAGTTTGTCTGCAGAGTTGGGCTTGGAGCCCTAGCCTGTCACAGAGGAAGGAGTACAGTTGTAAAAATAATACTGGAGCAGTCATTTGGTCAAGAGCTTCACACAGCTGGTCCTTCTGCTGGGATTTCCCTCATCCTTTAAGCTGACAGCTGGTGAGACTTTAAAAGTAGCAAACTGGTTTTGCCTTCAGCTGTAGAAGACATGCAAGCTATATATTGTGGTTGGCAACCCTGCCCACTGCAAGCTCTGGGTACCTCCTTGTGATTCCCTGCATGAGAAGGTGAGGATCTCTCATTCCTAAGGCTGGCTTGTTTCAGTACCTCCATGGCCTGGGACTGAGGGCCTGGACTCTCCTAGCAGCAGGCCGGTCAGCTTCACGAGTGGTAACCAGTAAAGGCAGCCTTTGCTTCATACCAGCAGTGCTTTGAAGTGCCCCAGAGGCAAGGCTGGGAGGGCATTGCTGTGGAGGCCCAAGCTGGGCAGGCAGGGAGCACACAGCCTGCTGGCTGACCTGCAGGGTGTTCAGAGATCGTGATGGGCAAGTGCTGTAATAAATATCTTGGGCCACGCTTGTTTTGAAACCTCCTTAATTCAGTGATAAGAGGCAGAATCTGGATTGTGTTTATGATCTGATGACTTGGAGGCAGAAACCAGCAAAGTGCTCTGTAAAGCAGTGTACATGCTTTTCTGCCTCTCCTCCAGTGCAGGGTGTATGTGGTACATCTTGTATGTGCTACATCATGTATGTGGGGTGCATCTTGACAGTTAAGCTATAAAAATATGATTGTGTCCTTTTGTTTCTTTTTTTAGGAAGAGAAAATGAGTCCTAGAAGAATTTAAACTGTGTGAAAACTTAGTCTTCCCTAATAAAATGAGGTAGTGACATTTTAGGATCATCCAGAACAATGAGTGTAGAAGAGAGTGCCATTTATTCCTTCGAGTCTTAAATCTTCATTAAATATCAGTTTCTCTCCACAGTTTGGGTATTGTTTTGTTTCTTA
>NW_024884253.1:57167182-57241659 GCF_019232065.1 Centrocercus urophasianus
TTAAATATCAGTTTCTCTCCACAGTTTGGGTATTGTTTTGTTTCTTATTTCCAGTTATTTTTTATGGGAATTTAGAAGTCTAAGAAGGTGCTTCCTAGCCTGCTTGTCTGAACTAGCTTGGGATGAATAAGGTGTTAGTCAGCAAAAGAATGCATGAGAAAGAGACTGTTTTCTATACTGCTGTAATTCTTCTTGATAGTACCCTTGTATTTTGCAGATCTGATGTTTGCAACAGTTGTATGACCCCATTGCTGTGGTTATGAGCCTTTTAAAAAGGGCTTGTCCTGGCAATATTATGTTTTTTTGTCTTTCTTTTAAACTAGAAAAAAAAAATCTTAATTTTAGGTAGGCAAGAATTGTAGTGGGGCAGGAAAGGAGATGAAACCCAGTGAAATTAGTAGCTGAGCTGCAGACACCAGGGAGGTTGGTAGGTACACTGCCTCCAAAGCTGATGTTCCCAGCTCTGGGATGTTTTTCCTTCTAAACAGGAAAACAAGTTATATATGCTGCAAAAATGTGATTAGCAGATATCTGCATGCAGTATAATAAACAATTCTTGTCTGCTGTCAGTTTTGCCTGCAGCCATGGAAGGAGGATGACTCTGGAATGAACAGAGCACTGTGGCAGGTGGCAGAAAGCAGCAGGAGGGAGAGCCTAACAGCATGCTAAATTTGGTTTCCCTTGGGCAAGCTGCAGGCTGCATTAGCTGGGTGACAAAGGTTCTGCCTGCCCAGTGTCTCTCCTCTGCTGCCTGTTCTGCAGAGCTCAGGGGTGGTCTTCACTGCTGGTGATGCTATTCCTGAAATTAGGAAAAGGTTCTGTTTTAGGATCTGTATCTACAGGGTGGTGTTCTGACCAGGTGCAGTACTGCTGCTTCTCCAAAGCTTTTCATTGGACCTATGGATTACCTTTATTTTATGCTCCCTATCGTGGTGCCTTTCCAAGCTTCATTTGCAGTTTCTTCAGAGACTCCTGTGAGACTTTTTTTTTTCCTGTCAGATGTATAAAGATTTTGAATGAATGTGATCCTTAGGTGATTTTCTTTCATTACTTTGTGTTTTTTTTCAAATATCGTAGCTATGAAAAATAGAGTGATATTTTCCCAAATTTGCTCTGTGGTTCAATCTCTGTTTACCTTTATCTTCCAAACTTCAAACATGTGCAAAAGTAACTAATTTTTCTGGTACTGTGTGGGAAACAGTCACGTTTGGTACACAGAGGCAGTAAGAATCTTATTAAAGCAGTGGATACTGTTATTTTCTTAGATTAGTAGGAGTTAACTTTAGCTTGGCCTCTTCATTTTTGTTTGGTTGTTTTTTGCTCTGCATTGGGTGTAGCCATTTTATTTTGGAAATAAAATATTTCCTTTGCCAACGTATAGGGAGCAAGCAGTCAACATCTGCTTGATCTTCTGAATGAACTGAAGAGGTCCCACATCTTTTTGCAGGTCAAAAAATGAGCTAAATGATTAAGCCAAAACTCAAAACCTGCAACTTTCTGTTGCTTCAATGCTGTATCTTTTGGCATAATGTGGTTTGTGCAAGGAAGCAAGGGGAGAGGGGTCATCACACATGAAAATTAAATAGGAAGAGGACCATGATAATCTTCTTCCTTTAAATGAAGATTGTCTTGGCAACATTGTCCCAGGGAGAAAAAGAAACCCAAACAAAGACCATTCTGGTAGAGATAAATGTGGTATCTAAGGAGAATGTACCTCAGATATAATGACAGCGGACTTAGCAAAACAACTGAAAACCCTCCCAAACAAGCTAGAGGCCACAACTTCACCTATAAGACAAGGAATCTGAGAGTTGCTTTTTGGCTTACTAAGAGGAGGCTGTGTGAGGGCTTGTAGGAGGTGAGGATCACTTAGAGAGGTACAGGCCTGGACACTTGCTTACATTTGTTGGCATCCTCTTCCTCCTAAAGCCTCTCAGATTAAGGGCAAAAAACTTGCAGGTTGAGCAACAGCTTCTGCTCCTTTGGAGCAGCACTGCTATTCCAACATAAAGAATCTTCTGCCAAGGAGGGAAGAGGTTCAGCAAGGGAACAGTGGCCTCTGATGACAAGCAGAGAGAAGTGCAGGAGGCTGCATATTAAATTCCAGAGTGATTGTCCCCATCCTTGATGCAAGTGGCTTTGAAATATCTCCTGTGTGTGTCTGCCACTGCAAAGAGAGCCTGCACCTAATGCAATTATACTTTTGCTTGCTGTAACATGCGAGACTAAGGAACAAAATAATGTTCGCTGTCGTGAATGAGAGCAGAATACTTTGAATTTGATAAATGTGTCGAGTGTAGAGATGTGCATTTGTATTCCTTTGATTTTAATCCTAATCAGATAATGAATGCTTGCTAGATAGGGAAGTATCTAAGTGGGAATTTACCTTTTTAATACTGAATCACTGTAGGAGGTTGCTTCTCACAGAACAGCAGTTTGGTAGGGGTTAGGCTAGAGTAGGGTGGTGATCTCAAACTTTATTTCTAGCTCAGTTATTTGGTGATATTTGTTTTCAAAAATGTCACTGTGTTTACGAAAAGTGGGAAAAAAGTCATTTTAAAAACAAATGAACTGAGATTTAAGATAGTGAGAATGATATGCTCTCGTATTGATTTGGTCTTGGTGCTTCTGAAGCCCCATTGAATGTCATACCTAAGCTATACTGTTCAGGTGGTCTTCCAAAGGCTGATGAGGTTGTATCAGAAGGAACTGACACAGCAATGTGATGGAAGAGAGTAGTTAAGCATGTGTGTGCATGCACACCTGAGTGTGTTACTTGTCCTTCTAATGGAATAGCTTCTACAGCTGCTCTACCTGCAGTGTTTTTTGGATTGGTATTCCAGAGGTTGCTGGCGGCAGACAGATGATTTTAATATTCCTGTAATGTGGAATGCTGTGTTAGCATTTAGATAACCTTATTTTTTCCCCCTTAAACGCTCCTTGATGAGTGATACTGGCACAGGACTCCCGCCTCCCTGAGCCATAGTTCAGTTCATATCTGTTTCCTCTGTAAATCCCTTTGCATGTGGTCAGCTTGCAAGTTGCTAGTGAGAGCCTGCCAGCTTATATGTTGTCTGATTGCTTTCACAAATGTGGCTGACTTTGATCTTTCTGAGAAAATAGACACTGAATACAACTCATGTAAAGCACAGACGGTGTCTGTAGAGTGGATGTGGAAAGGTAGAAGGGTTAACCATGACATGTTCTCTTGAAATGGTTTTATGACTGCTGCAAACTTGAATGTTCTGTAATAGAGATCTGCTGGATTGAGGGGTTACCCTTCACTATTAATGACTCATTGGCCTCCTTCCCAAGCTGCCTGAAGTGCTGCTCTCCCTAGTGGAAGTAATTTTGTCTTTGAAGTACTTTCCAGAGCTGTCAACTAATGTTCCACAGTTCCCAGAGGAAATAATGAGCCATGAGTGTATGTACACTGAAAAAATGGACTCTGAAATGAACTGTTCCTATAGGAGCCTGGCAGTCTGCTTCTCTGTGGAATTCAGCTTGTTTATACAATCTTATCTGGCTAAGCTTTGGTATTTCATCTGGCAGGCAGCTCCTATGAAAAGCAGCTGTCCAAGCAATGGGAGTGGTGCTCCTGGTGGCTTTTTCAGAAGGTCTATAATTTCTTCCTTCATGTAAATCAAAGAAACACAATACTCTTTTGGCTACAACCAGATGCTCTAAGCAGTTTTCTTACCCTTATAAATAGCTCTTTAAGTGTGCTGTGCTGTGCTGTACTCTGTGACTTAAGAATAGGATTCATGACGGCAACCAGGAAGAAGGTATAATGTATTTTGTAAGTCACGAGTTGATAACAAAATTGTTGGAGGAGTAAATACCTCGAAAGTGTGGGCATCTGTAACTTTTTAGATATGTTTTAAAAGAAATTCGTTAAGTAAAATATCCATACTTGAAAGCAAAAACCTTTATTGGTTTTACCGTTGCTGGACAAGAGGCAGTTCCACCAATTGAGGTGAGAAAACACTGGTATAAAGAAAACTTACCACAAGTGTATTTCTATATGAAGAGAGCTGTAGCATATATAATCCCTACCAGAAAGGTTCTGATGGGTAAGTGGGTAGTGACAACTATTTCAAAGAAAGGAGACAGGCAAAAAAAAAAAAAAAAACAAACAAACAACCCACAAACATTAACGGGAAGGATGCAGGCATCCAAAGTACTTAAAGTTTTTATTGCTATTTATTGCCAGATAGCAGAATGTTCTGAAAAATGTACTTTCTGTGGAGGACTGGTGCAGTAACTTTCAATGCCTATAGGAAAAAAAAGAAAGAGGGTTTTTTGGGGTGTGCTTATGTGTAGGACAGAACTGGAGAGCTGATGATTGCTTCTCCAGCTGTGGTAAATGTTTTGGGTTTTTTTTCTCTAGAAAAGGTGAACAAGATGACTTGTTTCCTATTGAAGATAATGGGCCCAAATAAAGTTTAGATCTAAGTCTTTCAAAATTCAGTGGTTATCCATGATTATCCAGTTCACAGCCTATCTGTGTCTGAAATTGTATTTTGTACAGGTGAATGTTCGGTGCAGTCTGCCAGATTGTAAAGAATGGAGGCTGTACTCAGCACCTAAAAGTTAATTATCCTTCTGTCATCTGTGCATCACATTTCACTCTGACCACTGTTCAAGACAGAAAAACATGACACCCTGTAAAATACGAGACATTAAGTACTGCTTAGATGTGCCTCTTGATGGCACTTGTCCTGCCAGCATGCATACAGATTTATGTAGCCTTTATTCTGCAAAAGGAGGACTTAATATTGCAACAGGAGAAACATGAAATACAAGCTCTGTCTGGTTTATATACTGCATACTTGTCTACCTTGGGATCAGGATTCAGGCACAGTCAGTTTTGTTAGCTAAAAGGGCATTCTTGCTTGGAATCCTGCATGGTGAAGAAATTGAAAACCTAGTAACTGACCTTCATTCAAAGCGTGTTGTTGTAAATTATGCAGTGATGGGTAGCTTTCATTTTGGTCTGACACATACCACCTGAACAGTGCATAACTGGAAAGAGGTGACAGGTCACTGTTTGACCACCCTGTAGCTGCTGAAAGGTGGTGATATTTGGCTGACTTCTCCCGGTTCTGGTGAGGAGGGAAATTTTTCTTGAGATTGACTTTCTGCTGCCCCAGCAACAACTGATGTTAAACTTCAGTATGGATACTTGGCTTTATTCCTGCTGAAAAAGTAGAAGCTTGGAATAACATGACAACCTGTTTTGTTCTAGCAGGTCATCTTGAATACAAGCAATGCGATAATCCCTGTATTGTCAAGGAATGTATATTTTGTACTTGAATTTCTTCCAGAAAATAGTTAATTGTGTGTTACTTTTGTATGTTTTTTTCCTTAAAAGCACTCCAAATTAACTCCCTTTTTCCATCCTGCAATAGATTTTAACAGTTTCACCTTTTAAAGTTGGGTCTTCATCTTTCTCAGAAGTGGTCCCATGGAGAATCAGAATCAAAAACTGATGCCTGATGCTGTCTTAAAAACAGATCCAGTCAACAGTGCACCGACTTCATTTTTTAATCTTTTCCAGCCCTGGAATACTTGAATTTAAAAAACGGTCAATAATCCAGTATAACATAACTTCTAATCTCTCCTCCTGCCTCATGGTTCATGGTTTGGAGGAGAATGAGCATTTTTGTGGCAGACTGGGCTCTTTATTATTAGTGGTGGTGGTTATTTGGAAGTTGCCCAAAGGTCATGAATGCTGGCAGTCATCTAGAGAGACAGATTAGTGGGCTCAGCGCAGGTGAGGAGGTCATAAAAGCAAAATAAGGACTTTTTTGTCATTGCCTTCATTGTTCAGCCAAAAGAAGCAACTTCAGACATGTCCCACCTGTACGTGTCAGATGGACCATTGTGCTTCTTTAGTTTCCCTATGACATTAATACTCAATTATGACAAGCTTGAATGTTGTGAGAATTAACTCTAGGTTGTTCTTGTTCTTTTAAGGAGAAGAAAACTCTTGTCAGGAAATCATCTGATCTGGTAAAATGCTTGCAGGCCAGTCTTACTCATTCAGTCTTAATAATCATATACAGAGGTGCAGGGAACAGCTACCTGGGTGTTGTCAGCAGAGAGGGGGATGACTGGGGCATGTTTAATTTTACCTGCAGTGCAATGAACTGCAGTCACCAGACTGATTTTCTGAGTCTTAATGACATGCAGCTTTTGGTTTGAGTTTAGTTTTTGCGTGGTACAAGAGGCAGTTTCAAACAAAAACTTGCATGTAATGTAATTTTAGCTTTACCATCTTAAAATGAAAGTCTGGGGTAAAGTTTGCCTCGGTAGCGTGCTTTTTCCAACCTTTGTTATCTAGAGATATTATTTTACTTTCTCAAGTGTTGTTATGCAGGATTAATTTATATGAGCAAAAGCTTCACCACACTTCTGTAAAGTAATTGTATTTCTGTATTTTACTGCTTGTCTTCAACAGTAAACTGAAAGTTTGTTCGTTTTTATCTGAATAGTGTTAGCATGTTTAAACCCCTGGTGAAATGCTTTTCTAGCTAGTATTGTGCTTCATGTTCAAAATATGCACAGTATTTCTAATGTGAACTGCAGTGGCACATTTTTTTTACACTAGGTAATTCATGAATATTTAGGTATTTTTTGTGAAGCTCAAAATGGAATGACGTGTCAGTGGGCATTTATGTATTGTTCAGCTGGTTTAAAGTAGATCACTTTGCACATGCCCTGGAAGTGCATTGAATACATTGACAGAGACCAAAGTATTTTAACTTCTGCAGTAGATCTGACAAAGGCTGCTTTCCTCTGGATTTTTCTCAAGAGTGGGAGGGTTTGTGCAAGCCCGCATCTGTTCTGTGCTCCTCAGCATATGGACTATGCAACAGGGCAGTTTCTCTCTCCCCTCTTCTATTCTGCTTGGGCACCTTACTTCCACAATTTTTCTTTTTTTTTTTTTTGTTTTAAATTTAACACTTTAGCACTTCCTGTGGCTGTCAAATTCTTCAGAAATTAAAATATTCCAAAGAGAAGAGTGCAGCATTGATAGGTGTGTGTTAACATAAATCCCTCAGTGAAAGTGGCTAGGCTACAAATACATATCCAGCTAACTCTCTCATACCCTGCTTTTGTGTTTGTGCTTGAGGTCTGCTATCAGTTAATGCTGTGACGGGTATTAAAATATTCTTTCATTCAGACTTTTATATTAGGAATTGCATACACATTTTTCTCCATGTGACATATATGTATAAAATTACTATCTAACTCTGAAAATACAGTGTCATATAAGAAGGTGTATCAGGCTTGCAGCTGCAAGTAATTGCATTCCATGCAAGAGTATGAAATCAGAAGCCTCCTTCCTCAAAATGTGGAAGATATATGGATAAGGCATTGGAAACAGCTAATTCATTCTGAATGATGTGTCAATGGACTTAAACTGAAACAAAGGTGAGGGTAAGCAGAAGAATTTGACTTCTTCTGTATTATTGGGAGTACAGCTTCAGTGAACCAGAGTAAGGAGGGAAAACTCCCTGCAGTTTGAATCATTCTGTTTGATACAGTGGTGCGTTTTATCTTTCAGATGAAGTGGACTACAGTAATTTTGGGACCAACACGTTGTCAAGGAAGAAGAAGGCTCTGGTGACACTCCGCAACGACAACCTCCGCCGGCGTCCTCACATTAATATCGGCATGCCTCACGATTTTAGGCCTGTGTCTTCCATAATCGATGTGGACATTCTTCCTGAAACACACAGGAGAGTGAGGCTGTATCGACACGGGTGTGAGAAACCTTTAGGATTTTACATACGCGATGGCACCAGCGTAAGGGTTACTCCTCACGGACTGGAAAAAGTACCTGGTATCTTCATCTCTCGTATGGTTCCTGGGGGCTTAGCAGAGAGCACAGGCTTGTTGGCTGTAAATGATGAAGTCCTGGAAGTTAACGGCATTGAAGTAGCAGGAAAGACTCTCGACCAAGTCACAGACATGATGATTGCTAACAGCCATAACCTTATTATCACGGTCAAGCCAGCGAACCAGAGGAACAATATTATTCGGAGCAGTAGGATGTCTGGTAGCTCTGGGCAGTCTACAGACAGCACCGCTAGTCACCACAGCTTGCCTACATCTCACGTACTGCAGAACTTCCATCCTGATGAAATGGAGAGTGACGAAGAGGCTGACATTGTCATCGAGGGCAGTCTGGAGCCGCAGCACATTCCCAAACTGCACAGCCTTACTTCCAGTAGCCTCTCTAGAATCAATGGCAGCAGCCTTAGCCACAGACTTCAAAGGGACCTGGTGCTCAACAACAACTCTGGCCGAGAAAGCAATGGCAGCATCCACAAATTACTCAGTTCCTTAAAAACTGATCCCAGACACAGTCTGGTTATTCCCCGAGGAGGAATTGAGGAGGATGGCACAGTTATTACGCTTTAGTAGCAATTGCTGCAACTCTTTTCAGTCTTAAGTGCCAATGGGGACAATTGACTCTTAGAACTTGTTATGCACAAAACAGAGCTGATATTCTCATAGACCTCACAGGTGCAGAATATTTTTGCTGTCTAGGAAACATGGCATTTGGAGTTAGAGAGAAGACTGCCATGCACTGCAAAATTGATCAGGAGAATGCCAGAGTGTAAAAGCTGGTTTATATCTCAGTCCTAAAGTAAGAGGGCAGATTAGTTGTAGTTTGTATAAATTTAAGCAGTTTTACAAGCTACCACTGGCAGTGCTACATGCTTGGGTTTGAATGCATGGGTGGATGTATTTATACACGCATGTATATGAGTTAGGTTTTAATAGTAATAACAAATGTCTATTTGAAGTGGAATCTGTTTTTCCTCTGATATGAGTTTTAAAAGAGCTCTTCTCAATAGCATTACATACAGACCTTCTGCTAATTTGTTTATACCACATTTGCAGTGTTATGTCTAAACCAGACAAGCTCTGTAAAAGTAGTTTTCTGCCGTAGTGGTAACAATGGTAGGGAGATGCTGCAAATGCATTTCCCAAATGAAAAAATGTATGTATTTTTTAAAGTGTAGGGAGAGGAGGTTGAGAGGGTTATTGCTTTGGGATCAGCACCGCCTGCTGGTCAGAGGCAGATCTGCCTGCAACACAGATCTATACTATATGGGAAAACAAAATCATGACAATGAGAGCTTAAAACTGTTCATTATGTGTCAAATGTATTATTTTTGATATTTATTAGATAATACCTCTTCTTCAAATTTTCTCACCATCTCTTTTTCAGTATCAAGTTCATGTGAATTCTAGGGATACATTACACGCAAGAAGGTGAAAAGAAATGGGAGAGTGCTAGGACTGTTTCCTTCCCCACCAAGATAGGTTCTCGCTGTATACAGCCTAAATCCTGGAGGTCCTTTCTTACCAAAATTTGGCCAATTGCTATACCAAGGAGGGATGCTGACTGTCTTTCAAACCTAACTTAGAATAGTTCTATTGTTTTTGAACTCTTCTAGTAATCATAAAGCTTTATGTCTACACTTGATTTCTAGAAACTTACAATATGCTGGATGTTGGCGGTGGCCAGACATCCCTACTGGATACTAGTTAAGGAGTAACCAGTGACTGCTGAGTGGATAACTGCTCACATCTGAAATGCCATGAATTTGTTAAAATGATCAAATCTAAAGTATTTTGTTACATCTCAATCAGTGTAAGGAGCAAAATATAAATGTTTTACAATGTATTTTTCTACTTTTAGCTTGTCTTTTTCTTTTTGTTTTTAACTTTGTAGTACATTAAAGGTTTTTTTTTTTTTATATGGTGAAATAGACATTTCTTAAATATTGTATGAATATGAAAATTCAGAAGTCTTGGTTTGAAAAAAAAAAAAATTACATTCCATTTTGGAATATGTAATGACTGGACAAAGGATATGTGGACTAATTGATTATTGCTAATTTAGAATGCCTGTGGAACAACCAGTCTTCTGCTCATTGTTAAGTATGTTTGGGACATTGAACTTAGTATGTTTCTTTTAGATTTGCTTTAAAAGTTTATTTTAAGACTCTTTAATTAAACCTTTTCTAGGTGTCACAGCAGTTATAGAGCTATACTTATTTTTCCCAGCACAGTAAGAATAGCACATTGATCCTATGTCTTAAATACATGTTTGTACTTTACCAAAGGTTTTCATAAAAAAAAAAAAAAAGTGATTATATTGGTGCATTAAAAAACTGAATAGCTGGATACGCTTCAGTCAGTCACACCATCTTATCAGGAGGGTTTTGTTACACCTTCTTTAAATAAGTTGTTTTGCCTGGCTGAGGGTTACTCATTTTGCCTTATTTAACTGATGAAATTGTGACCTGTCTGCAATAAAATGTGCACTAAGCTTACTTCTGTGCTATATCCTTTCCCTTATCCTGAAGGGCAGGAGTACAGTACTTCTGTAGGAGTATCACACTTCCTTGGTGAAACAAGGTATGTTTTTGGGGTATGTTTTTGACAACTTCAGATTACCAGTTCAGGGTTGCCTCTTGCTGCAACCGTGCAGTGAAAACCAAGAGAGTCAATGTTTCTTCCCATGTCTTCCCATCCTGCCTTATAAATGGTACTGTTGCATTGATCCCCGTGGGGGCTCTGCTCTTTGTAGCAAGGCTTTCTTTGAGACTCCAGTCTTCCTTCAGGCCTTCACCTGGTTCTGTCTCCTCAGGAAAAGCTTAAGGCACCTTTCTCATGGTGAGGTGCGGCAGCTCTGCTGGGGGGAGGCTGGGTGTCTCTCCAGCTCATGCGCTATTAGAAAATACCCAAATCTGGTTCTGCATGCGGAGGGGGAGACAGTGCTGAGGTGGGAAATGCAGCTTAGTGGAGAGGAGTGGAGGGGCGTCACAGGGGCAGAGCAGTGACAGAATTAACTTTGGCCCTGATGCTTTGCAGCGTGACTTTCAAGGCTTGCAAACATTGTCTTCATTTGCATCAACTAGAAAAAAGAAAACAACCAAACAGCCTCAAACCCCCTGCTTCTGTTTTTGCATGCACCATCCTACAAACGCAAGTCCTGTGTGTGGATATCGATGATCTCCGTGCAGGTTAGCTCTCGCTAGCTGGAGCCTCCTGAGGGAGCGGGGCCGTAAAGTCCGGGAGAGCCGTAAGCAGCGGGGCCACCCCCCGCGGCCACGGGGCGGGGCGCGAGGCGGCGACACCGCGCATGCGCCTGCGGCCGCTCACGTGATGGAGGCGTCGCCTGACGGGCGGCCGGGCGGCGGTATGGCGGCTGCGGGGACAGGGGCCGAGGCGGCGGGGGTCTGCTCCGGCGGGGACAGCGGGAACGTGTCGCAGAGCCACAGCAACGCCTCCGGGCTGGGCGGGCAGGAGGACGAGGAGGGGGACGCGCTGGACGCGTCGCTCAGCGCAACCGCCGCCGCCTATAGCGCGTACCTGCTGGTCGAGCGTAGCGCCTTCAGCGAGCAGGTGGGCGGGCGGGGTGCCCCTGCTTTGTGCTCGGCGCGCTGCCGTTCGCTTGCTGCCCGCGCTTGAGGTTGTGCACCCCGAAAGCATTTAAATGCGTTTTGCAGGTGGAAAGCTTAGAGAAGAGCCTGGAAGAGCTGCTGACGAGAGTAGACGAATTTGTGGGGATGCTGGACATGGTACGTGGGAGGCGCCGATCTCTTGTCCAACTTGCTGCTTTTAACTTGGCTTTGGTTTGTTTGGTTTTTTTTTCCCCTAGTATTTTTAATCCATTTGATTTAATCCGCTCAGTGGGAGGAAAGTTGTAGTTTTATAAATGAAATCTAGTATTTAACACTTTGCTCTATTCATTGATTTATGTATAATCCCATCAACTCACCCTCTATAGATTCGAAGTGATTCATCCCAAGTTGTCAATGAGAGCATACCTGAAATTTACACCAAAGCTACCGAGATGAGGCAGATATACAGGAGGATTGACAAGCTGGAGGTACGTGTTTGGCATCCTCTGGCTGTGTTCCCAGACTCAGAAGGTCCCCCTCTGTGTCAGTCATTGATGTAATGGTGTGTGCATGCATGAATGTTCAGTGGGTTCGCTTCTTTTTCATATCTGCTCCAGATTCAGTGCTTGGGGATAATGAAAAGAATGCAATTGCTGAACAGTTTCTTACATTCTAGAACAAAATGTCTTTTGGTTTTCAAATGGGCTGCTTGAAGCAAGGCAGCTATCCTTCTATTTTCAGAAAGCCAATAGTATTGCTTTTTCTTCTTCTTTTTTTTTTTTTTTATAGCATCTTTCAAAGTCACTGTGAAAACTATCCTGAGACTAACGAAATGAGAGAACTGTCAATTTCTGGTAAAGCTTCAACGCTCCAAGTGATTCACCTTCTTGATCCCACTTTCTATAGAAAAACATATAGGTATCTAAATTCTAAGAAATTGCCCAAGGAGGCTGTGGATGCCCCATCCCTGGAGGCATTCAAAGCCAGGCTGCATGTGGCTCTGGGCAGCCTGGTCTGGTGGTTGGTGACTCTGCACATAGCAGGGGGCTTAAACCTGGGTGATCATTGTGGTCCTTTTCAAGCCAGGTCATTCTATAATTCTATGAAATCTAAATTAATTTCTTGAAAAGTAGATAGGAAGGGTCAGACTAATTGTTTCATTAGATGTGACCTGTTTTTGCAGTCTGAGTATCTCATGAGTGATTTGTGGCAATAAATTGGACTTGCAGATGAAAGGGGAATAGAGTATAAGTGGTTTTCTGCTTTTTCATTAGCGATACTTTCTTTCACTGCTTTTTTGTAATACAAATCCTGTTTTAACGTGAATTAGTGAAAATGTTGTGCTGCTTTGTTCTTCTTTCTTCTCCTCATGTAGGCTTTTGTGAAGATGATTGCAAACCTCGTGGCTGGAATGGAAGAACGGGTTGTAAAGGCAGAAACAGACCTTGGAGCTTTTCCAAGCACATTCAAGAAAATCTTGCACACGATCAGCATGCCGTCCTTCCGTAATGTAAGTAAGCTTTAGTTCTCTCTGCTTACCACTGGACACTGGTACAAACTAGAACAATAAACGGTAAGTTTGTTACACATACAAATGAATTTCAACATCAAACTCGTGGACTTTATTAATACACTTGCAAAGTTCTCAGGTTTATCTGAAACAACATCAACAAAAAAAAAAACCCTCACATGTTCTGACAAGTGAACTGACAAGTTTTGAGTTATGCTCCAGAGTAAGTTTGAATATATGAAGAAGGGAACCTGAAGGGCCCAATAGGAACATGTAATGAGCAAGCCCATATTGAAGCATCCCTGATCTCTGACAGTATGCAAAGCAGGTAGGAAGAGCCTACACGGATAACACTGTTGAAGCAATATGATGCATTAATGCAGTTACTGCCAAAATGTTAGCAGAATAGGAAGTAAAAACTGTGCTACACAATATACTTATTATAAGGGTTGTATTTATCCACAGTCCACACAGTTTGGTAATGGTGTTAGCATCTTGTCAAACTGTCTGAAAGGGATGTGTGTTTTTTTTCTACCTTCCCTCATGACTACATGCGGTCTGTTTTTCTGCAGAAGACATGAAGTACCCTCTGTAGAATGTTTCAAGGTGATGCCATACCAAGCCTTAAACAACTGACACTGTGCACTACTTTTTAAAATAACCTTTGAATTTAAAAAAAAAAAAAAAAAAAAAAACACCAAAACTTGTGGCCTCACATCTCGTACTTCTTGTCATCATCTGCTGTAATGGACCATATACCACATTCAAGCGTATCTCTCTGCATCTTGTCAGCACCCAGTCTTTCCTTTATCCTTCCCTATGTCCATCCCATTCTAGCTCAGGTCTCCATCTCGTATTAGTGAGAATGCTGAAATAAAGTCAGTTTGTGGAGTGGGAGAGGAAGATGTGGTTGCTGAAGTATTATTTATTATTTGCTACATATTGTAACTTTGTGTGGCAGCAAAAAAAACCAAAAAAATCTGAAAAGAATATTGTCTTGGTAAGACTTGGTTCAGGAGCACTATTTGCTGCTAGTCATTAACTTCCAGGTGCCTCATTTTCTTCGGTGTTTAAATTCAGTGGTGCCCCTTCGTTCTAAAATAAATAAGAAAATAAATGAACAACATGCAAAGCAAACAGCATCACAACTGCTATGTATGGGCTAATTAAAAAAGCAAACAACAACTCTGGCAGCTGTGGATAGGAGCATCATAGCTTTGATGCTTCACCCTTGAAAAATATTCAACAGGATTTTCTGTAAAGTTTTCAGTTTAAAAGTTTGATAGTTCTAATAAAATGGTTTTTCGTGTTGCATGGGAACGTTTTGCCAGCAGTTTTTCAGCAATAAATAGGGTGGAAAGTCATTCATCTGTTTTGTGGGTGTACTCTTAAGCTTCAAGTATGCTACTGTTAACTCTTTATCACTGATGAAGACTCTTCATCTCTTTGCTCCAGACAGGCAAAAAAGTAGCTGAAAAACTTCACATGCAAACTGACTGAGAGCTCTGCAAAACTGTTTATCAGATTTTGTCATGGGAAGTTTCATGAAAGTTTTTTTTTTATTTCATAAAAGTTTTTAATTAATCAAAACACGATTTTAAGCCTTTTCTTTAAGGCCATATGTTGAAAATATACCCTGGCTCTGTGTTGCCATGCAGCGTTATTTACATACAAGAAGGCTGACAGAACAGTCAGTAGTGGTCCTTGCTGTTGTCTACTTGGGCAGTTTTAGTAAACAACGCATAATTATGATAATTACGTGTTACATAGAGAGTATTGAAGATGAAAGTGTACACTTTTCCTGAAAAGCAGCATAACAACTCTTCCCCAGTTCACTACCGTATTATTTTAACCATAGGTCATAGTATGTATAGTGTAATATATGCTTGATGCAGAAGCTCAGCAGGAGCAGCAAACCTGAAAGAAACATCTGCTAGGTTTGATTTCAAAAGAGGACTGTTTTAAGCAAATAAGTGATAATACAGGCTGAGGCTAATTCGAAGGAAGCAGCTGAGAAGATGTCAGAAGGCTGGAGCAGGAAAGGTAAAAGTTTGTGGAGCAAAAGGAAGAATTTTACTATGACTTGACTGTTTCCCATTTGGCTCCTGCAAAGGCTGGCATGTTTTGCACTTTTCAAGACTGAGTTTATTTAGGTGATGAAAGGGCAAAAGTCAAAGTAACACGAAGAATAAGTGAGATCCATCTGAGCTGCAATGTGAAGTTCACCTGAGTGAGGGAATATGGCTTTAAAACTCCTTTTGTTTTCCACTTCAGTTCTGTAGGTTCTCTGAAACTTGATTTTTTACAAAAGCAAAAAATGAACTTTATCTGATTTGCAGAAATCGTCTTCCTCACGACAGCAGACTGCCTATGAGCCTCCTGTCCTCTTCAAGACTGAAGATTATTTTCCGTGCCCTAATGAAGCACCTTATTGACCATTTTGGTTTTGGAGTTGGTATGAATCAGCCAGAATAGAACAAGCCAAGTGAACAAAAGAAATGACAGCCTCAAAATAGCTGCATTTCTGAGTATTATTAGTGGCACATTGCCATTCTGATTCTCATTGTCTTCCTACAGGCAGCATTTTCAGGTAATCTCTTTTTGGGTATATTATTTGAAAAGTCTTCCAAAAACAGTGTACATTTTCAGTTTATAATGAGGAAGGAGCTTAAAAATACTTCTGTGTTAGAGTTTGGGGCTTTTTTTTTTTTTGTCCTTTTTAAAAAAAAAAACAAAACAGAAGTAATAGGAAACATACTTTTATACTACATCTCTTTTAACAAATCAGGGCTGCTGCACATGTAAATAACTACCACAAAGCAGTTATTTTTGGTTTGTTTTTTTTTTTTATTTAAACATACTGGGGTGAAAGTACTTGGTCCCTGCAGTCGGTGTGGAGAATTGCACCACCTCAGGATGTACAGGGGTGGCAAGAGGAGGACTGGGAAGATTGGTGAGGAGTCAAGGACGTGACTTGGCTTGGGCAGTGTAGTCCAAGTTCAGGATGTGAACATCCTGTGCCTACTGATGGTCATCAGGTCACTGTGACCACAGTTTCTGATTATTGCAACATGTTATCTTGGGATGTGTAACCAAGTGGGTATGATATATATAATTTACCATCAGAAAGAAAAGGAATGTAAGTTGAGGCAGGGCCGTCTTTGGACTGAGCCTGTATTGGACGCCTCACCTGACCTGATGCTATTCCCTTTCACACCTCTGTGCAGTGACTGGGACAGTCTGTGCTGCCTGGAATGTGAGAGAATTGTCAATAAACGAGTGGCTTATGTAACACCTGATGTATTGGTTTCACCTAACAGTACTGAACTGCATGGTTACTTCTGAGAACCTTTTCTACAGCTTCCTGTAACATCTAGCAGTTGTTAATCTTTAATTTCTATGTTCCTGTTGAAAAACAATTTTACTACTGTTTTATTGCTGTAAGAACTCACTGCAAATATACAAAATTCAGAGGAATAAGACATACATCAGGGAAACAACATCATGCTTGTTGGTTTTACGTTGCAAGCAAAGAAAAAGGTAAGTAGTTGTGCAGTGAGGGTTATGTGTTAATAGATACAGCTTTCAAAAACGTATGGTCTCATCTCCCAGCAGCAGCAGAGACCAGATTCTGAATGAGTATCTGAGGTGACGTTTCCTAAAAGTTTTTAAGATTGTGAGGTCAAAATCATTAGGTTCCGAAAGTAGTTTTAATACAAAACTATTACCTGAAATTAAACAGAGTGAGTCTAAAACATATAATTCTGTATCACAGGAATTTAACTATTTGAAGAGGAGCCCACCCCTTCTATTCCCACACCCTCCTTACTTTTGTCTGTCTAAGCATTAAACTGTTCAGATGTTCCCCTGTAGCAACAGTTGCATTTCCAAGAAGTACTGTATGCTTGAGCTCATGCCTAAATAATGAAGTCTAATCAGTCCTTCTGAGTGAAATCTAATGAAAAGACATGCCCATGTATGTTCTGTAATGATGTAAGGCTACAGCCAGATATATGAATGTTCTTATAACACGTTGATCTTGATCATAGTTCAGAAAGTTTATAAAGTTAAGGACTTCTCATAATACTAACTAGAACCACATGCTGGCTCTGCCCGAGTGGGCTGATAAGTGCTACCATGGCTGTCTCCTTGTTCCCACTGAGTCTCACCAAGTGGGAATAGCAAAAGAAAAACAAAAAAAAACAGGATTATATTTGCATAATGCAAGATACATGTTTATGTATAATAAAAGCTGTATTTACATGATAGGAAGGGTGGACTCAATCTTAGATCTTCTTATTTTTCCAAGCTCTTGGAGAAAAACACAAACTGTCTTAGCTAAATATGTACTTAACTGATAAGCTATGTCTGAAACAGGCACATGGGCTGATATTTGTAATTTGTTACCTTTGGACCCACAATGTTTTCCAAATGCTAGTATACTACAGGTGCCATAAAAACTAGGGAAATTATAGAAGGATATGCCTAACTGACGTGAAAAGAGACAGGTTTGATTTATCCAGCCAAATGATAAAGATTTGAAGATTGGTTAGATTGCACTGATGTTACCTGAGCTGACAGCAGTTCATTACTTCTGCTGAGAAGAACCTTCAGTCTTAAGTAGTTTAAGTGCTAAGAAGTAAGCAGCAAACTTAATTTGGATTCTGTCACTTACAGGAACTGTTCCCAAAGACTTTGATCTTGAGATTTAGAGTGATCATATGTGAAAATGCTTTCCAGAGTTAGAAGGATAATCCAGATAAGTACATCTGTGAAGAAAACTTTACACCTGAAACTTACACCTGTCTGTTAGGATAACTTTCAAGGAAAAAAAAAAATTGACTCTTATAAATTTTCATATTTTTTTTTGTGGGGGAAAAAATGCATTCTTGAGCCAGCTACCAAGGACTTCTCATCCTCCTGGAAAACAAAAATTCCTGCTGGGTTTGGCTGCGGTTGAATATAATGCTTCCATAACTGGTGATCTGTTTAGCTGGCCGCTGAACATGAGGCAGGAGAAGCCTCCAGCTGCTGGCATCCACAGGCTGATAGAAATACAGAGAGGGATGGGAAGTTGGGTGAAAGGAGGCTGTGCTGCAGCAGCAGAGCGCAGGCGATGTCAGTGCTGCTGCTGATTCAGCCTGAAGCCGGTGGGTGGTAGCACAGCCTAGGGGTGGTGGCACAGCCTCCAGCCACAGCCCAGCTCGAAGGTTTGGGGCGTTTTCTTCTTGCTTGAGGATATCTACTCACAAACTTACTGCTAGTAATTGTTATGATTTTGCAATAAAAATCTGTAAGTACTATTCAAATGAAGTATTATTATCAATATGTTAAAATGAGTAAATAACAAGCATAGTAGAAGAAAAGGAAGGAGGGTACTGCTTATGGGGCAGTGTTGTCCCATTTCACAAAAGAGAAGGAAAGAAAGAAGTTTCCACTGATTTTTTTATTTGCTCTTCAGGAGGTTTCTTGGGAATAGCTGGATGCCTACCGTATTTAAAAATAAATTTATTGCCATCTGTTTCTTAGAGGTGAAACTCTCAGGGTTTTCTTTGCAAGCAAGAGGTCTGGAAAGCAAACTTTTCAAAGAAAAAAAGCAGAAGCCGGAATCCCTGCAACACTACAACCGTAAAACAGCTTGCAGTAGCAGTAATGGGCACCTGAAATTCTTTGAATGCGAGTCAATATGGAAGAGAGAGATGGAAGGAGAGTACAGCTTGTGTTGGGTTTCTCTTCTGGAGTTCTTAGCTTGGCTTTTCCTGGTCTTAGTTGTGTCCCCGTAATCAAGGGAAGGAGAGCACAGGAATGCCTTGGGAAAATGGGCTGTGGAGTGATGCCATGTAATGAGGGAGCAGTGCAGCTGCAAACTCATTAGAGCTCTGCAGAATGAATGGGGCGACATTAGGAGAAGGAGACAGAGTTGGCAGCAGATGGAGGCTGGGGGAAGTAGGACTAGATGGTGGTCCAGTCTGGCACTTAGCGCTTCCCAGTATGGAACCTTTGCTGGGCACTAAATGGATTGGGTTTGGATCAAATTTAGCCAGGAAGCCACTCCGGAGCTTTATCCAGCCTGCAACAACTGCTGTTGGGTGTTTCTTCTGTGTACCGGCCTCAAGCCAGGCTTAGTTCAAGGTGAAACTCACTGAAGCATGTAGCATGAGCATCAGGTTTCTCACTGCAAATCTGGCTCTGCGGTGCTTAACCACTTGCTGGTGCAGCTCTAGCCCCACGTGGGTGATGGGCATCTATATGGAGAAGGACTGTACCGTAGCTGCATGGTGAGTGAAGATTTGGTAGTGCTGGAACTTACATTTGAGGAACTTAATATTTAAGGAACTGAATGGATCATTAATAAGGAAATGAAATTCCTGCAGGGAAACTGAAGAGCCTGATGTAAAGGAAAGCAGCTGGGGAGGAGGAGGTGGAGGAGTGACAGGAAGGAACAGATGCAAGACCTTCAGTGTGAGCTCAGACATCAGTGTATGGTGGAAGTAGGGGCAGCTGACATGGGCGGTGTATGGGATGCTGCTTGATCTTGCAGGGATAGGCTGATAAGGGACTGGAGCATTTCATTTCAGGAGGAGAAGGTGAGGCAGCTGGAGCTGTTCAGATGGGAGAACAGAAGAATCAGAATCAGAGGGATCTTACTGTGTATAAATACCTGAAAAGAAGGGAGTGAAGGAGAGGGAACAAAACACTTTTCAGCAATGTTTGCTGGTAGGACAAGAAGAGTGGGCACAAAAAAGTATATACTGAACATCAGAAAACACTTTTTTTTTTCATTGAGAATGATCAAACACTGACAAAGAGATTGTGGAGTCTCCTGTCCATGGAGACAACAGAATCACAGCTTGTCTGAAGTTGGCAAATCCATCAGGTCTCAGCCCTGCTCCAGGAGGGTCAGCCAGAGCAGGGTGCCCAGGCCCATGGCCAGGCAGCATCTGAAGGTCTCCAAGGAGGAGACTCCACAGCCTCTGAGCAGCCTGTGCCAATGCTTGCTCACCCTCACAGGGAAAATGTGCTTCCTGCCATGGTCCTGAGCAATCTGCTCCAGCTCCCCCTGCTTGAAGGGGATAACTTCTGGTAATAGTACTAGTTTTCAACTACTTTCAGCTTGGGGATTTCCTAAACCAAATGTGATTTCTGTGTATTCAGTAATTTTCAGTGACTTTCTTATCCATGTTTGTTTCCATTCTGTGAGACCTTTGTAGGCTTTTGGTGTCTGTGGTTGAACTCCTGGCCAAAGCACCTTCTATGTTGCATCCCATATACATCTGTAATTACTTAATACTCCTTTCAATATCCTCCTACCTTGTAGTGGAGGACACAGTCAACAGTCAGTACCCATCTACATTCTTGATCCCATAGATGTCTGTAACTTCTCTTTTCATTACCTCTTCCCTTAGCTGAAGAAATCTAATTTGGTGGCATTGTGTATGGAGCTTTCATGCCCTTTGTTGCCCTTCTCTGATCTTTTTTTCACTTCTGCTCTATCCTTTTAGAGATGAGGAAATACTGTATGTGCTTTCTCATCTGCTTCTGAGCATTTAAACTGAGATTTTCAGGACCCATCATAACTGTGTGATCTCATTCGCAAGTGACTGGCTGTATTTGTTATGGGAGGCCAGCAGCCTGTCTAACCATCTGATTCCTACGTGTATTTGAACTCACCTGGGATGTCAGTGGACCTTCCTCATCACAGGCACAGAGCAACTATCCTAAAAATGTGTTCAGTTTAATTCAGCTCAAAGCACAAAAGTGATGAAGCAGAAAGCCCATAAAGCATCCTTTGGGCACTGTGACCTCAGCCTTGGAGTTAGAACACTTTGTAGCACTGGCAAGATACCCTCTTCCTTCTGAATGTCCTTAGAACTTTTTTGTGCCAAATGCTCTTAGAGTACCATCTCCACCCCCCTCTTCACTTTGACCCCTCTGTATCTCCCTTCCCAAGGATGAGCTCCGATGGCTCTACATCTTCCTGCATGGTAGTTTGCAGTGAAGAACCCTCAGCATCCCCTGAGGTAGGAAGTGACAGTTCTTACAGAGGTTGTGCCATGTCATTCTTTTTTTTCTTCTTGGAGCTAGTTGAAAACAACTTCGGGTGAGTGTTCTTCTCAGATTGAAGTGGTGGTGGTGGTTTTTATTTCCTGAAGTTAGAGCAATTTGTAATTCTATAATTCTCTGAGGCTGCAGTGGGCATTTCACTGCCGTGATCTGATGGGATTTGTACTTGTGCTGAGGAGGGTGCCAGGCCTCTAAAGAACACAGTGCCTGTGCTACACTCCCTTATGCACTACAGTATTTCCACATTTTGTCTCCAAGTTTCCCTAGCAGTAGCTTTTATTTAATCATTGTTTTTATTTCCAAATGCTTGATTGTATTCTTAGTTACAGACTTCCTCCAAATTGCCATCTGATAAGGTCAGCAATACTTTTTAGTCTGGAAAAAAATTTCACCAGTTCACATTAAAATGCTAAAAAAGTTCCGCTCCTCACTCCCTTTTCTTTCTTGGTTTTTTTTTCCTCTTGTATCTGAACTTACTCTGCTTTCTAGTCTCTAATGAGTCATTGCTCTTAATCTGTACTGATCATTTTCACATTTCACCTCCAGGCTGTGATTTTGATTTCTGTGTTTTGTGATCAGAAAAAGCATCAGTTTTTCCTCTAGGTAATCCTGGATTGTTCCAGATTGGAGACACCCTCTTTTCCAAGATATGAAAATCTGAAAGAGTGGATACCAGGAAAAGGTTCTTCGCCAACAGCTTGGCTGGGCCCCATAACAAGCTCCACAAGGAAGTGATTATGGCATCAGTCCTGCTGGAATTCACAGTGTGTGGACAACGCTCTCAGATGTAAGGTCTGCTTCTTGGATAGTGCCATATGGAGCCAGAAGTTGGACATGATGGTCCTTGTGGTTATGATGGTCCTCAGGATATTCTGTGATTCTATGAGAATCACACGCAGGCATCTCTGCCATCTTTATGCAGCTGTGTTAACAGCAGTCAAGTTCATAAGGGGGTGTTGCTTCTACTAGCTGAATATTATGAAGATCTAAAACATGAATAAAATGTAACAGTCAACTATGAGGAAATGAAAACTTCAAATACCAGCAACGCCCAGCTATGCAAAATTGAATTCTGTTCTACTGTTTGTCAATGCTGTGGAGCGGTACAAGATATTAGTGAGTGTTGATGTAAATCCTAGAGATAGAACTACCCAGCATTTCAGATGTTGGAGAGCTTTTTTAGAAGCTACAGTTCATGTGGGCCCACAGTTTGCTAAGTCCTACAAATGAAACAGCTGCTATCACCTCATTACGAACAACGCTGTTAGAACCTCATCCAGCTCTCCACCCCGTGCAGCCAGTGACTGCCAGCTCTCATGGCAGAGGAAGTGAACGAGTTTCTTATCTTCACCTTCTCTGACCTCTTCATCCTGCCCAGGCTTGCTACCAGCTATGGGAAGTGTCATGCAGTTGTGAGGCTGTCTGATCTCACACCCTGTGGTTTCCTCTCCACCTGGTGATCACTTACCCAGCTCTTCTTAGCGATCCGATCAGCTATCAGATAACGATACGAACTCAGCATGTGTTGCACCTTTGCCAGTGAAGCAATCTCAAGAGTAGTATGTTGTGAAGGAATATTGTCCTCCTTTCCTGCTCCTGCTATTTGTACTTTTCTAGAAGCAAATCAGTTTTATTCCTTTTCTTTTTTTCTTCTCATGGAACTCAGCCTCCAGAGGTTGGCTTTTGAGAGTTAAAACTTGCCCTTCTCATCCCCTGTCCGCTGCTTTGGTACACAGCCTGGAAGAGCACAAGATGCCTGGATTCCTATAATAGGAGTCTTGTTCCTTTTAAGATGAGAGGCAATGGCCTCAAGTTGTGCCAGAGGAGATTCAAGTTGGATATTAGGAAAGCTTTCTTCTCAGTGAGGCAGAGGCACAGGCTGCCCAGGAAGGTGGTAGGGTTACCATCCCTGGAGGTGTTTGGGAGCCATGTGGATGTGGCACTGAGAGATGTGGTCAGTGGGCATGGGGGGGTGGGGTAATGGTTGAACCAGATGGTCTCAGTGGCCTTTTCCAACCTGAATGATTCTGTTCTACAATTCTAATGCCTCCTGGCATGTTAGTAGATGAGGGAGCTTCAGTGGTTGCTGCATATGCAGCTCATCCCATGGGGAGAGCTGTACGCATGCCAAGGGAGAGGCTGAGCCAGCGGACTTGGCATAAAACCATGTACAACCTTTGGTCCTTGAAGAGCATTGTAAAAAAGAATGGGAATTATTAAACCCAGGTGATTTTTTGTGATGAAGAAAAGAAGGAAGTAGGAGGTAACTGAGTAATGTGGAGATCTCTGTATTATTTGAAGAGGTGCAACACTTTTGAAGTTAAAAACTTCAAATTGTCATGTCCATGCCTAGCAGCTGAAGTACCAGTTAATTTTTGTCATGTTAGCGTGGGATATTTGGGTATGACATGAAGGCAGCCTAATCAGCCTTCACAGACTGAAGTAAGGTACACGCACACAAAACTCTTTTCACAGAAATAAACAGGATCTGTGCTGATGGTTTAACCTGAAGAATCCTATGCTGCATGTTACTAATACCTTCTGCAGGTCATTTTAACTATGGAGAAAGTCCCTTTTGTACTTGTGAAATGCAGTTCAAGTATCTTATCACTTGTCTGTTTTAACTGTACATACAGCAATTCAGTAAAACTTTAACACGTACATAGCTGTAGGAATTAACCCCCTGGGTTATCCGTGCTGTGGCAGCATAGCTATTTGGCAGCACAATTTTTTTCACAGCATACTCTTATCAGGAAATAGTTGCAATTACGGAACTAAATCGGTATGTAAAAACATGCGGCGGTTTTGAGCTGCTTGGTTACTGTGGAGGCTGCATGGCTGCTGACCCTAAACAGAATCTTTTTAAGCAAAAAAGCAGTGCCCCTATTCCTTATAAGGCATGGGCAGGCTTCCCTGAGCACTGAGAAAGGGGCGGTAACGGGTTATTTCAGCGGAGTTTCTCCAGCAGCAGTCGCGGCAGACTGAAGAAGTTGCATTGAAATTACAAAGCCCTTCGCCTGAGCTGAGGAATTCAGGCAAGAGAGCGGGAATCAGGTGAAACTGAAAAAAAAAAATAATATCACGACGTGATCATGGGAAAATCAGGTGAGCAAATGCGTTCATGCAGTTGGCTGTATATCCTTGCAATGGCACCACTCGGTTTTGTGCTCCAAAGCCTCAGTGGCTTTGCTGTGAGCAGGCTGCTTTCATTTGCGCATGTTGCTGGCTGGGAGGAGCATTCTCTCTGACACAGTGAAAATTAGTCTGTTTGATTTAAAAAGCCAGAAAAAAAAAACAAAACAAAACCCTCTTCATCCCCCCACCCCCCGACCTGGTCAGTGTAGAGGTAGTTGTATTTTCCTGTATGGTTTTCATTTTGTAGCTGGTAACAGATGTGTTCTGCTGCATGAAGGAGTTTTATGGCATTCAGAGAAAGGATCGTTTTAAATCTAGAAGCTTTAAAGTTACACTGTGTATAACTGACTGGCAAAGCTTCTTTACATTGCAAATCATCAACAAACTGCTTGGAGAGGGAAGATTTTTTATTGCCCTAGTTTTTAGAAGGAGTTAGATTCAAAATCTGGTTACAGTTACAGTTTAACCAAGTGCTGTCTGACTGAACTCATAAGTTTTTCCCCAGCTGTGCAGATTTTTGTCAAGCCTCTTGCTCCTGCCTGCTGCGGGCTGCTTTGTTGGGCTCTGTTCGTTGCCTGCGTGCTCGGGTTTGATGTTCTGAGTAGAAGAAAACCCCACTGAAGCTGCCTGGAAGTTGGAGACTTTAAAAGGAGAGATTGCCATGGGATCGGTCCATCTTTGACCCACTAGTGTCACAAGGAAGTTCCTGCAGACAGATATGTGCCTAGAGTCTGAAAATCCCCGCTCCTCTTTTGAAACTGCAATGAAACCAAATAGCTTGTTCTTGTGGTTGGGATGTTATTTCTGTAACTAATCAGGGCTTGGTAGCATATTATCTGTCCATCCTATCCATCCATACCACACATAGGATGTGCTCAGTGCAATCTGGTCCTTTGTTCACTTAAAAACATGAAGAAACTCAATGCTAACACTTGAATGAGCCTCAGCATACAAGTGTGCTTCCTTTTTTTTTTTTTATTTAAAGATCATCATCCCGGTTGAGGTCTGAGGATCTGAGCCCTCTGAGAATGTGGTTAAGGGCTTGCTCTGACTCCATGGTATGTGGCAGCAGGCCAATACCCAGCCCAGGCTTAGCACCACCTAGCTGCCAGTGCATGGGCTTGGCCCATTTCCTGGAAGCTGTGTGCTTTCAGATAGGTTAGGATTTAGTAAGTGATCTTACAACCACTTAAATAACTGTAATCGCTAGGAAGTAGCCAGTTCAGCAGTTCCTTGCTAGCAGCACAAGAAGTATGAGTGCCAGATGAGCCTTGCATCTGTATGTTGCGTTGGCACAGTTAACTGGGCAAAAGCAGCAGAGGCTTCAATGTGCCACTCCCAACCCCAAACTGATACAAATCTCTTGTTTTAATACATGCACAATCTCTGTTTGCAGATTGCTGATGCAGTCATAAGGCAATTGCTGTCTTTAGCTGTTATTTCCTGCATATTTGTTAGAGCACATCGGTTCTTTGTTCCAAAATTAGGAGCAATGGCAGACCAGAAATTCCTTCCACTAAGGTTTGAGTATTGTTTGCTCCGCTGAGAAGTTACACAAATAGAGCTTCAAAGTACGTGCTTATAGTTTTTTGTAACCTGTATCATACGTTTCAAGTTAAAAGTGAACTGGGCCCTGGTTGCTGCTTTTGTGCTGTTTGAGCTATTTAATCTGTACATTAAGCTGAGATCCTGTCCTAACAATCAATTCATTGACTAAATCCTATCTGCCCTTTCCACCAAACTGAAGTCTCTGAATTCCTTTCTGAGATTGATGTTTGCCTTTGCATGGGTGAGAGCAGCTATTCTGAAGAGCACAGCTCTGTGTTTTGTGTGAGATTTCCCGCTCTCGAGGACACACAGAAGACACAGGAGATGTGCAGAGATTTGTCTTTCCTGGGACATGTAGTAGAAATGTAATAGGTAGGGATCTGCCCGACCTCTCAGTGACATCCAGAGCACCTGCCCCTTTCCTGGATCAGAAGAATGAAGGAATTGCCTGAAGGCATACGTGTAGGCTTGTTTAGCTTGGAAAAGAGGAGGCTCCGGGGAGACCTCATTGTGGCCTTCCAATACTTGAAGGGAGTGTATAAACAGGAGGGGGAATGGCTCTTTACGAGGGTGAATAGTGATAGGACAAGGGAAAATGGCTTTAAACTGAGACAGAGAAGGTTTAGGTTAGATACTAGGAGGAAGTTTTTCACCCAGAAGGTGGTGACACACTGGAACAGATTGCCCAAGGAGGTTGTGGATGCCCCATCTCTGGAGACATTCATCTGGATGTGGCTGTGGGCAGCCTCGTCGGATGGCTGGCCACCCTGCAGATAGCAGGGGGGTTGAAACTCGATGATCTTTGAGGTGCTTTTCAACCCAGGCCATTCTGTGATTCATTCATTCTATGATTCATGTAGGCATACTCTAATTCATGTAAACTGGGCACTTGATTTTAGAACAAATCTCTTCAAAGCTGTTTCTTTAACTCTGTATCTTTGGTGAATTTATCTTGAGGTACAAATATCCCCTTGGAAAACCAGCTCCGCTGTTTAAAATCTCAGTTGTTCGCAGGCATTTTGATTGGAGCTCCCTAATAGTGCGTTGTTTCTAGCTGTCAGATTATACTTAAAGTGTATTCTTTGCAAGTATTCTGATTAAAGACTTTGCATTGGTTTTGCTTCACTTAGTAGAACTGTGCATAATAAGACATCGCTACCTCTAACAGCCTTTTGCCTTGGATGTTGCAGTCTACTAAAACAAGCACATGCTGAAACTCCCCCATCAAACCATAGAGAAATGCCTCCCCTGGTTGTAACTGCTGCAAACACCGCAGCCAAATGTGGGGACCTCCTGTATCCTCCCACTAGCCTTCTCCTTTTGAACAGCATGTGGATTAGCAGTGTGATGCCGCCTCATCTCCCCAGAGAGCCCAAAGCAAAAAAAAAAAACAACACCAAACATCAGGGAGTATTTCAGCAGGAAATGAGCTGATGGTGAGCTGTCTGCTTTTTGTTGCTGTGTTGCTAGGGCTCCGTCACCGCGTGGCTCTGACCCCATGCAGCTGTGCGAGGAGGCCGGGGTCCGGAGCAGCGTCATCCCAGAGGGGATATCCACAGCAGCAGCTGCCTGGGGGCTGGGAAGGCAGAGAAAGGAAAGTGTCATTTCTTCCAATCCCCCTCCAACCCTGTGTGTTGGGGAAGGAACCTTGCCCTCCTTGCTTTCTAAAAACTACGTGGAGGAGGTGGGGAGGGAATAATTTGCTCTTTGACTTCTGGATGGTGAGTGCAGAATGCTCTCAGAGAAGAATGAGCTCAGTAAATACTGAGAATCTTTTTACAGTGCTTGCTTTTCTTATTTTCTTTCTTCCCACCATCCCTGCCCCCTGCAAGTATGGGTGGGACTCCAAAGAAGTGACTGGGCGTTCCCCACTGCTGCCTATTGAGTCTGTGCAAAAATAAATAGGGACCAAGAAAGGGCTTTAACAAAGAGAAAGGAGATAGGAACCAAACTCAGTGCTGTTTTCCTTATTGCTTTTAATCTCCCTTAGAACTACATGCTGCTTTTAACTTTGAAGGTGCATCCTTGGAGCATGGCATAAAGGACTATAGTGCGTTTTCAGAAGGAGCTGCATCTCCAGCTGATGAGAGGTGAGAGTTTGTACTGCAGCATCTCAGGAGGAGGCAGCTGTAGCAGCTCCTAACAAAAGTACAGGTATACAAGAAAAATGACCTGTCTGCTTTCTGAAGAAATGTGACACAAGCTGCCAAACTGACAGCGCATTTTGTGTTGTCCGGTTTTACAGGACCCAGGGGATAGAGAAAATGAATGAATCTAAGCTGCTGGTAACCAGGCATTCATGTTTGGTAACAATGGGGCCCGTGCAGAACTTCATACAAGTTACTTGCTGTTTCTTTTTACACCAGAACTGAATCTGAGGAGGATGAAAAAAGAACCTTTAAAAAATGTAGCTAATTTAATTAAAAACCCTGCACTTCTCCAGTGTGTAGATGACGCTAATTACTCGGTTCATGTTCAGTAAATGAGAAATAATGGAAGATCCTCCAGGAAGACATCAGGCTTTGGCAAACAATGTTTGATGCCTAATCTTTACTTGTTTGTTGAATAAAATCATGCTTTGGGCAAAGTGGAGTGGAGGAGAATGCAGAAGCCATCATCCTTTGTAACAGTGGCTGCTCCTGTTTGTTGTTAGATTAGGAGCCTTAGTTTCTAACGTTCAAGGCAGACAAGTACCGGAAGTGGCTTGCAAAGAATGAGACACAAGGTGATGGTCTGTACTAACCAAAAGAGCTAGCAAGGTTTCTCATGCCATATAGTTGCATGTCCAAAAACATCAGCTCTCCTTTCTGGGACCCCCAGGAAATCATTCTGAAAAAAATAATTAAGCATGACGAAAATTTATTTCTGAAAGTGAGTGGAAACATTCAACAAAGCTTTGTTTTCTGTCAGTATAATTGATCCATTTGGTAGTTTCTATCTTGTTTGGATTTGAACTTGTCTTTGTTGCTGCTCTTTGTACAGGAATGGAAAGTATGAGAAAAATAAGTCACTTGACTGTAAGTACAGAGTTGTTCGTTACATATCTGCACAGGCCAGAAGAATATTTCAGATAGCTGTTTTGGTGAAGGCCACTCTGTTCTCCTAAAGATTAGCTGAAGTTTATCTACATTATGTTTTTACAAGCAAATGCGAGCAAACTCTGCCCAGTCTTTGACGGTCTGAACAGAAACTGTTTCTGAGTCAGTGTGTGGCCTTGATGAGGAGGAGGAAGCAACGCCAAACTCTGGCTAATAATTCTACTCTAGAACTGGCTTGTGTACTGTAGGTTTGAGCCTGTAAGAGATGGCCAAGTCTTGGATGTTTTGGAGGAAGACAATATGGGCCTATTTAAGACCGCTGCAAACATTAATACTTTTCTGTGTTGACTGAGCTGAAGTTAGCAGGGTGAATTTAGGCTTTGAACAGAAATCATGTATTCTTTGCCTGCTCTCAGCTGTAAGTATGCTTGTTAAATAGCTGCAGGAGATGATGACATTAGCTTCTTTCTGAAGGTTTGCAATGCCACCAGAGTAGCAGCAGGATTTGAAAGCCATCCTTCTAATTTTAATTGTGAAGACTGTCCCTGCACATCACAGAATTGGAGAAACCCAGGACATCTGGAGTTGGAGGAGACCCACGAAGATCATGGAGTCCAATCCCCGGCTCCACACAGAACCATCCAAAATTCAAATTCTATGTCTGAGCGAAATGTCTAAATGCTGCTTGAACTCTGGCAGCTTGAGGCCATGCTCACTGCCCTGGAGAGCCTGTTCCATGGTTCCACCACCTTCTGGTGAGGGACCTCAGTAAATACAGCATCAGGGAGGGAAGAAGAGAAGAAAAGGAAAACGTTGCTTCACTTTCTCCTCCTGTGTAGTGTGGTCACTAGGTCACCTGGGACTTTGCTTTTCAAATCATATGTGCCCTAGGAATTATGTCTAATTATGTCTAAGAATGTAAGGCCTTACTAATGAGAGGGTTTCCTTTTTAAAAAGGTTATCAGCTTCCTTACTGTCTATCTAGAGTGTGTGTATGTGTGTCGTATTTACTATACTGTGTTGTCCTCCTTAGCAGAATAGTGATAAAAATAACACTTTTTGATTGTCTCTTATATGCAAAGTCAATACTGACTTCTCCAGATTTGGTGAGCAGCTCATTTCCAGTCTTCTGCGTGATGACCACTCCATGATAGCAACTATTTGTTGAAAGGTTTGCTGATCTCACTGTTTGGAGGGGAGAAGGGCTCCAACCAAAGCTCTTCTTTCTCTCACACACCCTTTTTCCCCAAAAAATGAAAGCAAGAACTTTGTCAGTAACTTCTGATTAGCTTTTCTTTCTTTATTTTTTTATTCCAAGCGTATGTATCAGAAGGCTCTGCTGCTTTTCTGAGCTGTGCAGTTTCCAGGTTAGCAGGTGTTCCTTTTTAATCAGGGGAGTCAATTGCCTAACAGTTTATAAAAGGCCTTAAGTGAGGAAGTAATCAACACTGACTGTTATGGCAAGAATAGGATTTGCAATCAAACAGTGACATGAGTAATGTCACTGAAACATTATTACACCAGTGGTTTTATATTCTCAGGCAGTATGCTTCACATTGAAAATGGGAGGGGAATAGTGTGCTGTGTCACATGGAGCAGGTAATGCAAGCTTATTAAGCTGGCAGTTTCCTGTAGAGGAAACTTGGGTAATAAAATGAGTAGGGAGTGTGTCCATCTGATTCAGTTAACTGAAACGTCTTAGTGTTATCCTGAAGCTCATCCCAGTGGTAGTGAGTGAAGGAAAAGTTGAGGCATAACTGAAAAACATCAGAGAATCTTCTTCCTGAAGAGAGATCTCCTGAACCAAAGAGGAAATTATTCTATTTCTGCTTAAAAACAAGAAAGTTCCGGGAAATTTCTCCCACTCAAGCTTGTATGTAACTCTATATCCTAATTCCTTTAATACTTTTAAGCAATACTTTCTGCTAAGTAAGAAAATCCATGTTGGAAAGGAAGTAGTCTAGCAACAGCTATGCTGAGCACAGGGAGTTTGGCACTGAAGGAGATCAGGTTTTGTGTTTGGAAGTGATGCATGAACTGGAATGCCTAATCCATGCTCCCAAATGACGTTTCTAGAAATCACATTAAGGGCCAGTCTTTGAAGAAATTTTTATCCCAGATGAGGAGCAGAAAGGAGCAGTTAAGTACATGGAATAAAAAAAAAAAGTAATCTTTGTGGCATTGCAGAGCCCACCCAGCTCTATATCACTATGAATGTTTATGTCCTCAACCCAAAATGCAGAGTCAAAATGTAACAGAAGTGTACCTGCCTTCATTTAAGCTTTCTCTGCAAGCTAAATATTCAGCATTTCTCCATTGAAGAAATTCTGTTCTCACAGTGTGAAATATTCAGCTACAGCTAGTTTCTTGAGAAGCATTTCAAGTGAAAATAAAAGTTGCTGATAATATATATGCTAAGCATCTTCAGTCTTAGGTGAGAACGTGGTCATTAGCTGAAGTTGTTTTTACTTAAGAATTTTGTTTGTTTCCAATCTGTTAATAAAGTTGAAGCTTATCAAAATGTGAGTATCCTTAGTTATCTGGGAAGGTAATAAAGGACTTCTTGACATGTTTACTTCGCAGTTCCTAAAGCTTCCGATGAATTTTCTCATGAAGTTGTTGGGCATATTAACAACTATATTTGCTGCATCATCTTTCCACGCTCTACTACTGCCAGAATAGTACAGTTTTGCAGAGTTGAGGAAGACTAAAGATTTTAGTATTAAAGTAGAGCTGCACTTGATCTTCAAACAATTACCTCTATGTGTGTTTTCTATACAGCTTGCATTTGTGTCCACTCTGTGCATTCTAATATTTGGCTTCTTTCTCCCTGGAGAGTGAGTGTTCCTCCCTGTGTTCTGGGCAGAAAAGAGTGTAGAAATAATGTGCAGTATCCTGACTAAAAATGAGTCACATTACCAGAGTTGTTGGTATCAGTTTTCGGCACTTATTTCTTCCTACACTGGTGGGTTCTTTGAAACATACTTAGTATCTGTCTTCAGAAATGTGATTCTAGCTGTTACATGAGTACATCTCTTCTTATTTATTTTGGGCGATGCACAGGCAGAGTAGAAAGGTGAGGTCTATGTCATGGTTTGAAGATGAATTGGGGCAGTCATAATGGTATATTTCTGTGTTGGATTCTATCTGAGGTCTGGTTCTTGTTGCATCATCTTGCAAGATTCAGCTAGTGACTGCAGAGGTGACACAGAGCAGCTGGTATCGTGGAGAACGTGTTGGGTAACTCACTTCAGTTTTGATGGCTATTGTAAGGGAATAAGAGAGTAAGAGAAAATCTGATAGGAAAAGTCAGCCTAGACGCCTCTGCTTACTTTTCCACGCTCACACGAGCTAAACAAAACTGAAAAAGTCTGAAGAAATCTACCAGGTGTGCTCTGTACCACATCATGGGCTGTAAATTCATTGTTGCTTGCTGTCATATCTTAACAGAGTGTTCCAGAAGAATCCACAGCAGAGGTAAATATTTGAATAATGAGAAAGAGGCAACTGTAGATAATAGCATTAATTGTTTCTTGCAGTGCACAATGATTCATGTCCAAAACCAACTTTCTTGCAGCAGGAAATATTTTTTTCTAGAAGCTTAAGCAGTCTATGTGAAGGAAAAAAAATGTACGTCTCCAAAGCTATTTGGGAAGCTGTTCTCATTTGAGTGGGAGCCTGAGAACTCCCATTAATTCTCGCTTTTAATATCTGTCTTCTTGGACTATGGAACGTTGATTAAAATGGAAAAACTTAACAGGTATTCTAAAACAAATCTGTAATGTCTTTGGCAGTTGGGCGTCCCTCTCCACGCTTCAGAGTGCAGAGGAGAACAAGTGGAGAGAGGGTGGTGTTTAGCACATGAGTTTGAGTCACTGTAGAGAAGTGGTTCTGTAGCAGACACCTTGGGAAAGGAAGAGAAAGGAGAAGGATGGGAGGGATCTCTAAGCCCAGTAGAGAAGTGTCTCCATGGCTAGAAGAAGCCATGTCCATGTTTTGTTGATCTTTGTAATTCAAGTTGTTAGTACAGAGCTGGATTGTGCTATATGTCTGTTAGGGGATGGATTGACAAAGCCTGCATTTCAGTTCAGTTCAAGCTTTTGTTTCCTAGAAATTTAATTTGTTATTGTAAGTGAAAACAAATTATTTAAATTAAAACTTTGGCATTTGCAGATCAGATTGTATATGCACTCTTTAATGCTGAGCTGATGAGAAATTAAGTCTAGGTGATGACAGTCACAAACTCCTATGCAGAAAAATGCAGCCTGGAGTATGCGACACAACTTCCAAAGCTGTTCATTTCAACTTTTTTGATTAGCAAACTATCTTAAAATGTCTCTGCTGGAATCTTGTGCCCTCGTATCAGCAAAGTTAAGTCAGTTGGCTGTAGGCTTGCCTTACTCAGTAACCTGTGATAAGCATCTAGAAATAGGCCATGACCTACAGGCCACACAAATGAGAGTTTTAAGATCCTGGCTCAATGGAATCAATTAATGACAATAAGGAGGATGAAACTGTTTTGTTAGCAAAGAGTGAGTGGTGCTTAAACGCTGAAGTAGAGATGCCTGGTTTCTTTGATGGTATGCAACATGTGGCACAAAGTTGAAGGAAAACCTAAGAGCTGGAATGTGATGGGGCAGATACCATTTCAGTAGGATTTCTGTTGGTGAATTCTCAGCTGTCTTATGGCAACAATTTTATACAAAATAAATAAATATAGCCTGAAAGCAGTGGTGTTTTTGTGTTGGTGGAAGTGAGAATTGAACTAACTCAATTCCATATTCTGTTCAAAGTTATGAAGTACTGAGTGAAACGATAATGACTTTTTATGTGCATTTGGACATTGAGATTAGTTTAGGTCACCATATTATCTTAAGGCTTTTGTTAGAACCAGTGAAAACTCAGACTACAGCTAAAAGCACAAGTGTGGGTTGGCTAATTACCTTAGAAAAAAGTTGCAAGAACAGTGTATGCAAACTGACAGCTATACTGTGAGAGAATGCATCATTACAAACAGCAGAAGAGTGTACATGCTAATAAAGGAAGAGATGAGTGATTATAGTTGTTAAAATCAAGCAGTGAGAGCAACTTGAGAAATCTAAATTAACAACAGGAAAAACTTTCTAGTCATGAGATCTACTTGGGCTTTGAAAGAATCTTAAATGGAAAATAGTGGGAGTCTTTCTAATTAGAACATTCAGAGTTATAGAATAGAATATAGAATTATAATGCTGATAATATATGTCATAAATGATGTCACAAATTGCATTAATAAATGTAAATCTGTGTCACTGTAATGGAGTAAATACTAAAGCATGCCTTGGCCTGTCCAGAAGCTTCTGCAGTACAGAGAAAGTGAAAACTGTCTTTCTGTTTTAAAGACACTATCCATGCTTCTCTGACTGTCCCAAAACCCTATTTCAGGTTTCAAATTTCTCTTGAAGCAGGAAATTCCATTAGGTAGCCAGCTGCAGGGACGAGTTGGGTTGTTTTTTTTGTTTTGCTTTGTTTTTTTTTTTTTCTCCTTTTGAAACTTCATCAAGGCAAAGAAGAGAGAACATTGAAGAGGACCTAATTCTCACTTATTTCAATTTCTTTGCAGTGGTCATGTGGTATATAGAAATCTTGAAATGAGAGTCAGTCAAACTGACCTTAAATCACCTCCTTATTGAGAAAGGGAATGAAGCTCACTTTTCTCTTCAATCTTTAGTAAGATTGTACCATCCCACTGGAATTGCCTCTTAGAGTTCCTGGATGGAAGGCATCAATGGTTTGTATCATCCTACTTGTAAGCAGTGAGAGTGGCATACTCCTGTTTTTCAGTCCCACCTTCTCCAGCATCTTAGTTTTCAGGGTATGTTTTTCTGTCTTCACTGATGTCTGTATTTGACAGACTTTTCCAACTTTTTTAATGTGATTTCAGCTTCCAAACAATTTGCTGAAGAGGTCTTGAAAGCACACAATGACTACAGGAAGAAACACGGAGTCCCCCCATTAAAACTCTGCAAGAAGTTAAACAGAGGAGCCCAACAGTGAGTTCAGTCCTTTCTTTTCTCTGATAAGATTTCTGTCACTTTTACTGACTAGATTTGACTGTGCACACTGCAAAAATACTTTTCTTTTTGACATGCTGGTACTCAGTGAAGGCCTACTGGATGGAAAGTGATGCACTCTACTCTTTTTGTCTTCCTACCCAACTCTTCTCTTCCTTTCTTTCTCCATCAAATAGCACCACCTAATCATATGTGCACTTCTCTGGTCACAACAGTGTAAATCTTTCTTGCATTTTCTTTGAGACGTGGGCTGCATCTCTCTACGCCTGTGTATCTCCTTTACAGAAGGCAATTGCCTAAAGCATGCTTCGCTCCCAACTGCATCAAATGATGTATTGTCAGCTGCATGAGAACATCTGCTGCTGCTGAAATAGCAAGGAAAATAACTTTTTCACGGTTGGAAGTGATGACTGGTCTTCCTACTGCCTGATTTAAGTCTTTCTTACAGTGACTTTAGACCATTATTGCTTTTCCTCTTTGCTGCATGTATGTGACAACCAGATTGTTTCCTTTCTCTCTGTAGTAAACTTTTTCAAAGTGGTTTTCACACAATCATAGAATCATAGGATGATTGAGGTTGGAAGGGACCTCTGGAGATCATTTGGTGTTCTATTTATTTGCAGGCTGAGGTATAGATCTTTGCAATATGAAGGACATACTTGAAGGAAAAAATGCTGACTAAACTCTTCCAAAAATAAATGTCTTCCCATAACAGCTAAATGGTGGTCAGTTTGATCCCAGCAAACATGAGATCTCACCTCTGATTTCACTTTCTACCATAGCCATGCGGGGTTTTCCATGCCAGCTGGCTCAGAACCAGAGAGGTTGTGGTGTTTCCAGAACCCAGTTTATTCTCAGCATCATGCTGCACTTTGCCATAAAGATGGTTCAGTTCTCTCAGCCTAGAACGGAGATCTCTACAAGGTGTTGTGCCATACAACATGCCATGTACAGGGCATGTAGATGTGCCGTCTTGGCAGCAATCCATGTTAATTTTGTCTGCCTTCTTTCCTCTTGTTTTTTGAGACACCATGATAACTAGATACGGTATTTCTGTTATGCCAGCGACTGCATACCTATGTAGTTTTGGTCTTCTTCCTGTTCTTCAAAGATTTGGGGTTTTTCTGCTTTATCTGATGCCTCACAGTGAGGAAGAGATTTCACTGACTTGTCCCTTCTTTGCTCTTCCAACTTTTACAGTTGGGTTGAGCAAATCAATTTGTATGAATAGTAGAAATTATTCTGTGAAATAGACATTTCTCCACATTTCTCCATTTAGGTCCTTCTGGAGTTCCTCACAATCCTCTCTGGTCTCAGCTGACTTCCTTCACTGTGTTGAATAGCAGTTGGAAGCCTTTGGTAACTTATAAGTATTAAAGTTGTGTTTAGAAACTGGTGCAATTGTTCAATAGCAAGAACCAGAAATGTTTTGTTCCGAATAGCAGACATGAAATTTGAGAAATCTTATTTTTTCAAGTTAGATGATGCATAATCTAAAATTCAAAAGCTTCAAAGAGCTTCACTTTTTCTTTTCACTGTATCTGGTATCTTTGTTGAAATGTGTCTGATGTATCTCTTCTTCTCTGTCTGTATTAAAAATGGTGTGCTTTCTACTATTTTCAGTCCCGAGAATGGAGACAGGCTAACTGAATTGATTATTGGATCCCTGTTTTAGGATGAGTGAGTCACCCTCAGCAGGTGTCTGTTTATATCTGACTGTAATGAAGCATAAGGTGATGATCTCAGATACAAATCTCATGTTTTCAGCTGCCTGAGCAGGAGGGAATTAATCACCCTTTGTCTCAAATCCTTGGCAACTTTGTCCCAGTCTTACCTCTTTCTTGGAATGTGCAAATCCTTAAAGAGAAGCAGCGCAGGACTATGGGGATAGAGGACATGAAGAAGTGTCAAGAGATCCTCTAGTTCTAGATCTAGCAGATTCACAACTGGCAAGCTTTCATTATTTCTAAACTAGTGGTGGTAGCTCAATGTGGTATTTTTGTTTGATTTCTTTTCTTAGAAGGATAGGACAAAAGGAAAGCAGGACCTAATGATTAAAGTACTACCTTGGGCCAAAATGCTCAGCTAAGCAATCCTGTGTCTGACAGATGCCAAGCTTTGGGAAGAAGCAGCAGGACAAGATATACATAGTGATCCTTGCTCTGTTATCTTCTCCTGGAAATTACAAAATTGTCTAGGAAATTGTGGTTTTGCTAAATATTAGGTAGTATCTTTTTTTATTTTTATTTTTTGGTTATAGGTGTCTAATAGCCCCTGAATACACACTCTGTAATTTTCTCTAGCTTCTTTCAGATCGCCATGTGTTTTGGTGTCTGCCTCATTGGTGATAAGCTTTGCAGCACACTATGGAACGATTGTTTTGTTTTATTTGACTTCTAAATCTACCTGATGATTTCTGATGCTGTGAGAAATGACAAATGGTCTTTTGAATTTGAATGTCTCTGCACTGAAGCCTTTCCAATGCTGACTAAAGAGAATAATCCTTTTACACATGAAGTTATTTTTAATCCCATTGTAATTAGACAATCAAAGTACCTCCCACACTCTCATGTGTTAACTTCTATGGAAACAATGCTTCTTATCCCTGTGCTGCTACACACGTTTGTTGTTTCAAATTCTCCCTGTGATTTCTTTCTCTTTTCACTCACTCTGACTAAATCCCAGCTTCAGTCCAGTCTATTTTATGTAGAAATCAAGTTAATGGTGCAGAGTTTTTGGAACTGTTCTCTACTTATCAATTAAAACTGGTTTAAGCACACTTTCTATTTTTTGATAGTAAAACACTAGCAAAACAGTGAAGTGGCCCCAGGACTTCTGCAAATATATGCTGGAAATCTCCATCTAGTGTTACAGCGAGTCATTGACTGTCCCCTGTTTGAGGAAGGCTTGGATTTTGCTCCCTTTCCCATATGTACACCTGATTTATGAATTATCTGCGTGCTGATTTTTGAAGCTATATTATCTCTTGTGCAGGTTACTCCAGTGAGGGGGTTTGGAAATGTTGAGATTTGTAGCAATGCTTATAAATGCTTCCCTTTCCCCATTAAAGTTGCAGCTGTGGATTTCCAGGTGCTGGGTAGACAGGATGAAGGGAGATCTACATTCTGTTTCTTTTAGACCTTTCTCATCCATGGCACAAGGGCTCAGAAATACATGCAAAATGCTCTCTGGACTTTCCTTTCTCATGAGTGCTAGATCTATACAGGTGTAAAGCATCCCTGGCATCAGAGATTTGCAACTGAATAACTTCACTTAAACTGCCATCTTCTAACAGGACAGGGGGAAATGGTTTAAAACTAAAAGAGGGGAAATTTGGACTGGGGATAAGAAAAAAGTTTTTTACAGTGAGAGTGGGGAGGCACTGGCACAGGTTACCCAGAGATGTGGTGAATGCTCCATCCCTGGGGATGTACAAGGTCAGGCTGGCTGGGGCTCTGAGCAGCCTGATGTAGCTATAGGTGTCCCTGCTCATTGCAGGGAAGCTCCATGAGATGACCTTTAAAGGCCTTTTCCAACTCAAACAATTCCATGATTCTAACATTCTTTGTTTGCATTTCCTCTTTCTCTTCCTTCACCTCTCCATCCTCTTTATCTGCAGTCTGTAACACAATGTGTGCATCCCTTTGCTAGGTATGCAGAAGAACTGGCAGCCTCAAGGGTCCTCAAACACAGCTCTGAGTCTGCTAATGGAAAATGTGGAGAGAATTTGGCCTGGGCATCCTACGATCAACCAGGTAAACTTTCTTCCCTTGCTGTCTCACAGACACCATATAAATAGCCTGTTTCATTTTCCTCGGGCTCAGAGTATGAGTGAACTGGATGTCAGGGCTGGTTGCAAGAGTACTGCCATTGCCTTCACTTCCAAAAAGTGGCCACTGCAACCTAACCCACGTTCCATGGGCACAGGCTTCTGGTATACAGACACTTACATTGCTGAAAGCAAGAAACACAGATATGCACTGAAGGGGTAATGCATTGTGGCAGCAGGTTATGTCCCTTTAAAGATAGGATTTGGTGGCCAGGCTGTTCTGTATGTCCCAGCTGTGCACCTTCTTTGAATTCTGTTTCATGGGAGGGGAGAAGGAAGCTGTCAATGCCCTGTTCTTCACCTTTATCCTTTGTTTGCCCTAGCCTGAGTAAAGGCTGACCACAGGTCAACTGTGGTGAGGGAGGTAGAAAAATGGCAATTGCATGCTACACAGCAGTTCCTGTTTTGGAGGTCAAATAGACAGTGGGAAACCAAAGTGACAAAGGCGAGTGTGTTAGGCAACATCTGATCTCTTCTGCTCTGTCAGTAAACAGAAGGTTTGAGCTCTTTTCCCTGCCTTCATTTCTGAAGATAAAAGTTCTCCGTATATTTTCTGATCATAAATGTAGCACATAATAGGCAGCCTTCTGTTTGGATACCCAAGGAGCTGAATTGTGGCCATGCTGACAGCCTGCAGTGAGCACTCAGAGCTATGCTCAGCAGGCTCTTCCCTCTTTCCTCCTCCAGCATGCAGAGTTAATGCCTCCGCCTGCTGAGAGAGCAGTTGGTGTGTATTATGAGTGACCACTTGCTTTCTTTATTTCCATCCACCCCTGGAATTCACAATGCAGTTTAGAGGAGATAGGAGCTCATTTGTGTGGACTGTAGGTCCTGTTTTAAGGACCTGGAAATTTTAGTAACTGAGTTCTAGGCCCAGGGGCACTGCTGGATTCCTTTGCAAGTGCTAGCTGTAGCCCTGCATGGGTACCTTTTTATATTGAAAAAGAAACCCGGGGTGGAAAACTCTAATTGGATCTACTAATACTTGACGTTCAGTCGATTGCAAGAGTCTGAGGTAAGTCTTCAGAGCAGCATGGGAACAAACAGATGTATGGCAAAATTTGCACAGTGCCTATGACTCACTGAGCTAACTTCTTCCTTCTTGTTTATGCTGATGGCCTATGCTCTTCCCCTGAGGTTAAAGAAACAGGCTTCTCATTCAGAGAGCTGGAAACAACACACATGGATCCTTCCATAAATTATATAATGCTAGTCCTTTTTTGGATCGCACTTGTTTTCTTCTATGCACTGTTTCCATGCATAACTTGCCAGTTTTGAGCAGTTTTTTATTGCTATTTTTTATTCATAGAATTGACTGCCTTCCTGAGAAAAATAAGCTACATCTTTTGTTCTGTGCTACATTTCCTATGTGTCAGGATGAGTCAGAGTATCAGAGTAAGAAAACTCCTTGTTCAGAGAAAGCTGTTCTGTCCAGGCTTAGTTTTCATCTCTGTGGAGCTGGTTACTTCTTCCTCTTTTTCTCATACAGTTCCCTCTGGATAGTTAATTTGTAGCCTGCTCAATGAGGCTGAAATTTGTATTAGGCATCTATTCAAGGGCTTAATAAAGGGAGACTGTCTTCCTCCCCAGATAAAGAAAAACTCAATAAACCTCCAGCTTAGTGTGTTTTCTCTCTGACAGAAGTAATGCTATTGTTTATTTTGACTCTTATGGAGTTCTGTGATAATGCCAGAAGATAAATTTATTGTTTCAGAGATGATTTAAGCTTTAAATTGTAAGAGTCTTTTAGTTTCACCCCTCTCCTGGCTCAGGAATCTCTTACGTTGTATTCAGGATTTTGGAGTTACACAGCCTAAAGCTGTAGCTGGAAATATATTTATCCCTGTAATCCAAGAAATAGCTGACAGCCGCTTCCTCCCTCCAGTCCTTCAGGAGCTGCTCTGTGGCAGACTTCTCTTTGTCTCTGTTCACATAAGTGAGCTGTCATCTGCCACTGCTACAACAGAGACCACAGCCTGCCTGGGCAGCTGCACTGTGTCAGGCTTCTTAGGACGCCTCATGTCATTTCTCATGTACGGGGAGGCCTAAGGCAAGCACTGAATGATTCAGTTCTGGTTGGAATGAATGCTGTCATGAAGAGTGCGTGTGTAGTCCCTGAAAACACTGCAGCTGATGAACTTTGGGGAGTTTGTAAGAGAAATTCACTGCTTGGTATTACCTAAATCTATTATGGGAGGAACCTGGGTTTGGCTACAAAATCAGGACTAGTGTGCAGAGCAGCACAGGCACATTCTGCCCCAGCCCTGAAGGAGCACGCTCTGACTCACAAATATGGTTACTTCAGGCATCTGTGGCTCTCTATTCCTCTCCAATACCAGATTTTCACAGTACTGCTAAAAATTCCCCCATTCCTGGAGGCTCAAGGCCAGGTTGGATGGGGCCCTGGGCAGCTGAGCTGGTGAGGGGCAGCCATGCCCATGGCATGGGGTGGGGATGGGTGGGCTTTGAGAGCCCTTCCAACCCAAACCATTCTGTGATTCCATGATTCTGTGAAAATGGACCTTCATGAGAGATGCTGAAAGTAGAGAATTACACCCTCTGAGATAACTTCTGGTGGAAACTTAAATTCACCTCTCCTGCTTTCCCCTAAGAAAGTGGAAGGGAAATTGGTAACAAAAGCTAGGAAACACTAAAGGAAAGATGTGAGGTTTAGGGTACCTGGTTTGTCGATTTCTGTGGTGCTTCTCATCCTCACACAGAGGTGTAATCTATGTGCTATAATCTTACTAGAATGCTGTTAATGATTTTCTCAGATGGCTTGACAATTTAAGGTTTCTTAGGTATAAGGAGAGACAGTAAGAGTGGCCACAGAGAAATTAAACATCAGGTGAGCAGAATACAGTAGTTGGGCTGCTACAGCCTTGTGCCCCTGGGTCCAAGCAGTCAGTGAGGCAAGAGTATATTCTCAGGTGTGCATAGAATCATAGAATGGCTTGCGTTGGAAGGGACCTCAAGGATCATGAAGCTCCAACTCCCCTGCCACAGTCTGCCAACCTCCCCATTTAACACTAGACCAGGCTGCCCAGGGCCCCATCCAATCTGGCCTTGAGTACTTCCAGGGACGGGGCATCCACAACCTCTCTGGGCAGCCTGTTCCAGCACCTCACCTCTCCCTCTGTAAAGAACTTCCCCCTGATATCCAACCTAAATCTTCCCTCCTTCAACTAAAAACCATTTCCCCTTGTCCTGCTGTTATCTACCGTTTCAAAGAGTTGACTTCCCTCCTGTTTGTAGGCTCCCTTTAGGCATTGAAAGGCTGCAATCATGTCACCCCAAAGCCTTCTCCGGGCTGAACAAGCCCAACTTCCACAGCCTGTCTTTATTTGAGAGGTGCTCCAGCACTCTGATCATATTAGCGGCCCTCCTCTGCACCCTCTCCAACAGCTCCCTGTCTTTCTTGTATTGGGGCCTCAGACCTGGATGCAGTACTCCAGATGGGGCCTCATGAGGGCAGAGTAGAGAGAGGCAATCACCTCCTTGTCCCTGCTGGCCACCCCTCTTCTGATGGAGCCCAGGATGCATGTACACACATGCATAGACAGCGTGTATATACATATATGTATGAGCAGGTGGCCACACAGATCAACACAGGCAGGTACAGGCATTATTTACACGAACAGCATCAGTGGCCTTATCCTGTGCCCCTTTCTGGCCCATCAGGACAAACATCTACTGTTGGAATATGTATAAATGATATATATGCATTTATTTCCAACAATGGATTCTTAAAAATGTATATAATAAAATATTATTGGAAATATAAAATAATGTATATAAAATATATTCTTTTCCCAGTAATGGGAATTTGGGTACCTTCAGCTGTTGGGCTCAGACACCTGGTCTGTCCATTAGCTGCCCCTGTATCCCAGCTACAGGGATGGATGCTGGATGTACAACCCCGTGGAGGTGCAGTTCCACTCTAGCTGCTGGTACAGGCCCTCTCATCCATGCACACCCAGCTTTCTGGGCTCCTCTTCTCCCTTGGTGCTGATGCAGCCCATGAGAGTGAGATTCAGCCTGATTGGAAGTGAACCAAGCAGGTCATCAGTCAGCTGTTGTTAGAAGGGTGGAGCTGAACATACATTTCCATAGAAAAAGTGTTGAAACTGTAAATGTGGTTTACAACAATGCAAAGAGGAAGGATGTTTTTTTTTAAAAAAAAGTAGTATAGTAACTGGCTCTGCCACCAGAAGAGGAACTGCAGGTTGTAGGACAAATCTGCATGGTTTTGGTAGAACTAAACTTCCATCATTTCTGACAGAATCCACAGTGATTCGTGGGAATGCCATCTCTTTTCTCTTTTTCCTTCTGCTTGAAATGCATTTTGAACAATATTGTTCAAACAACAACCTTGTTCTGGAGGGGACTTTTGGGGGAGTCAGAGCTGTTTTCAGTGAAAAATTCCAGTGCAAGGTCAATTGGGCTCTGAGTATAATTGCATAACTTGAAATGGAAATACTATGGTCAGTTCTCTGAACCAGCACATCTGAGGATGCAAGTTGCTATCAAAGGGGCTCAGTGCTCTGCTGACTGCTGTGTTGGCCTCTTTCTATTTATTTCCTCCAGCCCCTGGGAAGCCCAGGGGTCACTGGGCTAACAGCAGTTTTCCCATAGTTGCATGCATACCAGTTATTATACTGAACAGTTCTTTCTTGTTCGCCTGCAGTAAGTTTTTGGGCACCTTGGCTAGGAATTAACACATGGTAAATTGTGTTACATGCTTATGCTTGTTGTCCTTCTTGAGCAGGACTGGATTATTCTTTTACCTGATGCCATTGCCATCTTCTCTGAATTTAGTGTTATCAGATTTTCACATTATAGTATTCTTCAAATAATATATATGTATCTATCTTTGTAAAAACTTCTATGTCTCTCACAATCTTTCCATTATGCTGAGCTTAAGTTTTACTCACACAGAGCCTAGATGCATTTCTTAGAGCTACAGTAGACAGTGTGGTGTTGACTTTCTCTTGGACTACTCTTTCATGCCATGTCACACTGCAGGGGACAGTGAACTACTAGTAGCACTGAAAGTGCAGTCCTACATTTGTAAAGATTCATTTACATAGTGTAGTCACTTAAGCACTTGTATATACAAAGTGCATATGCTCTATAAGGTCTGACATGTCTGCTGAAGCACTCTGTGCTTCTATTCAACAAAGATTTGTTTAGCTTTTGTACTATATGTTTTTTGTTTTTCCTTTGACTTACACACAGATTGCTCTTGGCACATTTTTTAGTCTTTTAGCTTTACTTAGAGTAGCAAATGAGCAGGTATTGTATTTGCTTTACAGACTCTAGCCATTAAGCAGGTCTTCTGGTGTTGTTATTTGGTACTGGGCAAGCAGGGAAAGAAGGAACCTGTTGTTACTCCCAGAACATTTACTTCAGGAATCAAAACATGTTTGCTACATCTTTATGTAGAAAATATAAACAAACTCACTAAGTGAGCCCCATTCCTAACAAGCAGTGTGCTATGGATCAGTTCCTAGAACTTCCAGTTCACAAACCTCTCAGAGATGGCAATTCACTCAGTATTTTCTTTCAAGTGACAGCTCTGACAGCCAGGCTGCCAGGCTAACAACGCCATCAGTTGAGCAGATTGCACTCGTAAGTCTAAAGAGGTGAACAGCTCAGCGTCTGACTTCAGGAACAGCGCAAGTTTGAGACTTTTTGCTGTGAAATAGCAAACTGTGAGTCATTGTGGTTCTGCAGCCAACGGTCCGCCAGGGACCGGCGTTCTTCATGACGGTAGTCTTGACAGCTTTGGCAGCTTGCTCTGGGATCAACTGGCCTTGCGTTATACTTCCTGGAATGCTAAGCAGAAACTTCATTACTGATGTAGCACAGGGAAAAGGCTGCCCCCTCCTCCCCCCTCCCTGTCTGAGACAAGAATTTCCTAAGAAACAGTAATGGAAAAGACGTAATGTTTGACTTTTGAGTGCATCTGCAAGTTCTGCTCTGAGCTTCTGCCCTCTGTGCTGTCTGTTCAATCAGATGCATTGCAGATTCATTCACTGTCAGAATCTGCTCTCATCTATCAGGCTCCTAAACAGCTCAATGAAAGCAGATAGGGTTTTTCTTTGGTAGATGTCACTGTTAGAAACATACAGACACGTAGCACTATGCCACTGGCTGTAGTTGTGATCCTTGTATAGCTGTGATCGGTGAACACCTCGGATGAAATGAGCCAGTGTTGGGCACAGATTTCCATACAGTACCAGCTCCTGGAGATGTAGTACCCTGAGCTAGAGAGCTCAGAGTGGAAATTCACAATGGCTCAGGTGCTGTGTAAAACAATTAAGAAGAACAAATCCACTCAGAAATCTGAAGTATGAAATGCTGATGGGAGCATATAGAACTACAGGATGTAAGGATAGTCATTTTGGTTTGCTGGGAGTTGTGAAGGAACATCTTCATATACCTTGATCCACAGGTTGGGGGGCTCACTATAGAAAAGGCCCCTGTGCTTTTTAGCCAGAAAACCTGGCACGGCTCTCTGAAGTCTTTTCAAACTTGCTCCAAGATGGAAGAGCTGCTGAAAGTGGTGTGTAGAAACATAATGACAGGAACACTCATCCAAGATAGGAGAGATGCATCTTCAGCTACCTTCCAGGCTTACCATTACAGAAGGGCAGACACAAACCATGGGCTCCATGTGTTCAATTGCCAGGCGGTTAAACATTTTGTTAAGGACTGCATGGATCTCTGCTCATCCAGGTCCAAATGCTGTGCCACACTGACCTCTTTTGTCTGAGAGCTTTTCTAACTTCAGCCCTATTAAGTTTTAAGTACATCTGAGAATTGGCTTGTGGTCCTGTTTACTGTGCTGTTGGTGTCAGAATTCTGCTCCTCTTCAGGTCCATCTTATCCAAAGAGCACCTCTCCACAGACGTCTATTGCTGTACCTGTTCAGTGCATTGCTGCCCTAGATCTCAGCCAGCCTGTGCCATGGCCACGTCCCTTGCACCTCAGTGAAGAAACTGATGGATTGTGGTTGTATCAGGGAGCTGAGAACTCCAGAAACTGATGGCATGAGATGGTTAACAAAAAACAGACTGATTAGTAACTGTGCAGGAACAGCTGTTGCAAAACAATAAAAATTTGGTATGTAATGTGCTATATCGTGTTACCTACATTTCAAAAACTCTTATTCAGTAAAAGTGTTCCTTCATGTGCCTGGAAGTTGTGCCTTGGGTTGTACAGGTCTTGCCATCTGTTAACTGAAGATCATACAGTCACCAAGGTTAGAAAAGATCTCCAAGATCATCTAGTCCAACCGTCCATATATCATTAATATTTCCCTTCTAAACCATGTTTCTTAGTGCAACATTTAAACATTTCTTGAACACCTGCAGAGAGGATGACTCAGCTACATCCCTGAGCATCCCTGTTCCTGACCACTCTTTCAGAGAAGAAATCTGTCCAAACATCTGACCTGAAGATCATGCTGGTCAAACTGTAAGTGAACTATGTTCTTGTGTTTGTGTTACCTGTCCTGATTCCACATTTCTTCTATGTTTCAGGGAAGGATGTTGCTGACAGATGGTACAGTGAAATAAAGAATTATAGCTTTCAAAACCCAGGGTTTTCTTCAGGGACAGGTAAGTTCAGACTGATTACCTTCTCTTCACAACCAGGACTTTTCCTTTAAAGAAATTGCCTGCTGCACTTGTTTTGATAGTTTTCGAAAATCTACCTTGTTCTCAGGAGAACAATATTCCCCCAAAACTTTTATGTTAGAAACTGATAGAAAGGTAGAAGAATCTGTGAGAAATGAGGAAGGTTTAGAATTTGGTTTTTCTTTTTAATATATTGTGGTTTTTTTTTCTGCAACTCCAAAATTTCTAGAAGGGACCTTATTTTTAAGGCAAGTCAATTTGTAAAAAACACTGAATTGAAATGATATAGGTGTCTCACTAAATACAGTGTGTTGTTGTTTACACTGGCATGTGTCTTCTGCCAAGATGTATCACTACAGTTGCAGAGGTTACTTCAGCTGTAATTTGGAGATCAGCCACGGGTCATTGACTGCATGTTATCAGCCCAGTGCTCAGTGAACGTAAGAACATTGTTTCTTGAATAGTAATTGAGCAAGAGATACAACTAAGCTTGTTTGAGATGAAGAAAATCTTGCTTTTCTCCCATGGTGCTTGTTTGTGCACAGGGGGAACAACTGATAACACAGCCTAGGGGTGGCCATTAGAGGTAAGCAGAAGCAGACACAAAAAGAAAAAAAAAACCAGCAACAAAGAGAATTATCTTGAATTGTTCTCCATGCAGACATAATAGGGAAGAATGAAATGGTAAAACTGCTATTCTTACTGCAGGAGGTAAACACCATAATGTCTTTGTGGAATTTTATGTCATTTATTCATCAACGTCCTTCTTTCATGATTCTCCTACTTTATATTCTTATTTGGAAATAGGACATGGAGCCAAGAACACTAATATGGAACAGGTCAGAGCAGGCTTGTTCAAGACAAGATGCTAGATAGGTTTTGTCGCATGCCTTTAGTGAGATCTCCTGTTAGAGAAAAAACCAGTTTCGTATGCCTCTTTCTTCCCATCTTCCTCAATATGTTTGAAGGAATAATATAGATTTAGTACCTAAGACATCTGCATGTTTATCTCTTTCTTCAGGTCATTTCACAGCAATGGTTTGGAAGAGCACAAAGAAAATGGGTGTTGGAAAAGCATCTGCTAGTGATGGTTCTACATTTGTGGTCGCTAGGTACGATCCAGCTGGAAATGTAGTAAATCCAGGCTACTACGAAGAAAATGTCCTTCCTCCAAGAAAATAACCTTTCTTTGGAGGTAGTCTTACTGCTTTGTGACAAATGAACCTAGGTTTGGACTTAACACTGTTTGAAGTGGAGTACAATTCAATGAAATTTCCTGTTGGATACTGCTGCTCACTTCTCATTGCAGAAGAAGCAATTACATGTTGCTTGAGTCAATCTGCACATTAAGTCCCTGTTGTTTCTGAGGAGACTTCAGTTTATTTGAAGATGAAGTATATGCAGCATTTCTGAGGGGTAAAAGTTTCTAGCTTGTTCTTTTTTGTGGTAGTTTGCATGAACTCTGTGTCAGTATGTGAGAATACACATGGTGGATGTCTTTGTCTAAACAAGCAAATTCGTAGCTCTATGTAAACTGAAGATACCAGCTTGTAACTATATCACGTATTCCAGGTTTTCTTTTTTTTTGCTATTAAGTGCGACTTCTTTGCTCTGTCTGTACCTTTTTCTGCTGTGAGGTCTCATCCCTACAGCTTGAACGTATGCAAAGCCTCCTGTATGAAAGTTACACACACATATAAAACGCAGTGCAATCCAGACATATATGCTTTCATTACAATGATCTCACGGGACACTAAGACTACACTGCCAAAGTTGTACCAGTCAAGCAAGGTGTAACTCATGCATGACCAAAAAATTACTAGAAATGTTTAAAACTTAGCTTTACATTTCAGGTGCTAATATCTGAAAACACAACACTATCTTACAGTTTACAGAGTATACATTGTCTTATAATCAAATTGATTACTTCCCTTCCAGAAAAGCAAGGCGCTGCCATTTATCTTTGATATTTACACACAAAATAAATTTCTCTGGGAAATCATCATCGATTTCATTTTACGGTAACTTATTTTTATTTCCCAGAGAATATCTTCTGCAGGCATTAACATTCCCAAATCGTAATTAAGAGATGTTTGCTCTTAGTTCATAAAATTCAAAGAGTTCATGTACTGTGCTTCAATTTGGGATTTTCTTTTCTGTGTAAGGGTTCCTTTTGACTTCTGAGATTTGGCTCATGAAGAGTGCCATTGCAGAAATACTTTCTTTTGTTTACACAGTTGAAATAAACTGCACTGTTACAGCTTGATGATATGTCACTGTGATGCTATATATTACAATCCTTTTGCTGTAACCAAGAATTTAATACATATTATGACATCTGAAAATTATATATTTTTGAATATGAATCACTGAAGTCTTTGCTGTTACCTGAATTTTTGTTGAATAATCTTTAAATTTTATTTCCAAGACATTAACATAGGACAATATTACTTAAGTAATGAAGTGCAAAAAAACAAACAAACAAACAAACAACAAAAAAACCCCACCAAGAAAGAAAGAAACAAACAACAACAACAACAGAAACAACCAAAAACCAGCAAGTAATCTAGCCCAGGAAAGACAGGAGACCTAAGAAATGATAAATCATAATATAGACAAGAGATGACCATCACCTTTTTATACAAACTTTGAACTAAGCCTTGGATTCAATGCTGAACAGACATATGTCTTTCTCTGCTGAACTCCTGCTTTGCGTTTTAATTTCTCCCTCTCTTGGTTGACACGTTCTTGGTAAAGAACAGCCACTTCACTCCCACTCAGACATGTCTGTTTAGTAACTGCAGTTTTGAGGCCTTCCCATCTTCAACTTTCATTTAAGAAATGTCAAATAAATCAATGGTATTCAAATTCTCTTTTTTTTTTTTTTTTTTTTTCCTCACTTTCTTGCCGCTGTTGGCCCTATAACTCTGAATGGTTGGTGTATATGTTCAGTTGAGTGAATGCAGTCAGAGTGTTTCACTGCTGCCACCTAATATGTTTTTTATGTCAGACCTGGGAGGATCTTGGTGAAGAGAGGACAAAACAAAACCAACCTGGTCATTAGCGTTATTTAGAATGATAGTGGCAAGTGAACTTCCTGAGGTTTTTAGAAGGAACGTTTTAAGGTGGTGTCTGATCATCTGACATGGAAGGAACTCAAAGCCACTCAAATAGACCCTGTGCAAGCTTTGTACACCCTACAGAATTTCTATGCAGGTAAGTAGCAATTTAAAAACAAAACAAAACAACCCAGTCAATCTAATTCTTAATGACCCAAGCTCACAATGTTGATGCCTTCTGCAAATGAACTGTCTGTGCAGTAAACCATGACGTAGGTAAAAGGCCAAATGCGTAGAGAAAGGTAATGTTGTTTTTGTGGCTCACCCAAAAGCCATAGGATTTGGGGAAATGCACATTGAAACCTGCCTTCTCAGACCTCTGTGTTGCTCTATCACCTCTACCACATCTTGTTGAGTTGTGATGACCGAGAAGTGGCAAAGAAAGGTTATCTCGTGTGATGTAAGGGCAGAACATGATGTTTAAGCACATACAAGAGGACACTTTTGCTGTGGGAATAAAGAGATGGCCTGATCTGACAGCTCTGATTCTAGTGAAAAAATATTTGGTTTGAGAGGCGTGGAGATGGCTTCTAAGTTCTTTTTGCAGAAGGAAAAGGAGGAAGAGGAGTTCTACCTTGTCTGAGGCTTTATTTCTAGTCTGCTGGTTTAAATAATAACAAAGCATGTAGGTAAGAATTGGGAATGGTCTTTAAAAACTGCAAAGGGAGACCCTTGTTTAACATATTTTAATTTGCTATCTTCACTCCTTTATCTTTCCCAGACCTCACCAAAATCTTGAAGTTGACATTGTGAGGTTGGAGAAATACAGCTATGTTTTTACCTGAAGCCAGCATTGGGTTTTTTGGTAGAAAATAATTCCCCAGAAGATCACTTCTGCAAACATGGGCAACAAGGATAATGTAAACCTTTCAAAGGCAGGGGGAGAAAGAGGACTTGAAACTGAAACAGTAGATTTTGTGGGTGAGCAAGCAGTGCAAGAGGAGCAGGCCCTGCAGTTCTGGTAGCAGGAGGAATCTGGAACAGCACCAGGCCACAGGCAGAGGCATTGGGGGAAGGTTTGGGTGGCATGTTCTTGTTTGCATCCCACTCTGAAAGGCCTTGCAGGCTGCTGGAAGCAGTGAAGCCTGCCTTGCTCATAGTGTGTGTTCCTATAAACTTCTTTGAAATCTGGCTTTGGCTCTGTAAGGATGTTTTACCATTTTTTACCATTGTTTAACCATCTGAAGCTGGCAAAGTGATGTCATGTCATAGCTGAAGAAGCCAAGCAGTCAGCACAGGTTTCAAATCTCCAGAGTAGGAGCTGGAACCATGCATGCCAATTATTCTTTGTGAGTGCATTTTATTGCATTAGAATTGTCTGAAGAGTTTTAAATTCTGAACCATTTAATACCTTTTCTGTTCAAAACTTGATTTGAATTCTAGGCATAATGCAATGAATTATTTCATAGTAGATATACATATAGGGTGTTCTGTGTTTTGTGGCTGTGACACATGACAGTGCACCATAGGCTTGGTGAGGGAAGGGCCTTGTGGGATGGCACCTGAGGATTTTTTGACTCCAGACAGAGTGGAGAAGAAGCAAAAAGAGATGGCACAAAGAAAGCCATCTTCCTTCCCTTTTTGAACCTAACACCAGAAGCCTCAGAAACCTTCACTGGTAAGGAGAACATAGGAGAAAGTCAGGGATTAGGCTGCTGTGGTTATTGTGTGGTAGGAAAGTGAAATGTGAAAATGACATATTTATTTCTGTCTCCTTCATACAGGCTGGAGACCAGAATAACTGTCTACACTTCTGATTCTGCTGTGAGTCACTGCATTATTGTACCACATTTTCCAGCCATAATAGAGATGGGAAGTCTGAGTTTTAATGCCATTCATCTCTCTTTTTGCTTCTTTGGAGGACATTCTGGGTTAATTCCTGCTCCTCCAAGCCTTGCTCACTGGACTGTGGGATTTTACTTCTTGCAGCAGGGAAAAAAAAAAGATTTGCAGTATGCTTGGCCATTCCTATATGAGCACCCTTAAGCAAGTCATGGTCCAGAAGATAATCTGCCCCTGGTTAGATCATCATTCTCACAGAGAGAAAGTTAGAAAGCCAATGCCCAGCTTGAATTCAACTTGGCCACTGAAGTAAAAAGAGAACAAAAAACTTTTTTACAAATATATTAACAGTAAAGAGGTGGGCTAAGGAGAATCTCCATCCTTTTTCTGAATATGCTGGGGAAAAGGCTGAGGTTCTCAAATGCGTATTTTTTTGTATCTATCTTTCAAAGTCAGATAAGTTATCTGACCTACCTTCTGACTTGGAAGTCTTGAGTAGGAAGCAGAATAAGCCCCCATGATTCAGGTGGAAAGAGTTGTTAAGAGATCTACAACATCACCTGGGGATGGATGGGATCCACCTGAGGGTGCTGAGGGAGCAGGCAGAGGTGATAGCCAAGCAGCTTTCCATAATCTATCAGTGTTCCTGGTCAGCCACAGAGGTCCCAGAGGATTGGAGGCTTGTCAATATGACTCTCATCTACAAGAAGGGCTGTAAAGAGGATCTGGGAGACTACAGGCCTGTCAGCTTGACCTTGGTGGTAGGTAAGGTTATGGAGCAGATAATCCTGAGGGAGATTACACAGCATGTGCAGGACAACTAGGGGATCAGGCCTAGCCACCATGGTTTCATGAAAGGCAGGTCCTTCTTGACAAACCTGATCTCCTGTGATCTAATGACCTGCCTGGTGATGAGGGAAAGATTGTTGAGTCAGTCCCACATTTCTCCTGGAGGAGCTGGCAGCCCGTGTTTTGGACAGATACGATATTTGCTGGTTGAAGAACTGGCTGGATGGCCAGGCCCAGAGTGTGGCAATGAATGGAGTTATAGCCGGTTGGTGGCCAGTCATAAGTAGTGCCCCGCAGTGGTCAGTATCAGGGCCTGTCCTGTTCAGTATCTTTATAGATGACTTGGATGAGGGCATTGAGTGCACCCTCGGTAAGTTTGCAGGTGACACTGAATTGGCAGGAAATGTCAATCTGCCTGGAAGACCCTATAGAGCAATCTGGACAGCCTGGCTAGCTGGGTTGGGGCCAATGGGATGAAGTTCAACAAGACCAAGTGCTGAATCCTGCACTTTGGCCACAATAACCCCAAGCAGTACTACAGGCTAAGGGAAGAGTGGCTGGAAGATGATGTTGGTCAGTGCTCAGCTGAACATGAGCCAGCAGTGTGCCCAGGTGGCTGAGAAGGCCAATAGCATCCTGGTTTGTATCAGAAGTAGTGATGTCAGCAGGAGCAGGGAAATGATTGTCCCTCTGTACTGAGCACTGGTGAGGCTGCACCTCAGTACTGCATTCAGTGTTGGGCCCCTCACTGCAAGAAAGACATTGAGGCACTGAAGCGTGATCAGAGCAGGGCAACAAAGCTGTAAGGGGTCTGGAGCATGTCTTATGGGGAGTGGCTGAAAGAACTGGGACTGTATAGTTTGAAGGAGAGGAGGTTTAGGGGTCAACTTATCGCTCTCTACAACTACAGGAAGGGTGGTTGTGGTGAGGTGGGGGTCTAGAGGCTAGGTGGCTAGCCTCTTCTCCCATGTAGCTAGCGATAGGACAAGAGGGAATGGCCTCAAATTGTGCCAGAGGAGATTCAGGTTGGACAGTAGGAAATAATCCTTCTTTGAGAGAGTGGTCAGGCACTGAAACAGGCTGCTCAGGGAGGTGGTGGAGTCACCGACCCTGGAGGTGTCCAAGGAGCATTTAGATGTTGTACTGAGGGACAAGGTTTAGTGGGAAATATTGATGATATATGGGTGGTTGGGCTGGATGATCTTATAAGTCTTTTTCAACCTTGAAGATTTTATGACTCTGTGATAGAATCATAGAATATCCTCAGTTGGAAGGGAACCGTCAGGATCATTGAATCCGACTCCAGCTCCAGAATGAAACACTGAAAGCCAAAAGGAGGCTGAGAACATGACACAGTGCCTGGGTTTTTCCTCTCCTCTCCATCTTTGTGGAGAATGTGGCTGCCCAGAGAGGCTGTGGATGCCCTGTCCCTAGAGGTGTTCAAGGCCAGGTTGGATGGGGCCCTGGGCAGCCTGGTCTAGCATTAAATGGGGAGGTTGGTAGCCCTGCATGTGGCAGGGGGGTTGGAGCTTCATGATCCTTCAGGTCCCTTCCAATTCTGGACATTCTGTGATTCTGTGATGTGACAGTGGGTGTCTGACAGAGCCCAAAGAGTGGCCTGGAAGCTGAGAAACATCCCCTCTTCCAGCTTAACATATGGGGAACATAAACCCACAAAACTCTTACAGGGTTCCTCTTATGAGCTGTTTACCTTTACCTACCACATCCTCTAAATCTAAAGTTCCCTTTTGCTTAAAAATTACCACCTTAAGATTACAGCCCCATTCCCTGCCACAGGCAGGGCTACCCTCCAGCAGCTCAGCTGCCCAAGGCCCCTCCAGCCTGGCCTTGAGCCGCCTCCAGGGATAAGGCACCACAGCTGCTCTGGGCAGCTGTGCCAGCGCCTCACTGTTCTCTCAGTAAAGAACTTCTTCTTAACATCTCACATAAATCCCCCTTATTTTTTAAAGACTTTGGCCCTTCTAACACGAATGGGACAGGCTGCCTTCTCCGGATGGTGCAGTTTTGCCCTCTGGAAGAATTTGCTCCAAATCCGGGCAGAGAGTGATGCTTGCGGGCTGTTAGCCAGGCAGACGTGCGGCAGGGGGCGGCGTTGCTCCTTGATTCGCAGCTCTCTGCTCCTGGATGCGTGCTGAGGAGCGCAGGCAGCAACGGAGCACCTTTCTGGGGCTGGACTGCGGGGTGATGTGATTTATGCGGCACAAGCATTCCCTCTAAGCATAATTTTTAATATTCTAAAGCCCATGGCTCCGTTACTGAGTATATTAAAAATACCGCAACGAATGGAATAAAGATGGGCTTTTTTTTTTTTTTTTTTTTTTTTTTTTTTTAATTGTATGACTGACTGAAAATGTAATTTGGAAGGGATTTAACTGAGCCTGTACAACTTTTAATATAGAGTGGGGTAAAGGCTTCTATTCTGTGCTGCCTTTTCTCAGTGGTCCCAGAATTTACACCTGATGTTCCTCAAACAGAGCAGCTCTGGGGCTGCTGCTTTAACCATACCTGCACCCAAAGTCACTAAATGTTCACTCAGGAAAACGAAATAGTAACCAGGAATACTACCAATGCAGGTTTCTGTAGTGTAGTGGTTATCACATTCGCCTAACACGCGAAAGGTCCCTGGTTCAAAACCAGGCAGAAACAGATGCTCTTTTGCGGCTTGGACTACCTCCGCTCCAATTCACCTTTACAGACCCTGCCATGCTCTGCAATTTCACATATGAAAATCTGACCTGCACTCAACTCCATCGCTTGCTGCACTTCTCAAGCTACCATCTCACCAGGTACGTACCCTGCGGGCCATATGCTGACCATAAACATGGGAGGAATGGGAGAAGGGAGAGGAAGAGCCCCATGCCTACAGCTCCAAGAAGCTGGCTGCAGGGCCTCGGCAATGTGTGCTTGGGATCTGTCATGTCTGTGCTGTCCTACCTGGCTGCACCATGCGGCATGGGGATGGTTTCCTGGCTCCTTCTGACTCCATTTTTCTCCACTCCCCAGCACGTACTTTGGCTTTGGGCAAAGTAGAGAGGGAAAAAATGCCCTGCACGAGTGAGCTGGCTGTGGTGGGATAAGGCCAAAAAGGGGTTCATGCCTGTGGCAAGTCACTACATAGGGCAATCTGTCACATATATTTCTCCTGTATAGAATCATAGATTATCCCTAGTTGGAAGGGACTCCCTGGGATCATCAAGTCCAACTTGTGGCTCCATGCAGGAACACCCAAATTCAATCCTTGTGTCTGAGAGCAGTATCCAAACTCTCCTTGAACTCCAGCCCTCGGGGCCGTGCCCACAGCCCTGTGCAGCCCGTTCCATGCCCACCGCCCTGTGCTGCAGCCCCTTTCCCTGACCCCCAGCTGCCCTCCCCTTACACAGCTCCATGCCGTTCCCTGTCGCTGTCACACAGAGCAGAGCTCAGCGCTGCCCCTCCGCTCTCTATTCGGAGCTGCAGCCGCCATCAGCCTCCCCTCAGCTCCTCTGCTCTGCACTGAGCCAACACAGGGACCTCAGCTGCTCCTCATATACCTTTCCCTCTAGCTCCTTCCCCATCTTTGTAGCCCTATAAAAAAAATAGTTATTCACAGTACCTTGCATTCTTCGTGTCCTGTTGTGCACTTGCTGATTCTCAGAAGTGTCAGCAGAAAAGGCACGCAAGTGCAAGAAGCATAGAGAGGATTTTCCCTTTCTTCCATCCTAAGTGCATTACCAAGTGCCTCACTCTGGTCAGTTACAGTGTGAAAATGTATTTTTGCCAAACAGTGTCCATGTCAGTAGTACCTACTCTAGAAAGTACAGGCAAAGCTTTTCATGTAATGTTTAACCAACAAGAAAGCTATTTCTCTTCTATATTTGATAATTAGTGCCATATCACATCCCTTTGGCTGCTTGCCCACATCCTTTGGAAAGTGCAGAGCTTACATATAAAGCTCAAAGAGTTTTATTCAATTATTTTGGTTTGTCCTCCATCTCCCTTTCTTGGTTGCAAATTGCCAGTGAACAAAGTGCCTTCAGGCTGTAATTTCCTGCTGCATATTTTCTGAAACAGTGTGAGGGGTTGTTCTTGATGAGCTTTCCAGGAGCCTGCTACAAGTGAATTTGTCTCATTATCAGCCAGATATCCCCTTCAGCTTCTTGCTACCTTTTTTTCTTTCACTGTGCAGGATTGTTTTATTTCCCCTTCCTGGGATTCAAATATTAAGGTGGACCTGGACCAACTCTGTGTGGCTGAAGGGCTGTTTCCAGGAACTTTTGTCTTAGTGAATCTGCTGTTCATCCTCTTGCCCTCCCAGTGTGGTGCTTCAGACACCTGTGACCTGTTTTTACACAGTGTAAACAGTCTAAAGTGGACTACAGAGTGTTAAATCCTTTCCTCTGACAGCTGAGGGATTCTCCCCCCAAAACTGGAGTAGACACTGTAGTCCTAGCAGGGTCTGAGTCATTCTAGGTATGAAGAAGAACTGTCATGAATTATCACAAGCACTGGGGTCTCTCAGATGTTCTCAGGGAGACTTTGGTGATTACAGTTGTGGCAGACCAGAGGTGGCCTGAAAACTCATAATTCTTTCCTTCAGCCCTTGGACTGCAAGCCTTGTGCTCCTGCAAAACACAGCTTAATATGAAATTTATGAAATTGTGCCTTTATGGAATAAAATACATTCTAGGACGTAATCTCTGTTCCTCTCCTCTTTAAAATAATAGGATTAATGAACAGAAGTATTTGTGTTTACATATAAAATCTCCCATGCATTTGTCAGGGATGTGTCCAGATGCTTTGCAAAAAGTACACCAAAGCAAATCAAGCCAAACAAAACCCTTGCTTTTCTCTGTCTTGTGAACTTCCATATAGTTGAATGCGAGAACAAACCAGTGATTGTTTCTCTCTAACCATAACTTGCATTGCGGCATGCTCTTGAACTCAGTGAAACACATTATAAATGTTAGCAATTGTTTCTCTGTGCCCATCACAATAGCTGAAGAGTTAAAATTGCTAATGTTCTGTCCAACAGCCCAGCCATTTTTCAGCTGCTCACTGGGACCATTAATCAATGTAACCAAGATGCTTGAGCAACATTTACTAGCAATTAACCTACGGTTATGGGAATATTTTTCCCTATTAAATTTCTATTCTAGCCTGCACATCAAATGAAAGATATGTCCTAGCACTGCTTTTGCTAATTGAAAAGGCTATGAAACAAAAGTTCTTGGACCTACATGGACCAGTTTGAAAGGAGAAAAGGAGGCATCCAACACACTGAAAACATTACACTGAGTCCTTTCTGAGACTGCTGAGTATTAACTGAGATCTTCCTTTCCACTTGCTCTTCCTGAAGTAATTTGGAACACAGAAAAGACATTGGAGGTGTGTTGCAGTTGATTAATGTTCATTTTAAAGGACGTATTAAAAGGTTCCCTTGTAAAGAACTGTAAACACGCATGTGCTCCCTAATCTTCACGTTACCCTATTTTTTCTCTATTCTGACTCTTCAAACACTGAATAATTTTATTACCTCAATTTTCTCTACCAAGATGCAGAACTGAAGTATTTCTGATGTCAGCAATGTTACACCAGGAGTAATCTCTACCTCTGATGTTTTCTCCTGCCTGCAAAGTTGATTTGACTGGTCAGTATTGCTATGCCCTCTGTGAGAGTTCTCCATGTGTCACGAAGGAAAAGAAACAACACAAACAGGAAAGTTTGTGGTTTTTTTGCTATTGGAGATAGGAAGATGTTAACAAACATATTGCTGAAGTATCAACAGCGATATTCTTTCTTTTCTTGTGTCCCCACAGTTTCACGTTTGTCGTCCACTTTCCTTCATCTCAGAAGGAATGTCGTGAGTGCTTTCGTACTCTCAGATTGGACTGAAATTCAGCACTGCTAATTTTTGAAGCATTCATCATTCAAGTGTATAATTCTAATACACAGGAATGAGGAATGTAAGAGAAGCCTATATATAGCTGTAATCTTGGCCATCACTTTTGTAAGAGACAATGCCAGTTTCCAGCCCACATGCTTGAGGGGGAAGGAGACTTCAGCGTGTGACACAAAAGCAAACAAGAAAGATGTCTCCAAACACACTGAAAAAAACTCTCTTGCTTTCTTCTGGAGTATGACTCACGATTTCTAAGCATTTAGCAGAGCCATAGCATCATTGCTACTCCAATTCGAATAGTCCTTTTAGCTCTGATGAGAGAGGAGAGTCAGGATTACAGAACCAGAAGCTGGCACTGGGCCTGAATGTATTGCAACCTAATTAAAATTAGGAACAGTTGAAAATGTTCTTGGTTAGATTCTATAGACAATGAAAGGCTGTTTTCCTACAAATGCTATCTTGATGATTTCCTCCACTTATATTCTTGCCTTTTCATTTATTAGTTACCTAAACCTTATAAAACAGCTTTCTCCATCCTCATGAGGCAGGTGTGTATACAAATGGCAGGTACTGATGAAATGTTTACTGAAAAGATTAGCTTGTCAATGAGGCAAAGAATGGATATTGATCCCCCTTCTATGTTTGTCAACCCGTAACCTGTTTAAGAAATGGCCTACAGCAATGAAATCCAATCAAGCACTCTCTGCAGCTCCAGTTTTCTTGTAATATAGGGAGGGGATTCAATCACAATAAAGGAAATGAACCACTTATCATATAAATGAGGATAAGGCAATTAGCAGGTTACAGGTTCCAACTCCAGGGGAGTTCAGACTGCAATACAGGATTACAGGATGGATATTCTGGGCAGCTGAACCTTTCTGCAGTCCTTGTTACACAGCACGATGCATTGCAGTGCCAGGTTAACAGAGTTAATAGCAGCACGTCTGTAGGTGTGCATCCTAGCCACCCCCTGCCTGATGACTTTGTAACTGGAAGATTCTCAGAGAAGCGGCCAAAACAACTTTCTAAGTGATTAACACCACTGATGTCTGTCCTAGGGCTACCTGAAAAGCAATTTTTCAGTTTTATGAGAGAATGCATTATTTTGATTTGAATCACCGTTAGAAGAAATTTTAGCCCTTTCTACTGTTAATTCCCCCCACAACAGTAACATGAGGCCCAGGTCTGGTCCTTCAATGTTTGAGATGAGTGCTGTAGCTGCCAGGCTGCAGATACAGCCTTTAGTAGTCTGTTCTGAAGCTGGTTGTGCTTGCATGCGTGAGGAAGAGAGACTTGTAGACCAGCTGATGCTCACCCTCTCTTCTCAGAGTGGGCTTGCAGGTTCAGATCCCTGCCCTAGAACAGATGAAACAGCATGGGACACTGAATCATTTGCCATTTGAGGGGAGTGACCTACCCCTTTGCTTTTTTAAGGTACAAGTTTTCTTCTCCAGAAATACAATTCTGGACCCTGATGGGAAAATAAGAAATCAAATATTTTTTCCATTAAAAGTGATATGTCTTGGTATACCAGTACTTTCTGTCTAATTAAAAAAAAAAAAAAAAAAAAAAAAAGGAGAAAAAAAAAGGTAGCATCTGAGCAATGTTTAAGCATCACCAAACTTGCATCTCTGTGCTTTTTTTTCACCCTTTTCTGAACATTATTCTGCCTAATGGGTGCCTGTATTGCTTCAAATATGCACTGAAATAGACTTCATTAGATAAGCAGCCTTCAGAGCAGATCTTGTGGGAGATTATGTGTGCCACTCAAGAAAAAGTGAGAATTTGATGAACTAACTTATTTAGGATAGGCAGAAAGATAGTCAGCCCTCAGTTCCTACTCCTTGTGTGAGCTGGACCTCTGGAGAAAGCAGCAGTCTGTCCTGCCTGGTGTCTGGCTCCAAGTGCCAGAGTGCAAGGAGAGTTTGGATACTGCTCTCTGACATAGGATCAGATTTTTGTGTGGTACTGTGTAGGAGTTGGACTCGATAATCCTGATAGGTTCCTTCTTTTTTGGGATATTCTATAATTCCATACAGAAGAAATAAAATGTATGTGACGGATTGCCCTGTGCAGTGATTAGCCACAGGCATGAACCCCTTCTTGGCTATATCTAACCATATCTAAGCTTTGCCCAAAGCCAAAGTACGTGCTGGGGAGTGGAGAAAAATGGAGTCAGAAGGAGCCAGGAAACCATCTCCATGCCGCATGGTGCAGCCAGGTAGGACAGCACAGACATGACAGATCCCAAGCACACATTGCCGGGGCCCTGCAGCCAGCTTCTTGGAGCTGTAGGCATGGGGCTCTTCCTCTCCCTTCTCCCATTCCTCCCATGCTTATGGTCAGCATATGGCCCGCAGGGTACGTACCTGGTGAGATGGTAGCTTGAGAAGTGCAGCAAGCGATGGAGTTGAGTGCAGGTCAGATTTTCATATGTGAAATTGCAGAGCATGGCAGGGTCTGTAAAGGTGAATTGGAGCGGAGGTAGTCCAAGCCGCAAAAGAGCATCTGTTTCTGCCTGGTTTTGAACCAGGGACCTTTCGCGTGTTAGGCGAATGTGATAACCACTACACTACAGAAACCTGCATTGGTAGTATTCCTGGTTACTATTTCATTTTCCTGAGTGACAAAGAGTCTGATTTTTGGGTGGTGTGGTGTGGAGCTGGGAGTTGGACTCGATGGTCTTTGTGAGATCTTTCCAAGTAGGGATGTTCTATGATCCTTCAAAAGCCATAAGTACAATCACTATTCACACAAATTATTATAAACATTGCAATACTTGTGATGGAACTGAGCCCTTGGTGCGTGTTTTGTCGATGTATCGCTCTGTAGATACTGGTACCAGTAGCATCTGGTCCAGTGCTCCCAGCTGGGTGTGCCTGCTTCTCATTTATGGAAGAGAAGACAATCCTAAAACCAGTTCCTTCTCTTTTTCTGATACCGTGTCCCCCAGAGGCTTCCTGTCTGCTTAGTTAATGATTAAGAACTAACTACAGAAGGGCACGTATCAAGTATGGACATATTATATTGTGTCAGAATTGAGGAGGAAGCCTCAAGCTTGTGTCCCCTGTGCCTCTCTCCAGTATTAATCTTCTCAGTACATGAAACATTTTTCACCAATACATAACCTCACTTATTACTTCCTGCCATTAAGTGCAGCAAATACTCAGACACTCTTCTGGAACATTTCCAAATGAAATCTCAGAGTCATTACATTAACCTTTTCCATTACAGAGCAGAAGGAAATTAGCTACTGGCATACAGAGAAACACATGGAAAATGGTACAATATTTCACGTAATTGTATTTTTGTGCTTTTCATCAATGCAAAGAGTTAAACATAAGTGTTAAAAGTCCTGCATGCTTCATTAAAAACTCTCAATTTCTCAATTTTCAGCAAAATAAGCCATCAGCGTTAGATTCTATAATTGACACCATTGCTTAGGGAACAAACCTATGAATCTTATTAGAGACAAATTCATTACTTTAAGTCCACCCTTAGGATGCAGAGCTCATAAAAGAAACCTCTGGAGGGTTCAGCTTAGGGGATGAGATGATTTCAGGCTGCAAATCTACAGATTTGCTGTAATTAACCTGAACTAATTATTGCCAGGCGATGGGTCAGACATCCTCGATAAAAGCCCCTGACTGGTTTTATTGTCTGCTGGGTTTGCAGCAAGAGAGCTTCTTGTTAAACAAAGAAAAAGTACTGAAAGAACAGTCCTATATATTCTTAAAGTAAAATAAATCTTTCCACTGGGAGAGCACAGCAGAGTCTATTTAAAATGCAGAGTCAATAGGCACAGCTGAACTACATGAATGTTTAATACTTTTTCTAGCTAGCTCACTGCAGGTAACGATCAGCAGCAATGTTCAAAAACAACTCCTGGGTGGGCTAAACATGTCTCCATAGGAAGTGAACGAACTGCTTGCCTGCTTTTGCAAGTATCATAAGAAGGGATCCATTTAAACACATTCATGCTCTGCAGATATGCTATTACAGTCAAAGCACGATGGGCATGCAATGGATGCTCTCCTATTACCATTCTTCCATTGCTTACAAGGGACAGAACAGGTGCATGCGTGCACCTACAGAAGGGTGCACTGCTCACACCAGAAGAAGGAATAGTCTAGCCTGTATGAGATAAGATAAGATAAGCTTGTACCTCTGTAATAATAATAATCTAATTTTAATTTTCATGGGCTTAAGAAGCATTGACTTCAGTGAAGGTTTTTGTATGTGTTTAAACTGACAAATTCCCCTCCTCTTTATCTAGTGAGGATGTATCAAGCTGTAGCCCAATATGTAGTATGAATTGAAATCAATGGCAATGACAAACATTTAAAGATACCCTTTGAGTCTTGAAGATTCACCTGAACAAAGCTGACATCCTTTAGTGTAGGCAATAGTCCCACTTTGAGTGACAGATGCTCTCCAGATGAGGTTTCTGGCCAGCAATTTGACCATTTCTGGTTGTTAAGAATTAGTTGCACTGTGGAGGGACCGTGTGTTCTCCTTACTCCCTCAGCGAAAGATGTTTATGGCTGCTCCTTCTTTTCCTTTGATCCAGAGAGTCACCGCTACTACTTTTCTCTCATAAACTTGAATCCTACCTTCCCTTTCAACTCTTCTCTGCATCATACTGTTGGTGTTTGGTTTTGGCAGGTTAGCACAGGGGAGGTAAGCAAAGTGGGGATGGTCACTGAATTTTGTCATGTGAGTGACTTAAAAGCCATATTTTGAGCTTCTGCAGGTCCCAAGGGAGAAACAAGCAAACAAAAAGCCCAACCAGTCTGTACCAGCGCTACCTAGGGACTTCTGGGTTCCTTATCAGCTGTATGATCCTGGGCAGCATCCTTGGTATCTTTCTAAGGTCATTTTCCCCCAGATAATCATTCCTGCCTCACAGGGTTACTGTGAATGTGACCTGTACTCACATATGCTAACCTAAGAGGTTTCACTGCACTAGAAAGGTCTTGAAACTAAGACATTTTTGGCTAATCCTCAGTCATTATTTTTTATCCTTTATCAGTAGGTTTGCTATAGGTTTTCTCTCTTTGGGTCATTACCTTTTTTCCTCTACTAACCGTTTTCCTACTAGCATGAAAACATCCCCTTCCAATACATAAATAAATAAACAAATAAATAATCAAAATTACTGTGTAAAAGTGGCAAAAAATTTCAACAGTGCTTGACCCCTCTGGCCACTCTTGCCCGCAACAGTTTCCGTAAGGAGTCTGCAACACAGCCAGCCCTATGGTACAGCAAATGTGAGTCTGCAATTCTTCTGTGTGGGTGAAAATCAAACAGAGCTCTCCTGCACACCTGGGTCAGTACGGTGTCCTTGTCTCTCCCTAATGAGCTCAGGGGCAGAGCACTGCAAGCACGCCCCAAGCCAGTTTATGACATGCCACAAATAAAAACTAGTAACCTGCGCGAGGGAAACCCACATTGCAGTGGGAAAGAGCTGCAGTTTTCATGTGTCACCACTATATGCCACTGCAGCCTAATCACTGCGCTGCGTCGCAGCAACGAGGCACTGCTACAGCCCACCCTCAGGAACCAGTTAGTAGTACACTGTAATCCCATTACGTTTGGATGTTTTCAGAGCTATTAATCTCCAAGCAAGCCGTTCCAAAGTGAATTATCTGAAAATCATAGCATTAACCTCTTAGTGCGTACACCATTTCTAAATACTGGAGGCAACAGGAGTCAAGTTCATAATATATGTATAATATACATATATGTAACTCACCTCTTAAGAATATTCCGTGTGTAATTTAAAATCCATCAGAAAAGAACCAGTCATCAAACAGTATTTTTATAACCTACTTATGCTACGGATGAAATAAACATGAATAATCAGAAATGAATGATCTCACCCACTGCCATTTCTAAGTTTTCCACTGGACTGGTGCAAAATTAATGCTAGATTTATCCTTGTGAGATGGGTGGGAGAGTGAGAATGGCCAGGACAGGGATTCATAATGTAATTTCACAATCACTGAAATTATTTGTCAAAATAATTTATTCATTGAAAATTTTTGGCAATTCTTGAAATTGCAGGGGAAGTATCCTCTAACTCAATGGCAAATGTCAAATAACCAGGAGTTTTAGTCTCAGAACAATATTGTGATATCTACAGGACAGGTTCAGGTTGAATATTAGGAAACATTTCTTCTCCGAAAGAGCAGTGAGGCAGTGGCACAGGCTGCCTGGGGGGTGGTGGGATCACCATCTCTGGAGGTGTTCAGAGCTGTTTGGATGTGATACTGACGGACATGGTTAGTGGGCATGGTGGGGGGATGGGCTGGGGTTGAACTAGATGATCTTAGAGGACTTTGAAACCTTAAAGATTCTGTGGTTCTATGATTCCATGTAAATTTAAACACTGATAGCCATCATTCTCGTGCAGGTGCACTATCACCCAGCCCAGAGAAATTGTAGACCCCCATGTGTCCCATCCTGTCCATTTCCTGATAAGTGAGGAAGAAGAGGTTACGCAGCATGTGGGGCATGCTTCCTTTCACTGTTTTAGTGCCTCCCCACCTTTGAGAAATGGTAATGATAAGGTAAAAAGAGAGAAAATGAGAGCTATCTTTCCTTGTTCTCTGCAAAAAACCCATATGACTAGTAATAACCTATTCTCCGAAGGGATGGATAAATAAATAAAGACATACCAAAAAGCTGAAATGACTGAAATAAATAAAGGGATTCCTAAGATGCTCTCCTTGCCCTTTGGGTTTTCTCTGGGCATCGTGGCCTGCGCTTGTTACCAGCACACAGGCTTCAGACATGGCGTTCCAGACATGACTTCATTCATCTGCTGAGTTATGTTTGTCTAAGAACTACTAACTACTTGCAAGTTTTACATTGTACTTCACACCTTTGCTTGCTTCTGACTGCAGTGCCTATGGGTTGGTTCGAACTCTGTAAAAGTTCTGTAAAAGTTCAAACTCATCCCAGGCTGGATGGGGCTTTGAGCAAGCTGGTCTGGAGGGAGGTGTCCTGGCCTATAGCAGGGAGGTTGGAGCTAGGTGATCTTAATCGTCCCTTCCAACCCAAACCATTCTGTGATTCTGTGTTTCTATGAACTCCTGTCCCACAAACCCTTTCCATAGAAGTTACCTTTTTAAAGCAACTATTGCGAAAAATGGAAATATAATCGTGAATCCAATAATGCCTCTAGTGGAAGGAAACCGAAGAAACTCTGGATCTCTGAAATCTTGTATTTGGCAAATGTGGCAATCTTCTTTTCTCTAAAATCCAAAGTCTATAGTAGAACTAAATCAGCACAGGGGTGGGTGTAAACGGGAAATAACTATCAGATGTGAAATGTCTTTGGATTGTTTAGCAACATTACCATTCACAGCCACGGAATACATTACTTTTTATTGTAAACTCTGTTCCTTAGTGTAGTATAAATCTTAAAAATGTGTCAATACATGGCAAAGTAAACAGTCTCTGGAGAGAAAAAATGTTTTAAACCATCTATCAAGTCTAAGAAGTTGATAGCAATTAAAATCAGGGCTGTTTATGTACAAACATAAATTGCAGAGCTAGCCTTAAACTAGCCAGTAAAAATCTTGGCTGGGTGGAAATTCCAGTTGCAAAAGACTGCAAAAAGCAACACCTGAATGTTAAGAAATGCTTTTGTAGATGATGCTTTTTGTTTCCATAGGGAAATTATTTTCTGTGAAATTTTATGACATCAAGGGAAATCCACTTATTTATTTTTACATTCAAAGACGAGTATTTAGGAAAATTAAAAAAAAAAAAAAAAAAAAAAAAAAAATCCCAGGTAAAAATAAGATACCTGAGAAGAAATATTGCCCATAGTAGATGAGCAATAAAGTATATTATATTTCGATGCTCATTTTTCCCCAGAAGTGTTATGGAGAGAGATGGGGAACTGTTTTAATTTTTGTAATCATTAATCGTGAATATTTTCATAAGGGAATGTAATTACTTTTGAATTTCTGTGTGCTTAAATTGAATTATTAATTGTGACTCTTGAATATGTGAGACCCTAAGGAAATGGTTCACTTGGTGGTGAAGAGGAGTTATGCTCGTGGATTCTGCCTCTTCTTTAGCAGGGTCTGTTGTGGTAGAACAGGGGGAGGTGGTTTCAAATAAAAGAGGGGAGATTTAGACTGGATATAAGAAGGAAGATTTTTATAATTAAGGTGATGAGGCACTGGAACAGGATACCCAGAGAGGTGGTGGATGCCTCATCCTTGGAGACATTCAAGGTCAGTCTGGACAGGGCTCCAAACAATCTGATCTATCTGTAGGTGTCCCTGTACATTGCAGGGGAGTTGGACTAGGTGACCTTTAAGGGTCCCTTCCAACTCAAAAGATTCTATGGTCCTATGAAGGAAATCTCAACTTGGGATCCAATTGAGGAGCTGGTACTGAGATTTTGATGTTCCTGACATTAAAATCCACCTTGAGTCAATTGTGATTGCACCAGCAAAATGTAAATCATGGGTAATTTGCCACAAGCAGTGGGTAAATTAAACCGGAGAAAAATGACCATGTAGGAGTTTCTTCTCATCTTCCATACCTCTGGAGGCAGATAAATCCAGCAGGAGTTTCTCCATCTCCTTCAGAACAGCGAAAGGCTTTATGAAGTGCTCCCAGCTCTCAGAAGGATATGAGACTTGGGGCTTCCTTCAAGTCTCCATGCTCCTGTTGTGTGCTGTTCCCTGTCTGATCCGTGGGAACATGGATTATATTTATTTTCTTCTAAGAGATGAAGTCATAACACAAGTGAGGTGGTGAGATACCATTTCACTGAAGGTAGCTGATGTGCCTTGGGTCCCTCCCCACCTGTTTTTGAGGAGTCCTCAGGCAGGGGAACATCATCCCTCAGCATGCCAAGGACAGGGCTGCTGAAGGGTACCCTGGTAACACAGGAGGTGAAGCGAAGCTGCAGGAAATAACACAATTAGTCTGGTATTTTTAAACTTAGACTTTGTCATGTGGTCTCTCTGCTAAAGATTTGTGAGAATTTCGCAAAATAAGACATGAACAAATCAATGGAGGAACAGGATCTGAACCACAATGCAGGCATTTGTTGTCTCCTTGTGCATTAAATTACCCAATTAATGTTTCCTGTTGCCTTAGCCCGTTCTAATAAGGCTTGATGTTGCTTATCAGCCCTAATCTTCTAAATGATGAGCAAGAACTGCAGCTGGATTTACAAGAGCCTTTGGGGCACAATACCAAACTCCCAGAGAGCTGAAGATCCATCCCTGGAATGATGCTTATTAGGGGTTCTTATTCATTACCATTTACTTCACACAGATATTCGCTAATAAGATCAGATCAGCTTTATTTTTTAAAGTGCTATTAAAACAGATATGCTGGACAACCAATCTCTGTGTATAAAGCATTGCTCAAAAATTAAGCTTTTTCTTGAATAAAACCATCATTTCAGATATATTCAGAAATAATCCTTTAAGTCAATTGACTCTGCCTAGTTTGTGGGCTTATTTTTCCTGACAAGGTGACCTGCAGTTTAGGAATTTTTTGAGCAAGAAAAATGTTTCCAGAATTAACTGAGAGTGATTTTTATGGACTGCGTGCATAAGTTAACTAATTAGAATAGCAATGTTGCAAAGGAGTTGCTGGTAATGAGTAACTAACAGGTATAAATGATTTTTAATAGACAGTGGTAGTGACTTCAGCATGATAAATGCTTTCCTGTTATATGATAAAAAATAAATAAATCTATTTTACTTAGAGATCCTGTTCCGGCACTACGAGGCCAGTGGGGTGGAGGAATAGATTCATTTAGATAAAATGCTATTAAATTGCCTGCATACTGTCCTGTCAGACAACTATCGACCCTCTCCCATGGGAGAAATTGATTTCTGTGCAGAGAGCTATGTTCTTTCTGCAGCATATTGTTTTGCTGCTACTGCTCTGGTAATCACATCCTGCTGCCTCTTTTTCTTTCTCTCCCTTTCTGTCTATTTGCTGTGAAAGATTGACTGAGAGACACAAGGAATTTACATTGCCATATTTGTTCCTATTGGACCGTATCAATTATTTTCTGTTAAAAACAGGAATATTTCCTTTTTAATAATGCACATGTGAACTTCCTTAAGTGGTCTGTGAGTGACATGTTCAGGACACGCTGACATGCTCTCCTGTAAGGAACATGGGGAACTGTAGGGCTATCCAAACCCATAATGCCTGAATCATGCAGGTGTTGGAAGGGAGCTGATAGAGGATTAAGGATTGTTGCATAGCTTTGGATCATCTTTCCATCTTTTATGCTTAAACACTGTTTATTAGACTTCACTGATGATAGACATTTTTAACTGGACAAAGCACTTGAGATCAATGCCAAGGCTGAAGTTGAACTTCGTTTGAAGTCTTATGTCTGTGCAGGAAAACAAGAATAAAAATAACTGTCGTCAAAAAGGTACGCATTCAGATAATACGGCATTAGTTTAAAAAATTAGTTTTAAAAAGTTAGCTTACGATAGTTTTAGGACAAGAGGGAGTTGCCTCAAGGTGTGCCAAGGGAGGTTCAGGTTAGATACTAAGAAAACTTTTCAGAAAGAGCGGTGAGGCAGTGGCACAGGCTGCACAGGGAGGTGGAACAGTCACTGTCCGTGGAGGTGTTCAGGAGCCATTTGGATGTGGCACTGAGGGGTGTAGTTGGTGGGCATGGTGGGGATGGGTTGGTAGTTGGACTAGATGGTCTTAGTGGCCTTTTCAAACCTTAATGATTGTATGATTCTGTGAAAATTGTTTGTCTGATGAGTTATGTGCCTGATCTTTTCTAATTGTCTTTAGTTCTTATATTAGTCTCATTATTGCATCTCACTTCAGTATTATCAGAGTTGAAGCAGATGCTTCAAGACTTGTTTGTGGGGATCTAGATCTTTGCTGCTCACTGACAGCATTTGCACATGAGGGAGTCTCTGACTGGGAATCAGCTGCGATTGGGTTCCTTTCTCTACTTCAAGCAGAAGGGAATGAGAGCCTGCTGTTTACACACAACTGTAATTTGGTAGTCACAGGTTGTTCTACCAGACCTTTGGATGGAAGTGTGGAGTGGCTTGAACAGTGACATGTACCAGACCAGGCTTGAAGATGATGTATTACATCAAACTAATGATTCCATCTTTGCACATAAACACTGAGGCTATGCCAAATATCCAGAATTTCAATGCTTTTATGTTTGTTATGCTGAATGGTCAAGGCTGTAAAAGCAGAATTACTGGTGATCTTTAAAAAACAAACAAACAAACAGGATGGAGCTTCTTATTTGCCTTTTCCTTGCCTGCCTCCTTTAGTCTGTAGTAAATAGGAGTTGGACTTGATGATCCTCATGGATTGCTTTCAACACAGGATATTCTATTAATCTATGAAATAGGCATAAAATATTGTTTGACCACATTCACATTGGCCATGGGGCATTGCGCAGAAGCCTTGCCAGAGTAATGTCGGAGCCTCCCTGTCCCTTTCCTCTCCAGGGGCTGGTGGCATCCACTCCAGATGTTTGAGTATGGCCACAGTATGAGTATGGCACACTCACAAGCAAGCACAGAGCTAATCGTGACTGGGACACGAGTGGAAATTCTTGATGCAGAGACATGGCTGGGACATGGAGATTTCCTGGAGGAGAACAGAGACTGAAGGGCGAATCACAAGAATCCAAGAATCACATCTGGATTATCATATAGGAGAGTCCATCCCACATTTCTCAGTCAGACTCCCAGGTGCCTGAGGCTAGTAGGTATCTGTGAGTCCTGAATACTCAATTTTTTTACTCATATTAGCTTATATTTATTTTCCTTTCATCTGGACATAGTGGTCTTCATATTTTCTCTTTGTTTTCTAAATAATACAACATCAATATTACAGTAAGATATCTGCTGCAACGATAATAATTTAGCAGTAAACAGCCAGCATGCAGACACGGAGCTTCATTCTCCTCACACCAAGTTTTCTTTGAAAGTAACTTTCCTATGGTTTTATAACTACCGCTCACATCACATCCTACTAGTCCTTTACAGCTCACAGTTACATTTCATTATTTTCCCGAGATAGCTCAGTATCTCTTAAGGTACTCTTTGTTTTGAGGTGTGGAAATGGAATGGGAGGCTGCACTGTCTGGTGTTATTAGAAATACAAAAGAAGGGAAGAGACAGAGGAGAGAGGATGAGGAGCTGGAAAGATGGAAGGTGGAAGAAGCAAGGGTGGGGGACATGTATTTATGAGCATGACTAGGAAATGGACAGTGTTGTGTGGTCTGGGGAAATGGCATAGTCAGAGCACAGCTGAATGAAAGGAGTCAGGTGGGAACAGCAGCAGGCCCAAATAGTGAGACCTACACCAGAGAAGGTGGGCTCCCTTCCTCACTCTAATCAGATATCAACCACAGATTACAGGGGTAGTTTTTGTCTGTTGGTGACCAAGATGATGATAAACTAACAGGGTCTTGAAATATTAGAGTGAAAAGAATCTTACAAATAGATGGATACAAACATCAGTTGGATTTATGAGGCATGAAATTTCTTGAGACACGTCGTCATCTCATTATCTGTATTTTTAATTAAGTAAAATTTAATTTGATAAGCCATTAGAAGTACCTCTACAAGGAACTGCTAGATTCACTTCATAAAGAGTTTTTAGGCTTCTTTCTCACAACAGAGTGAATTTTGCTCTGTGATCACTTTTTGTAGAGTAAGCAAAGCAAACAAGCTACTAGGAGAGTCTAATGCTGATAAAAGATGGGCTTTTGTAAACTGTATTCTGGAGTACCGTATCTTACATCTATTGTCTTGTGTTTACATTTGTTTGTGCTTCAAAACACACTTAACCAAGGAAGAACCTGGCCCTCGTTCCCATCCCCATCCTTGTTCCAACTGATTTCATGCAAACATCCATGATTTTAACAGTACTTTTATTTTAGAGAGTGAAAAATGCTTTGTCTTTCATGCCAAGTACAGGGAGAGTGAAGAAGGGAAGAAGATGTCAGATGAATCTGTCTGTAAAAGATGAACAGTTTGCAGGACCTGCTCCTGGACCATGCTTCTTTCTGTTTAGTGCTTTCCTCCTTTGCCACCCATTGCTAAAGACAAACACAAAGAAACACAAAGCAATTTAAAGCAATGTTGCAGTACAGGGTAACATATGGAATATCTAAGCATGGCTTACTACAGTTCTCCGGACAGAGGAAGCCAAAGATTTGTGTTACACTTTGAAATACACTTTTCGAACTGAGAGGCTTCAAATCATTTTCCAGTTCTCTACCAAGCCTCCTCTGTATTAGGAGAACTCTGACTTACAGATAGACTGGATAGTGGAAGTTGTGCCACCCTTGGGAACTCCGCCGCCATGAGAGGTGGCCTCACTGGACATCATCTGGGAGGCCCTGGAACCACCAGAGATCCCACTGCTGGTAAAGCCTGAGGAGTGTGTTGAGCTTTTGGCACCTGGAGAAGTTACAGAAGAGATGTTGCTGTGCTTTCCTAAGGAGAAGACTTTGCAGGACAATTGTAAACTACCATTCTTTTCTAAAAACAAACAAACAAACAAAAAAACCCCACAAAGCTAGAAAATATGTCAGAAGACAATGACTGCTAATTACTTGACCTCTTCCATCAGTGCACTGCCTTTTAGATGGCATCCTGGTGAGAAAACATCTACAATATTTTGTTGATGTTGCTGAATATAAAGAAAACGTACAACTCAGTCACAAAGACAGTTTTGATTAATTTGGTTGTCCAAAACAGTATGGGGCAAGTTTGTCTCTGCTGGAATTGCAATTTTCTGAGGAGCTGCTGAAGGGACACGGTTTACTGGGAAAATATTGCTGATGGGTGGTCAGTTGGGCTAGATGTCAGGGAGAAGTTCTTCACAGAGAAGTGGTAAGGTGCTGAAACAGGCAGCCCAGAGAGGTTGTGGATGCCCCATCCCTGGAGGTGTTTCAAGGTCAGGTTGGATGGGGCCCTGAGCAAAGTATCCCTTCTTTTTTCTGGGAGAAGTGTAAAGCATTACCAATGACAAATGATAGTGACAACCCTTAAAACATTCCCTGAGGATGCTCAAATATTTTGGTGATGAGCTTGTTATAATATCATCTGTAAGGTGATATTGAACAATACTCATGCCCTGCTGCATGTGGGGGAGGGTTTCCAGACTGAATGGAAAGGTTAAGAAGATGCGTTTGAAGAGTGAGAGATTTCAGGAGCACCTGCGGAAATGAAATCAGGCCCTTTTAGCTCTCAATCAGGCAAAGAACGTGTGGCAAGCTCTCCTGCTGCAGGGAGCCAAAACTCACACCTGTCTTGGCAATGTTACAGAGCAAGTATTTTTCACAGGGATAAAAGCTCTTCTGGAGTGTGTCCTGTAGGCACGGCTAAAGTTTCCTCTAGTCTTGTAGATTTATCTTCACCAAAACTAGTGTTTTTCCTAAAAGCATACAGTTAGTACAGATATTGCAAGAACAAAGTAAGGCACTGTTAAAAGTCTTTGTCTCTCTTCTAAATATTCCCAGCACTTGAATTCAACTGCAACTTCGTGCTTTCTGTAGGATGCCACTGTTTATGGGCATGCACACTACTGCTGTACCACCATTATGTGTAACAGTAGGCAGGGTTCTGCAGCTGTCTGCTTTATTATGGTATTAGTGATGGTTCTTGTGTAATGGGTTCTGTGCTGATAATGCAGTGGAATGTGCCTTAGAATAGCTCTTCCTGCTTTTTAATCCCTTGGTCCTCCTGTCAGTCTCTCAAGTTCTGTCCTGCTGCTACCATCCCCTAAGCTCTTTGCTGCTTTATTCTGTAACTTAAACTCACTGATTGAATTATTCAAACTAAAATTTAAACAATACCTGTTGAGAGTCCTGCACAGTATCTCTCTAAATGACCCTTATGTTACTCTCTCAGAGCCTCACACTATGAAAAGCATTGTCACCAATGTAAACCACATCTGAAAAAATAACTTACCTCCTTTCAGTGAGGTTTATCACCATTTTACTTATTAAAAAATTGTGCAAATCTAGACCCTGGACAGCTTACCTGGCCAAGCACTCATTCTATGGCTGGATGAGTCAATCTCAGCTCCATCCTTGAGTAGATCTGTAGCTGCTTAACACAAAAGCAGTTGGCCAGCAGTTGACCAGCTGTTGACTAGGACTTTTCCAGCAGTTGGCAAATGGATTGGGAACTGCCAATATAGCAGAAATCCCCACTTGTTGCCACACCATAGACTATTGTTAAATGTGTTCCTGATACGTGAGAGTGGTGAGTCCAAGATCCCCAAAGAAGGAAGGTGTTTGAAGCCTTCACCCAAGGTCAGCCTGTGAACCACTGTGCAGCTGGGTAAATCAGAATCACATGGGGCTCTCTTCTCTGTGGGGTTATGCACACTCAGAGGGTGTCTGCTGAACCAGGTCCCACGGATAGGATTAGCAGACAGGATGCCTTGTGTGTGCATCCCATGGGACATGGGGTTAAACAAGAGCCAAGATGCTTCCGTTGCCAGGTCAGGATTGCTCTGTGTATGCAACAGAAAAGCGAGCACCTACAGGGTTAGCTAGCATAAAGGCCAGTTAGCCTATTTTTAGTACTTGTATACACACTGCAAGGATACGTATGTTCCTTTATATGTTTAACTCTCAAACTGCAGCTAATTCCCCTCTGTTATGGTGTGGAGAGCATTGCTCCCGCCGTTTCCGACATTATGGAGTCTGCATGGAGTCTCTCTGTATGTGTGATACACATGGGTGTGTAAGAGCAAAGAGCAAGGGGAATCTGAAATTTATATGAAATGTTAGTACACAGATCATGTTCTTGCATACATGCATGGATGCTTACTGCCAGCGTGACTTTCTGTGTTATTGATGATAGGAAAAACAGCACAGACTTTGAATAAACACTGTCCCAAATCTCATGAATACTACCTATGTATATATATATATATATACTCATGCTATGTACATTCACAGAAAACCTTCTCAACAGCATCCCACTCATAACATGCAGTTTCATATGTGAATCTTCTGTCTTCAGTGCAATACAGGAATGTAGGAAATAAGTGATTATGTGACAAGCTTATGTTCAAGTATACAATTCTGTTTGGCGCTATTCACTAAACAAAACAAAACAAGACCTGCAAAGGAAAAAAAAAGTTTCTCATACCCATTTCTTGTAGAGTAGCAGTAGTCCCTCCAGAAGGAACGCCTCCCCCAAAGGATTTTGCCTCATCAGACATGATTGATGAAGCAAGAGAACCTCTTGCAATTCCAGAGGAAGTGAAACCGGCTTTGTGGACGTTCTTGTCAGACATTTTGCCTGCTGAAGGTGCAGAAAGAAGTTCATAGCCACCCCTTTTATATCCAATCCAGCTAGCAGCAAAGAAACGAAACTGAAGCTGGAAAGTATCTGAAACCTGCAGTCACTCAGGAAAACGAAACTGACCTTTATGAACATGCTAGATAAAAAACAAACATACCTTATCAGAAACATCTAAAAAAAGGGTATTTCCTCATTTTAAGTGTTAATGTGACCCTGATAACAGATAACAGACAAAAAAAGGCAGCAAAGAAGTGCTGATGCAGAAACTGCAAGCTGAGTTTGTTACAGTGCCCAGAGCTGAGATGCAG
>NW_024884253.1:57241759-57335530 GCF_019232065.1 Centrocercus urophasianus
CCCCCCCCGAAAAATTGTTTACAGGGAGTAGTAAATCAGAATACAATTAACATAGGATGATTGAAATTAATTTCATTATGGAAGGATCTGTTAAAGGATTCTGTGTCATGAGAGCAGATTGACACAGCTGTTTAGTTCTTCCTCGTGCAAATCGTGTTAAAGCTCCATCTTTAACGAACAGGACATAGCATATGCTCCTTTTATTGCAGCATTTCTTAGCCTGTAGTTTAGATTAGACAGTTTAAAAATCCATAGGTCTCCTTCTTTAGGTAAAGAGGACTACCTGGTTAGCTCAAAGTACCACAGGAAAAGCTCTCACAGTGTAAATAATGCAGAAAGAAGATCAAGAATTTTCACTATTGTGTAATGCCCTTATCTTGTACATGTTGGGTTATGGGACAGATGACAGAAAGTCCATTTCTGTACTACTACATATGGTATGTATCTGAGCAGGGGGATACTTGCCCCATGCCTGCCTGAGCAATACTGCTCTCTGTATCTTCAAATGCTTTTCTTTTATTCATTTTTATTCTTCAATTCAGATGTGTTTGTCTCATTTAACTGCAATACAGTTGTTTTTATTAACCAGTCTGCTTGGATTAGGCTTTCTGTCATGATGCATCTTCATCCTCCAAAATCTCTTTTTGTCTCATCTCTCATTTATCATTTTGAATTATTTAATATAATGAAATATCTAAAGTTACAGCTTAAATGCAAGTAAAATTTCGTGTAAGAATAGGACAATTAAGTTGTAGGCACACTGAGTCACAATATAACAAAAAATGACTGTAAGTATTGCTGCATGTACTTCCTTCAGAACTGCAAAAATCTTTTGATGCTTGGTTAATATCACTTATTTAGTATTCCAAACACTCCAACAAGAAATGATGATAAAATGTAGCAGAGCAATGGGGAATTAAAACTTCATGATGTTGCAGAGACACTGCATATGATAAGTTTTTACCAAATTCTGAAGTACAACAATTCATATGAATACACTTCTGAACTTCACTTTGCAAATAGTTCAGCTTAGCATAATGTGGCAAATCTCTCACGAGTGCGTCAGGGCTAAGCCTCCCATTAGGTCTTAAAGACCCCAAGCAGCCTCCCTGGGGCCCTCCACCCTCTGCCTGTGGACTCTGTCCCTGTCTCAGCAATGCTGCAGGTGCACCTGTCTGCAGCTCCATCACAGCCATTGCTACCTGACCCAAGCTCTCACCTGCAGCCTGTATTCCTTGGGCCTGCCTGGTTATGATGGGTAGGCTTGCTCAGTGGTCTCTGAGCTGTGACTGATCCTGGTTGTTTTCACCACATATGAACCTGATCCATTGACTCATGCTGCTGGCTTGACACTGAATGATTTGGGCCTTTGCTTCATCTGATTGTCATCTTTGAGTCTGCTCCACTCACCTTCCTTGGGATGGTGGGGCAGGGCTGCATCTGGTGATGCTCCTGGCTGTTCTATCATATTTAATTCCCTGTCCCTTTGGGAACAGCCAGCCCTTGCTGTGCCCTAACAGCGTGTGACGTGGCTGACATCACAGCCTCCACTTTAAAGATCCAGTGCTGAAATGGGACTGGGAACAAGAACTCAGCCCCCGAGGTTAAGCTTCCAGAGTTCTCCTCCGTCAACATTCCAGAAGGACACACTTCTTTCACCTGATTACTTTTTTGTGTGTAATGATCTCCTACCTGTTTTACTTCCTTTAGCCAGTATCTGGGTGTGTAGTTTTCAAGCTGTTTGTTCAGTATACTTGATGTCCAGCTGAGTTTGCAAGGAGCACAAAAAACCCAGAAGCACAAAGGTCAATGGGCTGTCAGCCAAAAATTCACTGATAATTTAAAACCGAAAATGATACAAGGAAAACGAAAACAGCTCTTATCACTGAATCTGACAAGCAGCCTCACTGGGGTCTGGGAGAGTATATGAGTAACTTCCCTTCTTCAGGAGATGGAAATTGGAGGAGAGAAGGTAGGTGGTGTGAGCTGACCTGAGAAGTGTTTGGCAGCACTTCTGAGCCTCAGAGAACAGAGTCAAAGCCATCAATACCAAGAGTAGGATTACTTCCATTTTCAGCCTCACCATAATTTCAGCAGCTTTATGTGCTGAAACATTTACACTTTTCAGCTAACACAATCGAATATTTAACTCCCAGAATTTCAGGTTCAAATGAAATCTTTAAGAGCCAGAAATCATGTGCTGTCTGGGACCACGTGTTCATTAAAAGTAACTGGGAGACCAGAAGCTGGCTCAGAAGTACTCTGACAACTTCAGTCAGGAGGATCCTTCCTTTCTTCAGGGAAAGAAGTGTGCGAAGATGAAAATACCAGACAAACCAATACAGACAAACAGAAGTGCACTCAAATCTTCTATATTTCACCCCAGAGTGAACTGACTCTCTCATGTCTCTGGATACAACCTGCTGTGCCACTGCAGTCCCTTTTCCTTGAGGTTCTCACTAGTGTACCACTTAGACATGTTTCCTTCATAGCAAGGCTGGGCAGCTGATTGCAGACATTAATCTCTGCGTAACTTGCTTTTGGTAGTCACCTTTTTCATTCTAATAACATGTTCATTGAAGTCACTTTTTCATAAACATTTTCCCATAAACCTCTGTTTCAAAAGAGATTATTCAAACAGCTTTTAAACAATTACTCCTTTGAAGGGTCTAATTGAAGGAAATAAACCTGTAGAGAATCTGACTGAACCAAAGATCTTCAGCATCCAAGATTATCTATCTGTCACCCTGTGACCTATTTCCTTCACACTACTTTTTAATTTTTGTAGCAATTATAGTGTATATGGATAATACCTATTAGCATATTTATGGTCATTGCTTCATATTTATTGTCTGCACAACTCATTAATCTTCATCTAGTGTGTGAGGCTGACAGCTCAATCTATTTTGCAATCTCTGGGCAGCAGCCATATCCAAAAAGCCTTTGTTTCCCTGTAAATAAACTGTGTTCAGGACCAGAGGACAATGGTACATCACGCGGTGATTGACACAAGCCATGGCTGCTAATCAAAAGTAGATTTTATTACCAGCTGAGTCAAGTGCATTCTGGGGCCATTGTTCTTGTGCTGTCAGGGCAAGAGCATACGTAGTCAGTCACCTTCTCAAGATGGGTTGATTGTTCTCCAAGATTAGACAGAGTTGCCTTATTATCTATCCCAGACAACAAGGCATCTCACCCAAACAGACGCCTTTACAGAAACTGCCTGTACATCGAATTGATTTGAATTGCTAATGTATAATCTGTCCAGCACAGATGTGCAATGAATATTTGGATGTTGTTTTGCATGTCAGTTGAGAAGGCTGAATGATGAGGTGATGATCATTCAGTGATGGGTACTGGACATTTGCCAACAATTGAGTTTGAGCACTTTCCCTGACAGTAATCAGATCAGCTTCCAAAACGTCTTTTCTTCAATTCACTGACAATTTATGTTAGAAGATAATGCAACTCTCTCACAGTTAACACAGTTGGCAGCAATTTGCATTTTTTTCATATAATTAAATTTTTCATTTCACCCGAGAAGAAATGCATACAAGCCATATATAACTGATACACATATTCCAAGATACTTCCAAAGTAGTTCCACTTGAATAAGAGACCATCTAGGTAAGTAAAAAAATTGAAATGCTCAACAATGCAGGTGACTGTAATTTCATTAGTTATAAAACCACTTTTGACACACACGAAAAAATAGGAACATTATTATAGGATCTGCAATAGGATCATGTGATCATGGTCATGTTGACAGAAGGCCAACCAACATAATGTTCGGATTTAAAAAACTGTGGTTTGTGTAAGGACTGACTTAGTATAAAATAGAAACAAAAAGAAAATTACACAAGGCTGGCATTATGACATCAGGGGATTGATGCAAGTTCACACAGTGACATTGTGTGACTCCTGTAAGAGTGCGAGAGGTTTTGATACAGTTGCAATCATAGAACTGCAATAATTTAGGTTGGAAGGAACCTCTGGACATCAACTGTTCCAGCCAGGGACTTACCCTTTTACTCAGAAAATGTTGAGTTCTGAGCATCTCCAAAGGTGAAGATTTCAAATGCACTCTGGGCAATTTGCTCCAGTATTTGACCACCACCACCCTTAAAGTGAGATACTTTTTCTGTATATCAAATTTGAATTTTCCACATTGTGACTTATGTTTGTTGTTTGTTGCCCTATCTCTGTGCAACTCGGGAGAGGTTCGGGGTCCATCGTCTTCAGACCTACATTATTCCAGATCTAAAAAGCATGGCAAAAAAACTCTGATTGTTATATATGTCAGCCTTGTTCAGGGTTTGGCTAAGTCACTCTCATTTCAATTTCTACTACTAGAATCCAGAAACAAAGCATTTGAGTAAATGACCTGAATACACTTTAATCTTAGACCTCAAATACAATTGGATGGCAAAATCTTAATGGATGTTCACTTCTCACATCTGAATTTCACACTATACTTCTCAGAGCTCCTCTGTCTGGACCCTACACCACAGTCTTAACTTCCAGTCTTAACCTTAGTAATATGTTTGTGAGCATAGTCAGCCTCTATGTTGTAGGCTAGCTTATTCCAGGGCTTTGTGCCATAATCCAAATACGTCAGATAAAGCCCTGCTCAAAACAGACTCTGCAAAAGAGGAGGCAGTCTTGCCTTAAAATGCAGTAGTCCAAGTTCAGAGGATTCACCCAGATCAGAATTCAGCCATTTGAGAGCCACACCAGGTCTCAGTCACTATAGGAACTGGGAATAAAGGTACCACTCAGCCATGGAGACATATTCTCTCATTTGTTCTCTCTGTCCAAGGAGTTATTTCCTTATTTTGGCTGGTCCTGTCATGTCTCATGTTGAGCTGTCCCATGCTTTTGAGGCCCTGAAATCAAGGTTCTCAGGGCTGCTGGTTTCTACTGCAAGGAGTGGTGCTTGAAAGCTGGTATGGGATAGCCAGTGCTCAGTCTCCTAGCAAAGCCATTTTCTATCTCTATAACACTTTAACACCAGTCCTACACTGAACTATCCCGTCCTGAAGGTTAATAGCCTTGTTTTCCAAAGCATGGAAACTTACTTTGGCTGATAAATAAATGTCAGCACCATATCTATTTGTTTATTATTTATCTTTGAGACTGAAAATGGGTGTAAAAGTAAAGAAGAATTCTCACAAACCAAAAACATATAGAATATCTAAACAGAAATTCCCCTTGTATATTATTTTTTTTAAAGAAATATATAGATATGTGGTAAAACTGTCATCTGCTGAGTAAATGTTCCACTCAGTCTTGAGGTTTCAGTCATTCTATGAGTGGTTGTATTAGCCACGAACACTTATATTAATAAAGATTCAGGAATATGGGAATACAGACAAATCTATGTTGAAAGGAAAAAAGAAAGTCCATGCAATTTTCAAGAACAGATGCATAGGCATGGAGGAAACTTGTAATTCTTTCTGACACCTAGGGGCAAACTACTGAAGGTGACAGACATGGTGTATAAACCACTAATCAGTTGTATCCCTTCTTTAAGGCAATATAAGGCTTGTTTTGTTTTGTTTGTTTTTTCTTGGAAGAAATGTGGTGAAAACAGAAATAAAAGGCAAACAGATTGAATTAATGGTCAAAGTGTTATTTTAACAGAACTGAACTCTCATTGCTACTCAAATGTAATCACGGTAACTGATATCAAAATACACTGTCTACAAGAATTAAGTAAGTATGTATAAATACTTACTTCTTAATTCACATGTGTCACGTGGCTGAGCCCATGGCACAGTGTGTGCCCCAGGGTAGGTGCTGAGCAACGGAATGGCTCAGCAGGGCAGGTCAGCTGCTCCCTCAGCCAGTGGACCCAGCCCAGCCAATGCTCCTGGAGCAGTCCCAGTGGGTCCAGTACCACATGGAGAAGAAAAGGAGGCTGTGATGCCTTCTGTCTACAGCTTAAGCCAAAGAACATGGGCGGGTGGGCTCTGCTTTTTTATCAGCTTTCTTCCTCGTGTCCCTTATGCATGTATCCAAGGAGTGTTCTCTGATCATGTGTCTGTGATCAGTGCTGAAGGTCCAAGGCAAAGTCAGTTTTCAGAAACGAAGTGCAAGTCTTTTCTGAAGATGAAAGCTAAGCATGGACAGTTTAAAACATATGGATCTCTTCCTATTTTTCCTCCCTGAGGCAGGTTTCTGAGGCTGCATCTATCATGCTACTCAGGCATGTTGATAATAAGCACAGTATAAACATTTAATGTACATAAAGAGGTCTCAAATGCTAATACAAGTGAGTATTTATGAAAGCATAAGTGCTGGAAGTGTTTTTTATGGCCAATTTGAAAAGCTGTTAATAACAAAGTGGCCAATCTGTTCAATGGGTAAAGGATCTGAAGACCAGATGGCCTGATTTACTTTTCAGCTCCAGCTGCAAGACGTGTAGGTAAGCTTCAGGCCAAACTTACAAAGGACTGAGAGTTCTCCTTAGAACCAGAGTAAGAATGGCTGGCTTGTTTTGCCTCTCCTAGGTCATTACAGCCTATTCCAATGAGGAGAAACCTCTTGTTTTATGTTTCTTTGTACAGTTTTGCATCTGAAAGATATTGATGTTTGACATTCATCTTTTCTGATTTGAGAATCCAGGCAATGTGTTTATATGACTTACACTGGAGATTGAGTACAGTATGATTGAACCTGGTGAGTTGCCTTAGTGTTGTTATTATAAATAACTGCAATCTGGCATCTAGAATATTAGAAAAGGTAGTTATAGCAGCATGAGTTAGGATGCAATACAGTTGTGCCTAGGAAAGAAGTGAGAAACGCCTGCAGTGAAAGCCCTGCCTGGGAAGGTCACAGAGCATATCCTCTTGGAATCCACTTCTGAGCACAAGAGGGACAAGGAAGCAACCAGGACTCATAGAATCATAGAATCAGAGAGTCGCAGAATGGTTTGGGTTGGAAGGGACCCCAGAGCCCACCCAGCCTCCCGTGCCATGGACAGGGCGGCCCCCCACCAGCTCAGCTGCCCAGGGCCCCATCCAACCTGGCCTTGAGCCCCTCCAGTATGGAGCACCACAGCTTCTCTGGGCAGATGTGCCAGTGCCTCACTGCTCCCTGAGTAAAAAATGTTTTTCCTAACATGCCTAAATTTCCCCTCTTAGTTTAAACTGTGCTTGACGTGAATTCGCCAAGGGCACACTATACCTGGCCTGTGTCTGATTGCACTTTGACAAAACGCCCAGTGTTCCCAGCAGAAGTTTTTGTAACGCAGAGAAAATGTTATTTTACTCAAGAAAAGTTCTTGGTAAAGATCTTTGAAATCCTATGCTAAAGAATCTACTTCCTCATCTCTTCAGTACTTTTTGGAAACACACCTGCTTGTAAGGCCTGAACATGAGAGTTGCCCTGAAGCAACAGTTTCTTTGTTGGTTAGATAACTTTCTTCACAACAGAAGTCCCTGTACACTTCTGAATATCGCTTATACACAGCAACATAATGCAAGCCTCAGAAAAATGTTCATCAAAGCAGATCTGAATCCTTGTGGCTAGTTCTTAAATGGGAATTAAAGTAGCTTCCCTATTTATAATGCTGAGGCTGCTGGGCAAGACACAGTAGACGAGTTAAATTAAATGTCAAATCATGAGGTGCTAACAATAAATAATGGAGAGATTTCTCTTGCCTTCAGTGGCTATGGATAAGCCACTGGAGAAACTATTTAGTGCAAGGAGGTTGTGCAGTCCTAGGTGGATCATTCTGACCGCATCTATGCATTTTTTCACTTGGATGAAGAGAGGGGGCCTGTGTGAGCCTGTGATGCTCCCATCTCAGAGCCTTTGTGGTCCCAAGAGCCATAAAGTAGTTGGGAAAGGATCCCTCATCAATCATACCAGCATCATTTTCTCCTCAGGATGGTATTTGCTGTGTGCTTCCCTTGCCGGGAAGCCTTTCTTTGCACTGTCCCTGCTCAGTGCATATTATGTATCTGTCTGCATTGGATCTTGGCCTGACTGCTCAGGGGACTGCTTGCTCTGTTGCACAGCTGGTAGGTGGGAAGGAGTTACCAGGAAAAGGGAAAGCAGAACAAACAATGGAGGTAGAAGGGAACAGTCACTTCTCTTTTGCTGTGTAGGATATGCATTGCTAATGGCCCCTTGGGTGTGGATTTTGAGACCAGCAGTGGAGTGTTCACTCTGTTGAGCAGATGATTCTACCAAGTGTGGGTTTTCTCCCCTTTCCCTTACCCTGGAGGTAGCAGCAGAGGCTGCTGCTGGTGCTACAGATGCAGCTTGCCCATGCAGACAGTTCTAAGAAGTCAGGTAACTGGAAGGATGTGAGTGCAGGTTCCCTCCAGTTTATCTTTACTATGTGACTGTCAGGAGGAAGAATCTGATGGGAATTTCCCCATTTGTAACTGAGTACCATGTCCTAGTGACATCTGAATATATCCATTTCTTACCAATATCTTTCCACTGTACCCCTGTCTGCTCCCATTGGTCTCTTCCATTGAAACACTGCTCTACCATGAGAACATTGGAAAAACGGAACAAGAGCTAATCTGTCCCATTAAGAAAATCATTCCTTGGTTTGCACAAACACAAAGTAGTTTTTTTGTGTTTGAGCATCTAGTCCTAACAGCAGAAGATACAGTAACTTCATTCCTCACAGCTGAGGGATATTTAGAAAGCTGTCCCACCCCTATTGGAAGTTTGGCTTAAATAGTAGCAGCTATTCTAAATGAAAGTGTGGTTTAGGAATGCTTTGTGGGGTGCTAGTGAAGCTGCTGAAGGGAGTTAGCTTTATAGGAAAAAGCAAGATGGATGTGCAATGGGATAGGACCTTAGCTTTTATTTCCTCAACAGGAGTTTGGTATTAGTCATCCCTGGCTATTGTTAAGTCACAGCTCATCTGAAGGTGAGTTTTATGAGCTTAAATAACATATCATCTGAAAAGTCTATGGATAACTTCTGGCTGTGAGCTCACCTCTATTTCTCCCACCCTTCTCTTCTGTAGATGCTGCAGTAATCTTTGCAATTGGCAAAGGAAGCCTGGTATGGGGAGAGTATAAACAGCCTTGTTAAGGGGGAAAGCATTTTTAAATCCTTCCTGTCTTACTCACCACACTGAGCATAGTGTAATGGTAACCTGAACTGTTGGGGGAGGTGACAGTTTAGTATCTGAACTTAATTACTTTGCTCAGCTTGCAACACCCTGGAGTATGTGTAGTATAGCCTGCCATTCTGCAATCCCCTCAGGCATTAATTATTTTTCCTTTTGTGTCTTAATCATCAACTGTGCAGTTCTGTGGTAGACTTTGAGCTAAGAACTGTGATGGTGGAGGAAACACACAGAGTCACTTATGAAAAGGAAATTCCTGTGCTGAAATCCACTGTGGGAGTCTATTGACAAAAAGTAGATGCTGCCTGAGTTTCAGTCATCTGTTCAATGGTCCTAAAGTTTTTTAACTCTCTGAATCTACAGCCTTTATCGTTTGTTCTAATCAACTTTCTATTGCTATTGGAAATAGCCTTGGTCTTTGCCAGAGTAAGAGAATCTGTTATAAGAGGGTTGTAAACAAGGAAGGTGAAACCGAGAAGAGGTCCTGCAGGCAAAAGAAAGGAGGTTTGAATTAAGTTGTGAGAGACGTCAATCTTCTTCCTTTATTGTTTAATCTAGAGGTGTTTCCATCCAAGCAATAGCAATACTGCAATGACTGTACTGGTACCTGGCAACATAATAGAGCTTATCCTTAAAGCATTTTTTCCTTGTTTCTGGACCACTCCTCAACAGGCATAAAGCACTTATTATGATATTGCCTGCATGTAGAAATTATTTCATGGTTAGCAGCTCAGTGATGTTCTATCACGTTCTTGGTTAATACATAAACTCATCTGGATACAGTAATATTCTTCATAACATCTTTCAGAAATTATCTTCTTAAATCAAAATGTATTTATCCAGTTGGAATCAAGGTGAAGAGACCATGCCCTCTTTTGGTTTGTTTAAAATACTAAGAAGAAAATGGCATGTGAATCATTCTACTCCCTGCTGTAACTTTGAGTTTTTTCTTGAAGAAACAAATGTATTTGGGGGTGAATTTTATACCTGGTTGAGAAAAATGCTCCTTAAGAGCCTGGTCTAGGGAAGAAGCTACCTACTATGGAGAAAGGCACACTTACAGCTGAGAATCTTGCCTTTATGATCTCCTGTGGAATCTCTGTTTTCTCCTGAGTCTCAGTATGAGGATCCTAGAACACTGTTTTGTTTTAGGCCATTCCATATCTTTCCAGTTCTTTTTTGTTAGCAATGTATTTTAATATGCATGCTTTGTGTGCAGTGGATCTACTTCTTCAAAATGGATATTTCTGTGAAATTTACAGCACTTCTGTATATAATACTTTCTGGGATTTACTTTCTCTAGTTCTTTTATAAGGATTAGCAGAACAGTTAGTACTCCTTGGCATTGTGAGGCTAGAAGCATACAGTTCAGTGATTCTATGATAACATTCCAAACATCTTTAGGGATCAAAAACTTGCCAGTGATGTTTTGCAATACTATTTGTAAGTCAGAGACTGTTTGATTAACTTAGCAGTTCTTGTCTTGAACACATATTTTAAGTGCTAGAAGAATACTTTTACTCAGAAAAATGAGATATTGCTGGAATAGATGACAAAGCAACCTCTCTAACTATTATCCTAATAGGAAATAGCACAGATTTTCTCGGCTGAGGTGCTGTTTCAGGAAGGGAGTTGCCTACTGTCATGTTCTTTAAACACTGCATATATAAGGCATCAGCCCAACTTCAGCAGGGCCACCCAGAGCAGGGTGCCCAGGCCCATGGCCAGGTAGAATCTGGAGATTTCTTAGGAGGAGACTCCACAGCCTCTGGGCAGCCTGTGCTGGTACTTGGTTATCCACACAGTACAGAAGTGCTGCCTGATACCCAGAACCTTTTGGATCTTTCTGTTAAGTTCTCAGCTTTGTCTGAGTATAATAGAAGATGGTTTCTGGAATTTTTTTTTTTTTTTTAATCTCTAGCAAATCTTGCTTTTGTCACAGGATTATCTCTAGATAAGTCTGTGACGGGGGGCACAGGCCCTTGAAAAAAGAGACACCCCGTATTCCTTATACAAACAAACAATATGCGTTATGTATACACATATCTATATACATGGAATCACTGACTGCACTCCCCCAGCATCAAATTCCCTTGTGGTACACACTGAACATTCACATTTTTCTCCATCGCTCACCAAGTGCACCCAGGTCTCTGTGCAAAAACAGTTCCACCAAGAGGTTTGCCCTTTCCAGAAGCTGCAAGGACCCAAACGGCTTTTCCCAGCATGCTCTTTACATGTACTACAGGGACCTTATCTACCTCTACAGTATGCAGGGAGCTGGATTTTGTAGGACCATCCTGATTGACCAATCCTCTGGTGTTGACCAAGCAGGTGGCTTCTGCCAAATGCTTCTCCCAGTGCTTAAATGTGCCAAGTCCTCCAGGGATGCTGCCCCTTCCATCAGAATACTCAAAATGCCCATAATAGGCAGTAAATGGAACCAGAATGTTAACTCTTTAACTCCCACTGTTTCACATGATATTTTGATGTGGAATACTGACCCAAAAAAAAACCAAAAAACCAAAAAAACCAAAAAAACTGCTATTACAGAAATGTGGTAGGATTAATTGCACAACTGGAACACTAATATAAAGGGGCTATGGGCTTTTAAAAAGAGAGAGGCAGGGCAGGAGGAGAAGGGTAGTTGCCCTCTCTTTTAAGAAGTGGGTATAGAATCATAAGGTTGGAAAGGACCCACAAGATCATCTAGTCCAGCTGTCCTCCCATTACCATTGCTACCCCAATCTTCTAAACTCTATCTTGTAGCTTCTCATCCAGATGCCTCTTGGATGCTGCTGGGAACAGCGACTCCCCACCTCCCTGGGAACTCTGTTAATCTTGTGCTTAAAGTAACTGGCAATGAAGAAATGCACATCCATAAATCAATGGATACTAACCTCTGATTTATTTATTTAATGGGTCACGTGTTCTACGTTCACCATAAACACGGATAAAGGCAACTTATTTCCTCCTCTACTCTTTGTATTGGCATTCATGCTGTTGAATACACTCCTTTCATAATACTATATTTTGTCAGTATTCTACAGTTATTATTTCCTTAAAAACACTCCTGTGATATCAACTGTATAATAAACTATAATTCAAAGTAAAATATCAGCTATTTCATCCATGAGAGAGAATAATAAAGCCATAATAAAAAGGAATAAAGTTTAACAATATGATAATGTAGCATGAAGTTTTATAGACTCCATGCAAATGTTAAAATCTATAAATTTTTTTATAGTGTAATATAGTAAAAAAAAAAAAAATAGTTAAAAAGAGGACAAAAGGGAGTGGAGAAAGGCAACAGTAGCAGGTTAGTTTACTGCTGAAATTCTGATTTCTTTTTAGAATATGGAATGTGGAAAAAATTATGCGTATGAAATAATTTGCTTGTGGCTTATTTTAACTATTATAAGTATCACAAGTAAACTGAATAAGGAAATCAAAAGTTTCTACTTCCCAGCCCGGTCTACTTGTAAATTCAGAAACTTTAAAGGCTGATCATCTCTCTCCTTGTCTCTCTTTGCTCACACCTAGTATCCATGAACGCACTTTGCATTTTTCTCATCATACTCCTTCTGTTTGTTGTCTATCTATTTTGGTTCTAACTGAAGGTGAAAGGATGCACAAATATGGGAAAGTGGACAGAAGATCAAATTCTCCTTATAACCGTTTCCTCTATGTTGTATCATCCATTCTATAACTTGTGAGATATGAATATCAAACCTTCATTTTCTAGCAGTCTAATGATTATTTCATTGTACTCATCCATTACTTAATCTATCTTCTGGCACTACATCATGCTAGGCATTTGCATTTAAATAAAACTTCTAAAAGACAAAGTAAATACATTTTGTTAAAAAAATTCTGCCTTTGGAGACAGCTGAGGTTGGCTGTGCAGGGCTCTGAACACACGATGCAGCTGCAGGTGTTCCTGTTTGTTGCAGGGGAGTTGTAGATGATCTTTAAGGGTTCTTTCCAACTCAAATGTTTCTATGATTCTATGAAAGGAAGCTGTAGTGAGGTGGTTGTCACTCATTTCTCATGTGACAAGTGATAAAACACAAAGGAACAGAATCAAGCTGTGCCTTGGGTTAGATTTGATGTTAGGAAGTACTTCCTCATGGAAACTCTGGTCAGGGATTGGAACAGGGTGCCTGGGCAATTGGTGCAGTGGTATAGCCCCCATCCCTGGCAGCATTCAAGATGTGGATACAACACTCAGGGATGTGGTTTAGTGGTGGACTCAGTAGTATTGATGGTTGGACTTCATGATTTTAAAGATCTTTTCCAAGCTAAATTATTCCATGATGTAGCTGCTTCTGTTGACAGATGGTTCATCACTGACAACAGCAGAGTGCATTTTGCTCACGTAATCAAGATTATTGTAGGATTTCCAAAAAGGAAGAAGAGTAAGCAGAAAATAAAGATCTGGCTGAGAACTTCTAGAATCATTCAGTTCAGAACTGCAAGTTGAGGAACAGGAGTTTTTTCAAGACTCCCTAAGGGCTGTTCCACATCTCCACATGCTCACCTGCAGGATTTTAAGGGCAACCTGCACCTAAGAGGGAGAGGGGCCAGCTTCTGTTCACCATATTCATCCTGAAAAATTGCACAAAGTTTCAGGAAAACTTCCATATGTTTCAAGAGGATTAAGGGGAAGGAAGGAGCACAAATGCAGGAATAGGCAGTGAAGGTAACACCGAGAAATGTTTGGACTAACACCTGCCATGCCATCTACTAACCAGCCATGATGTATAACTATTACAGCAATTCAAGTTTCGTATTAAAGACAAGAAAATAATTTCTTCACTGATACTGAGACCTTAGTTGCAGTCCTAAGCAACAGAAGGCGTGGTCTCTCTACAGTAGAGATTTTCACTAAATGTGGAAATCCTTTAGTTTTTATCATACAGGCAAAACACAGGCTGCAGAAAATGATACTTTAGATAAAATTGGACTTCAATAACCAAGGGAATTATACTTAGTCTACTTTGAGATCCAAAACTCAACTGTTTGAATTACGTAAAAGTGTGTTATGTGAATCTAACAACCATCCAATAAAGATGTGCTTGAATTAAGGTAAATACAAAGGTGCTCCTTGCCTAAAATCCGGTACTGCACTTAAAAAAAATAACAAACAAAACCAACCATTAAAATTACTGTCATGTGATGGCACTGCCTTGAGAGAAAAGCATGTGAGAACTGTTCCCCAAGCTAAACTAGTCAGAATAACTATATTAAGCAACTAAAGTAGGTAAAGTAAAACCTACTGCTTGTTCCACAAGTGCTTTCTGTAACTTAGAATTTAATGAAACATTTAATTAGGAACATTTCTACAACCCACAAACTCTTAAAAATTACAACATTAGGCATAGCAGGTATCTACGAAGATGTAGAATTTCAGTACCAACATTCTGCCTGATCACACACTTGTTTGCTCATTTATGATGCCCAGCACACCTGGATTATGCAATTCTAGAAGAAAAGCACAGTAAAAGTAAAAGCACAGTAAAAACATTTAAAAAAACAAAAACCCATACAATTCATATCCCTAAGGAAAATATTTTCTTTAAACACTTAGTTGAATCGTGTTCTCTCTCATACCATAGCTAAATCTTTTGCTTGTTAGTTTTTTTTTATTTGAAATTCTCAGGAGAGTAAAGCTATGCTTATCTGCACATATCTGTACCTTGTAAATTGAGTTAATCGTAAAATCCTAAAGCAAAATGTGCAGTGAAGTCTAGTAAGTCACTGCCATTTGAACCATGCATTTATCCAAGGCACTGCATAAAAAACAATCAGTCTAATACATGAAAATCTGAACCTTCTAACAAGGTTGACTTTTTTCCTTTTTTTCACATCAAGTGACCAAAGGCAGCATACAAAGTATTACAAGGAAGTTCACAAGTTCTGGGTCCTTCATCATAGTCATACTGAACATTGGCCCCTTATATAAGTCACAGACACAAAGCTGTAAAAGGTAATAAAAAAAATACAATTTTATTGTGTTAGTCTGCATATGTATTGATACAGTTGTTCTGAGAATGCTTCTGAGGAAAATTTTTCCATAAATCTGACTCTCCCAGCTGCTCCCATTGAGTCCTTCAAGAGAGGATCTCTCACGATTTTTTCCATGGCCTCAGAGAATTGTGTTGGCAGAGGATCACACAAAAATCCTGTAACGTTATTCAAAATTGATTCTAAAGGACCACCCGAATTAACTGCTATAACTGGACGTCTCATGTACATTGCCTCCAGAGGAACAATGCCAAAGTGTTCGTTACTTGGTGTGTACAGCACACACACACAGTTACTAAGAAGAGAGATTTTTTGTTCATCTGTGAATGATCTCACAAAAGTGACATGGTCACTAACGTTAAGCTTAGTTGCAATTTTCCTTAGTTCTTCATAATGCTCCACATTTTCCAGAACTCGTTTATCATAGCCACCTGCTATAACCAAGTGAACTTCACTCCACTGATGAGAATCGAGTCTTCCTCGAAGCTCATGCAAAGCTTCAAGAGCCAATGTGAGGTTCTTTTTTCTTTCGTACCTATTAATAGATAGAAACAAGAACTTGGTCTTTTTGGGAATCAAGTCAACTATGTCCACAGGAACCACTGTCTCAAAGCTACTGGTGTTGAGTGATGGATAAAGGACATCTGGGTTTATGTGAGACAAGGATTTAAATGTCTCCTTGAATACACTGGCAGTGAATTTGCTGTTCACAACGATGCAGTCTGCCATGCCAGTGGTGTACTCTTCCAGCCAATCCAGTGGCATTCTGTAGAGGCGCTTTAGAAAAGATTCTCTCTTGGTAAGGAGCTGATCAGGAAAGTGACAGTAAAACAAAACCTTCTTCCGTGTTCTGGCCAGCCTGAGTATCGGAATGCAAGCGGACACCTAGTGCAAACCAGAAGAGAGGACAAGGCATTTATTATTTGTGGTAGCACTACTGCTGCAAAGGGTATGACAGAATCAACAAGGTAGGAAAAGATCTCTAAGGCCATCTAATCCAACCATCAGCCCACCCCCACCATGCCCACTGACCACATCCCTCACTACCACATCTATATGGATCTGGAACACTTCCATGGACGGTGACCCCACCGCCTCCCTGGGCAGCCTGTGCCACTGCCTCACCGCTCTTCCAGAGAAGAAATTCTCTCTAACATCCAAACTGAACCTCGGAGCTCCCCCTCTCAACCCAAGCACCCACTCCCTACGACCCCCAGCCCGCGTTCTTTCTCAGCGCCCACCACCAAGAGAAAGCTTCAAGAATACGACGGCGCGGCTCACCCCGTCCCCACCAGTCACCCTCAGGACGTTCCCCCCCCCCCCGGCCCTGCCCCTCAAGATGGCGGCCGCCCGCACCTGGTCGCAGATAAAGGCATCGGCGTGCTGCCCGCTGAGCAGCAGGACGTAGAGAGCCACGAAGACCATGCGCAGCGCGGCGCACACCGCGTGCCCGCGGCCCCAGAAGCTGCGCGGCAGCCAGGCCCCGGCGCGGTGCACTGCCAGCTGCCGCGTCTCGGCGAAGCAGCGCCCGGGATCGTAGTGCGCCGTCCACACCTGCACCCGGCAGCCCCGGGCCTTCAGCGCCAGCGCCGCGTCCACCACCAGCCGCTCCGCGCCGCCCAGTCCCAAGTCCGGATGCAGGAACAACACGGACGGGCCGCTCGCCTCCTCTCCCTCCCCCTGCTCCGCCATGGCGCCGAGCGGCAGCGCGCATGCGCCGCCAGCGGGCTCTAGGGCCACGTCAGCCCATCTTGCTGGCCGCTCTTCCGCCTCCCCTGCCGGGCCGCTCGCACGCTGCCGGGCCGCTCGTCCCACTCCTTCTTGGAGCTGACACCTCAGCATGGCCGCCTGAGGGGACGAAGACGACGTGTGAAGGCGTCTCGTTAGGAAAGAGGCCCGGCAGCGGGCGGAGAGGAGGGAAAGGAGGTAGGCGCTGCGTCAGGCATCGCTGCGGGCAGCCCCGGGGACCTGAGGGCGGGGGCTCGAGCGGGCGGGGCGGCACTGCGGGTAGGGACGTGGCTGTGGGAAGGGAGCTGTGTCTGCCTGCTGACTGATCGACTGCAGCCAGCGCCGCCGCCATGGTGAGGTTCCACGCTCCTGCGCTGCTGCTTCCAACTCGAGGAGCTCCCCGTCCTGATGTTCTTCCCCTCCTTCTGTTCGTTTCTCCCTAACCCCACTTCTTTTTTCCTCCCGCAGCCCGGGCCGAGCCCTAGCGCCACCAACGTCGGCACGTCCGGCCGCTCCCCCAGCAAGGCCGTGGCTCCCCGCGCCGCCGGTTCCACCGTCCGGCAGAGGTAGGTGCCGCGGCAGTCCCGGGCTCGGCGCTGCGTTGTCCTTCATGGCGTTCCGAGTGAGTGCCGGAGCGGCGCTGAGGGAGGGCTGGGCCGTGCGGAGCGTCCCGCTGCGGACGTGTCAGTGAGGTGTGCTTGAAGGGGAGAGCTGCCGTCGGTCCGGCTGGTGTCGGTCCGGCTTCTCGGCCCTCGTGTTACGTGGGCGTCGTGCCCGCAGCGTATTGTACTGCCCAGTTTTAAGTGCTTGTCTCGTTTCTTCGGTTTGTTGGGCACTCTGTTGATGGAGAGATAACGGATTGTGGCCTTTGCTTTGTTCTGTTACTCCCTAAAGGAAGAACGCCAGCTGTGGCACGAGGAGTGCAGGCCGTGCCACGTCCACAGGCACTGGTGGGATGTGGCGGTTCTACACTGAGGACTCCCCAGGGCTCAAAGTGTAAGTTGAGTGTATGAGCGTGGGGTGATGGATTTCAGCTGTTTGGTTGTTTGGTTTTTGAGTTGAGAGATCAGTGCTGTGGTGTGCAGGGAGAGGTGAGGTGAGCTGATGACTGGTTAGATGTATTCAGCAGGAAATCTGGTTTTTAATCTTTAGAGCTGGAGGGAGGTACCGACTTTTACAACTGTGAAATTGGAAAGGTTACTTGTCACAGTGAATTTAGGCATTAGAAATAGTTGTGTCATTTCTCATAGTTAAACTTTTGTCTTTCCTTACTAGTTGGTGTGTTGTGACATTTTACACTTTCTTGAAAACGTAACACTACAGATTGGCTATGTTTACACAGTGTCAGGTGTTCTTATTAAAACAAACAAACAAAAAAAACAACAAAGCTTATTGCAGGAAAGCTTTCCAACTAACTAACTTTCCTGTACCTTGCTTCTCTCTGATACTATGAGAGGAACATTCCCAGGTTACAATCAGACATCTGATGGTAGCTTCTGTTGACAGCAAGAGGGGCACTGTGTTTTTCAGTCCTGGGCTAGTCTAAGTCAGATCAGTTTCTCAAACTCACCTAGCAACCTAACGTGTGAGTAGCTGAGGCAGGAGTGTTTCATCTAACAGGTGCAAATGCAAAGTTATACCCTCAGGTATGAGCTAATGATTTTTGTAGAGTTCACAGCCTCTAGTGTTTCGTTACTGGGCTGAAAAGAGCCAGTATATTTAGTGGTGCCTTTGGTTATGCTTATTGTTTATTTTTTTTCCTAGGATCAGTTAATGTTTCAGGGTTCCTTAAGCGTGCAGCTGTCTGTGTGAACGATTGGAGAAGGGCTCACGATACTCTGGCTTACCTTTTGTGTTCTCCTTTTCACATGCACTTAGCAGTTTTTAACAAAGTTCCTGCAGACTGTCAAAGTAGTGGTGCTCTGCTATTGCAGAATCACTGAAGGAAGCAAGGTAGAGAAAATGGAAAGAGTATGAGCAACAGTGGTGTTTTAGAGCATGTTTGTGTGTTGATAGGTAAGGCAAGTGTTTTCTGTATTATGTGGCCTACTGAAAATCAATTAAGAATGGAGAAGAAAATACCTATTCTTCTGATAGGTACAACTTTTAAAATGTAACAATGATGTAGCTGTCAAAGTAGATTTACCAGCTTCAGCATGATTCACAAGGGAACCTTTAGTTGTTGAGTGGTCAGTTTTAGAAGGTGCATTGTTCTAGTCTTCAATGCAAGCAGGTCTGTCGGTAGATTTTCCCATTTACTTGTAAACCAGTGGCTCTGAATCTTGTTTTAGAACGATGAAAGTATCTTTTACAAGCTAGCATGGGTATGTCAGGGCTTTTAATGGGTGAGATGTCTGTAAATGTGTGTTGATTTTAGAGTTTGCTTGCAAGTGAGCTGCAAGATTTTCTAAACTGTGGCTTGGGAGTAGCTTCCTTCCTTCCAAGCTTTTTTGCTTTCTGTATTGATTTCCTATTGCTATATTGCTAATCTGTCCCATTCAGTATGCTTAAGGATGAAAATGGGTTATATATGGGTTACAGTTGCCTCAGTTAAATGCTTCAGCAGAATTTGTGATTGCTGTTGCTTAAAGCAGTGTAAATCTAAACCTGGGATATCCTCTGTGGGGTGGGGTTGGCAGACCACTCTTACTCATCTAGTCTAAAGTAAGAGCTCTTTATTATTAGCAAGGATTATTTCATGCTCTCTGTGATCAAGATAACTCCACTGTAGATCAAATGTTTTATATTGTGTGTAATGATATCTCTGATGCTTCGAGGTTTTAGCATCTGTTCTCAGTGTCAGAAATAATAAACAAGCCAGTTTCTTTTGTCTCAGGAAAGTACTTTTTTTTCTTTTCTGAAATGCAAGATGTTATAAAATATCATTAAAAGCAAAAGGAGCTGAGGGAAATCTGAGAAGGAGATAGGATTATATTTGAATGAGCGTTTTGTGCTTTGAAAGAAAGAGTAAAGTCAAACATGCTTTGCTTGCTATGGCACCTGTACCCGTGGTTCCTCTATCTTATCTTAAACTTGATTGATTATTTGAAGAGCTATAGGCAGTGTTTGTGGTGGAACCATGGTGATATGAAATTGGACTTAAAGTATGGTATGCAGTCCTGTGAAAGGTGCACCTGAGAATGCACAACTCCAAATTTCTGGAGGTGCTTAAGCCAGATTTAGTATCTATTTTAAGTGTACACGATGAGCTAGGAAGATCCAGGTGTACGAAAGAGCAAGCAACCCCTAATACTTTGTTTCTGTGCGTGCAGTCTGTTTTTGTGTTATGTTATTGGTTTATATCCAGTGTGTTTTACATCTTTGTGTGGGATTCTTCATACTCAGGACTGCTAAATGTGATCAATAATGACTGAGACTTAGAATTCAATGGCAGAGGACAGCTTAGGTCTGTTAGAAAAATGTTAGTGAACTTTCTCATTTTAATCAAATTTGAGGTTGTTTTTTACGCTGTGTTCAAGTAATATTTGCCTGCTTCTAAATGGTAAACAGAAGGGTGATTTGTCAAGTGTGACTGGTTAAGAGAAGTCAGTGTTTATAATGTTATACATCTGACACATAGTTGGGTGAAGTAGGTGGTGCAAAGCAGCATTGAGAGAACAGTAGGTAGTGTGAGAAGGGGAAAAAGCAAACAAATCTGTTAAATTGTACACTTTGGGTAATGATTTGATGATGGACTTAACTTTGACATTCTGTGTACCTTTATTTTAAAAAAAAAAAAAAAAAAAAAAACAACAAAAAAAAAAAGCCAAAAACCAGCGATCTTCATCTCCCTCATTGCTGCCATTGTCTTTGAATGAAATAAAACCTTTGGGGAAAAAAAGACAACCAGTGTGAGTTTTACACCAAAATGTGAGTAGCCGCTAGAGGACTCTGTTGTTTCTTGTATTTCACCACATCTCCGCTCAGGCACCTTAGTAGTACATACAGATAATAATTTTCTGCAGATTGGTTTCATGGTGATGACTAATAATGAACCATGAATTACTGCTTAAATAAGTGGAAGTTGTTAATGTGATGTGATTTAGAGTTTTACATATCCGAATTGTTATGTAGCTGTCTCTTAAAGCAGAGCAGCAGCAGCATTTGTTTAATAAGAGGCGACTGTTTCATTTCTGTGTGTTTTATGATATTTCTATGGGAATGGAAAAAGAATTTTCTGTTTCAATTGCATATGAACTGATGAGTTTGCTTGGCTGGTAGTGACTGGCCTTTGGACAAAGCAAACTTTTTTTGGCTTCGTGTTAATGTATTTTTTTTCTTTATTTTTAGTGGGCCTGTTCCAGTTTTGGTCATGAGTCTCCTTTTTATTGCTTCTGTATTTATGCTGCACATCTGGGGTAAATACACTCGTTCATAGACTCAGCTGCCAACTTAAAGCATACATCTTGGACCAAAAATATGGTGGATCCTGGTTGTTCTTGGAGAGAGACTGGGGAAGCCTCCTGTCACCTATTGAAGTCCTACAAACTTTGACTGTAACACAGAATGAGCTTCTCAGTTGTCTGTGTGGGCAGGTTTTAAAGTCTGTAATGGGTCACTGCATCTGTACGTTTAGAATACAGGTATTACAATAAAATTTGTATATGGAAATTGAAATAGTCTTAATGTTTTTCCTCCTATTCCAACCAATAACTAAAGTATTGTACTTGTGGTTTCTGTATATCGCTGTCGCTGATTAAATGTCATTTGACAGTTGAAACCAGGTCGTTATACTACAAGTAGCCATGTAACTCCATACCAAAAAATCCTTTATGAATGAGGAAGGCAACATAGGGTGCATAAACATGTGATGCTAATGACTGTGTTGTTAAAACAAAATTGAGATACATGAACTTTGGTTGTGTTCTTTTATTAACTCCAGAAAAGCAAATGCTTTTATTTCCAAATTGTAAGTTAAGCCACTCAATACTGATTATACTAAAAGTATAAAGTTTTCTTGTTTTTTCAAGCTGCACTTAAGGAAAGGCGTAAACAGGTATTGTGATTTAAAAAGAGAAACTGCATGGCTGTCACTGACACGTTTCTTCTGTAGGTCTAGGGTCTTTCAAAGAGACTTAAGTTGTAAAATGGAGTGGGAGGGCTGGGAAAGCAATGACTACTGTTTAAATAACAGGACATGGAAACATACTTGAGATATGCTTAAGTGGCTCTTCATGCCCTGCCCATTTTCCTTGCGGGTGTTTTTAGTTTTCCTTGTAGACCATCAGGCAGCTCTTCTTTTTTAACATAAGCAACGTATTGGTGTGTTTCTTCTTGTTGGTATGGTCTTGAGATTCAGATAACGGAATCAGGCCTTTCCATGCAGTTGGATGGAATTATTTTAGCCTGTTATCATGTTACAATTTCTCTTTGAATATCTGCTCATACTGTACAAGGAATAATCTTGTTTATGCAGCCTTGGTAAGTGTTAACTGTTTACAAGTTGTAAAATCAGTGTCTATTACCCCTACCCATTGTCCTATAAATCAGTTCTTAAAGTAGTACTAATTCTGAAATGAAGAAGTGGCTTAAGAGTAAGGAATGTGGTCTTATGTCTATAAGGATAGCTTTTGGGCTGTGCTTAAGTCAATATGTACTAAAAATGTACAGAGAAAGATAGATGATTTAGAGCAGGAACTGAAACTTTCTTACTAAATGTAGTGGTAGAAGAGTTTTGTTTTAGGAGGAGTGGAAGTCAAGAACAGGGAATTCTAATAACTAAAAGAGTGGTATCAGAATACAACAGTGTGGTGGAAACTGCCCGATACATTGTGTGTAAAAGGGGGAAGTTCCACAAATTACCACTGTGCATATGGATGGGAAGTGAAAATGAGATGAAATATGGGAATTGCCTTGCTTCAAAAGACAAAGGTAAATACTTTGCCTAGCAAGAAAATAACATTTGTACAGCCACTGATTTTATTTTAAGGCAAGAAGGAAAATGCTGTCAAAGAAAAAAGCAAATGCAAGTCTCCATCTCCCTGATTGCTGCCATTGTCTCTGAATGAAATAAAAGCTCTGGAGAAAAAGAGAGACAACAAGCCAATGTGAATTTTAGATAAAAATTAGAGTTTAAAAAAGGGGGAGAGGAGTGGGTCAGGTTGTGTTGCTAGCTCAGTTTGTGGTACTTTAAAGGAGAGGAATAATGGACTCTTCAGATACCTGAAGGGAAAGAAATAATGGATAATAGTAGTATCTAAGTAGGTAACCTCTGCTTTACTCTGCTTATTATATCATCAAGATATAATTGTCTTTTAAACAATTGTGGTCCTTAAAGGCTATTCTGCCACATCAGTTCTATTTGAAGCCTTCAGAGTTTTGTGTATCTGGTATCTTGGTCTTCAAATCAGTTGTGAACTTGGAAGAAGAAAAGGGGTATGGAAGAGAGAGTTTGCTGTGTAACTGGCATTTTGTTCAGCTGAGTACAGAAATGCTGGCTGCTACAACAGTGCTGTCCTTAAATGTTCTGTTTCTTAGACTGACTTGTCTTGTAGGTGCTTACATACGCTGTTAAGGAGTGTAGTGTCCTTAGTTCTGCACAAACTACTTCCCTCCCCTTTTGGTATTATATTTTAGAAGTGTAAGCCTTATTATGGTGTTTTTAAAAATGGCAGCTTTAATTCATTAAATAAAATTTATACCTAGTTGGATGCATTTAGCTGGAACGTTAGCACTGCTTGATGTTCCTTGCTCATCATAAAGACAGATTTCTCTGTATGTTTTCAATTTATGATCACTTTAATGGTTTGCATGAAAGCATTAGATATGTCATGCCTGGATGCTTAAACATACCATGTGCACGAGCTGTAGTGGATTATTACAATCAGTATTTATCAAGAATTTGACTTCCCAGCAGGGCAGATTGCCAAGACCTACCAGAATACTGGTTAATAACATGAAATTCTGTATAGCCTGGATGATTAAATTATGGCTGTGCTGGTAAACAGCAGCTTATCTGTAATACAGGAAACTAGAGTGTCTTTTAGTAATAAGTTGAGGAAGAAGAAAGAATAATTATTTGCAAAGCTTCTTACCAGACAGCGAGGAGTTAATAGGACTGTGAATTTGGTCTCTAATTGTATATGATTGAAATACAAACATGTCTGAGCTGAGTTAGAAGTCATAAATATCCTTGTAGTCTATGTTAGCGCTGCAGGAGGAGCTAGGTTCACTAAGGTCTTTACTTAGCAATACAGATAGCTTCAAGAAATCTGTGAGGACTTGCATCTGCAAAGGTAATATGGTGAAGTACTAGCATCTCTTATTGTCGACTTCTAAAAACATTATTTGCAACCTCAGACTTTGTTATTTCTCAGGTAATAAGAAAGGATTTTATAAGGAAGTGGAGCTTACGTAGCTCTGTCATACATGGATGTGTCTGTGCCACATAAGCCTGCCCTCCCTCCCTGAGCAGCACTGCTGTATGTGAGACAACTGCAGTGAAATTTAACACGAGTAGAAACCAAAAGATGCTCTTCGTGAGGGCTCTCTGAATGAGATAGCTAGTGGACAGAGACTGTTGGAGTTTTCCTAAGCACTCTAGCTTGTTATTTAATGAAGAGCAGAAGAGCTAGGCTTCTTAAATTCACTTATGTTAGGAAAGGCTGTAATTTTTGTCCTGGCACCTTTCTGCACTGAAGTTGAATGCTACAAGCTGTGGATCTCTGGAGATATGGGCTTCATTAGTTCAGATGTTGCAGAACTAGCTCCTTCTTTTTGCGGTCTGTGCAGGAGCCAGCTATACTACACAAAAGCAAATGTTTTTCCTCTAAGCTACACTATTTACTGGTACCCAATCAGTCGCATGCAGGCCAGCCTTCTTTGTGGTGTGCACAGAGCTTGTGATCTATCTTCTGCCATCACGTTGGGATAAAACTGTGTCTCTGATGGTCACTTCAAACATTTCTGGTTCTTGAAGGGAACGAAGGGAAGGGCAGGTTTTAAGTACAGGTGTCATCTTGCAAAGCCTGTCCCCTGCATACACTGCTTCTTACAGCAGAAAGGTTTTTTTTTTTTTTATCACATCAGATTCTGAGTTTACCCTCCAAGAAGAAATGGTTTCAATATTTCATTTATCTCCAGCTGTTTCTTAGGATCTCTGAGACTGTCATAACATGCTGTAAGCTGTCCTCAGTACTGTTTTGCTGTAAGTTATCATGCCTTTACTGCAGAGACAGATATACATGCATGTCTCTTTACAGATATATATATATATAGTTAGTCTGTCTGCTTAGAAATGCATTAAGATGAGTCTTTGCAAATGTAAGATTTTGTGTCCTTATTAGTCTGCACTGTAGCAGCAGTGTGAGAAGCAAATGGAACAGCTTGTGTTCTTTTTCTCAGCTGTGCTGGCTGGAGATGAGTGGATGTTATATTGAGATCACATGGTGAGGGCTAAATGATTTTATAAATACATTAATGGCTTCCAGGAGGAGTTTTGCAGAAAGTTGTATTTTCTTTTTTTTTTTTCTGGAGAGAAGATATAGTGCTTTTTCCTTCAAAGACTAAGCTGGTACACTTCCAACATTGATAGTGTGGCTGTGTTGACAACTTTATATTAGCTGTTTATATAATGTGTTGCATAGAGGGCTATATCTTGTAGCCTTGGTATTGTTAGTAAAATATTAAGACTTATATTTTTAATAATATTAATATTATTTTTAATTTGGAGTGTGTCTTATCAGAAGGGATTGTCTGCCTTTTACCTTTTTTACTGAGGGAAAGTTGTGTCTTATTGTGAATTCTGCTTTTGATTTCAGAAGCCACTTGAAAGAAAGGCAAAGCCAGAACAGATATAAAGTTACTGAATATACCTAGTTCATGAACTTGTCTGTGACGTCTTGTTAGTACTGTATTCTAGTAATCTCTTATCGTCTGGAGGCTGCCAATTATAATCCATAGCACAATTCAGTAGGATAATGCTCTGATAGAGGAGCATGACAGGTACTACTGAACAGGAAAGACTCATTCTCCTTGTGAGAAAATCCCAGTTCAAATGTGGATCACAAGAGATCTGACACGCTTGTTGTATTGGCCTGCAGGTTGCAAGTAATTGTTCGTGCTTCATATTTTGAAGGATTTTTAATAATTCCACCTTGAAGTAACTGGCCAACTACAAGTGGAAGTACTTGAAATAACACTTTCATTTAAGAAACCGAGCTAAGCAAGACTTCTCATGCGCAGAGTTGTTTGTCATAACGTTAACCAAATGAGATCATGCTTGTCTTGTTGTTCTAGTCAAATTAAAACAACGTATTTCTTCCAGAAGATTGCTTTTTTAATGTCGTTCTTTTTTAGATATTTGAAGAGATCAGGAAGATACATGGAAGCTACAAAGATCAGGAAGAAGATCATGTTTGGTTGAAGTTGCGTACTCTGGGCAGACTGTAAGGGTTTGTGGTATCTGTGATCACCCCCAACTTACTATAGGGATAAGATGGTCATTTGTGGAGAGGATGGGCGTTGTAGCCGTGGGTCAGCATGCAGGAGTCCCTCTGGGTGGGAGGGCGAGCAAGTCAAAAGACTGAAGCACTTTATCTCCTCTTCTTCAGCTTGATCAATTGCCCTTCTGTAGCTGTTTCCTTAGCATTCCAAAAGGACAGTTAGAAGGTGTTTGTTTCCCTAGGAAAAAAGTAGTCAACAGCTAATGAACTTCTTTATGAAAAATGTTTTCATGTCCAGCAATGTTAGCTTTTCATGTCTCTAGTACACTTTCAGTAAGTAGGCATGAAATGATAAATGCAGTTAGCCACAACTTATAATAAATGATAGATTGAAATGCAGTAAGCCATATCTTCCTCCTACACAACGGAAAATAAAGCCATCTTTCTTGTAAATAGCAAAGTTAGCATTCAGGAGGATCTGCTACTATTACATTCATGGTATTTTCAGAAGGTAATCCATGAACAAAAAAACATTGAATATTAAAAGTACGTTTAAAAAATAAGATACTTTCTATAATCATAACAATTTTTAAAATTATTTCAGAAATCTTTAAAAAAAATATATATAAAAATTGCTTGTGGTTGAAATGACAGCCAAGTTGATTGCCAAGCATCAACGTTTTCCATGAACTGAAGATTCAAATTGTAGTCAGCATTTAACACTAGCTAACTTTGGCAATGTAAAGGAAAATTGGAAATATGAGTAGAGGTCATAAAGTGGGCTCAGGGAAGTCACTGGTCCAGCTCCTTACTTACTGTCTGGCAGGCATCAGAGGTTGATCAGATCCTTGGCCAATTGATTTTTGAAAGATTGCAAGTTTGGAGATTCCAGTTTCCCTGGGTACCTGTTCCTGTTCTTAACAGCTTTTGTGGTAACACCTTCTTCTGTCTGATCAGAAGTTTCCTTGTTTGACCTTGCAGTGGTTGCCTATCATCTTTCTGGTGTGTGCTGCTGAGAAGAATCTGGCTCCATCTTCTCTGGTAGGTGAGGAAACCAAGTAGGTTGCCCTCTCGTCCCTCGTGCTCCAGTCCCCTAGCTGTCTGCACTCTAAATGGTCCCCTCCTGGACTCTCCAGTTTGTTACTATTTCTTTTGTACTAGGCTCAACACTGGATGCAGTATTCCAAATGAGTGTCAAATAAAGGGGTACCTGTTATATTAGTTTCCTTTGCACCTTGTCTGTGTATCTTATGGTATGGTTAGTCTTCATCATTGCAGGGATGCACTGTTGTTTTTTGTTCCACTTGTCCACTGGAATATCCAGACCCTTTTGTGTAGAGTTGCTCTCTGAACAGTCAGTCTGTGTATTGGAGCAACACAAGGCATATTCAAGGTGCAGGACTTTCAGGAAGGACATTTGTCTTTGCTGAATGTTTCTCCAAATGAAGATCCTTCAGATGGAAGTGCTGTTTTCCAGCCTAGCTATCACTTGTTGCAGGTTGTCTTCACAAGCTTGCTGAAAATGCAGATAATGAGGCCAACTGTGTTCCTTGCCAGGGAGTATGCGGATTAGTCCGCATCACTGCAGGTTCACATTAGGCTTCTGTCCTGTTTTTGACCATCTTCAAAAACAAAACAACAACAAACCTGGTCTTGTTTGCAAGGCTAGCATATAGAGACTGAATTTGATGTAAGAACATATTTTAGCCCCATGCTGTATTTTACGTGGACAAAAAAGGGAAAACTCAGATATGCTTGAGAGGTTTCCAAGCACCTTCCCAAAATTCACTTGGCACTGTTCCCAAGCCTTCTGCTTGTTCATTTTTCTCTTACCACCTGTGCGTTCAGATTCATCTGCTGGCTTATAAAGTTATTTTTATATGAAGTTCTTGCTTCCCAATAGCCTACACCATTTCTTTTATTTGTAGGTTTCTCACAGACCATCATAGAGCATCTCTTTAACGTGTGTGAGGTAGCCAGAGCAACACGTAAAAACTCATTTCTGATACAACTTCAGCAATTAGTGTTTACTTTTCTGTATTTCCTTTCGGCATTCCCAGCAATCCCTATTGTAGGAAGAAAACTGTACATTCATACATATTTGCCCTTCATTCCTTTTTTCTGTGAACTAATTCCCTGAAAGAAAAAAGAACTGTAAGTATATAACTGTCACCGTTGTGAAAAAGGGTTGAGCTTATAGGCAATAAAATAAAGGCATAGTAAGCTGATATCTCTGTATCCGAGTACCGAGTCTAGTGGGCAGCTCCTCTCTCCTTTGTCTCTGCAGACAGATTTTCTTAGATTTACCAATGCTGCTGCTCCTATCCCTCTTACTTGCTCTCTGACTGGATGCTCTCTAGGAGGCTTGTTGTTTGTTGCGATGAAAACTCTGTTTCTTGCTCATGTTAGCCTTCACCTGCCTAGAGTCTCAGTGTTGGGTGGCCTTCTCCCCATTCTCGAGCAAACAGGATGCTAAAAGCTTTGAGGTAGAACCCCATTCTGTAATCCCAGGTGAGTGCCTGTGCTGACTTGCACAGCCAGGTGCCATGAAGTGACTGAAGAATGGCTGTTTTCCAGAGAGATAAGGTACAGGCATGTGGGTGTTTACACCCAGCTCACCTTTGCCACATAGACATCAAAGTTTAGAGGCAGTAGCCATGAAATCCGCTTGCTTTGCTCTCATAGGCATTGCATCATAAAAGCCTTTCCTAAATGGATGTAACTGTAATCTAAGATGCTATGAGCTTCCCATGTCTTGTTTGAGAAATTACCCTGGCATAAGTGCAGCAGCTAGCTATCTGTGTGTGTAAAAAGACACCTTTTATCAGTGAGGTTGTAGGCGTAGTCATGCCAAGCTTAGTAAAGTCTGTAGCTGATTCACAGTCTAAGTAAATACGTCTGTACTTTGGGAATATGGTACTGCTGTGACGGAGTGTACTGCCTTGCCCCTACCATGCATGGGTGTCAGAAAATGAAGTAAATTGATATCTTGAAAGACCATCTAATAATTATATTTTGTTGAGAAGTGCTGTGAAACAATTGTTCTAATGCTTCATAGTCTGTTTCCCCACCATCTGCTGTTACACAGTGGCTCTCAGAATATTGAAAGTTAGGAAAAAAGATTGTTTCTGATACTGATAATTCATGAATAAAATGATTGAGGACCTTTGCTATTAAAAATTGGCATAAATTCCCTTCGCAGCATCCTGTCTTACCCTGTCTTAGTGAAGTAAACAGATGTGAAGAAGCTGCAAGGGCAGAATGCAGTGATGGAGGGATGGCGTTGCAGGGTCAGACATTTCAGGTGGAATAAGCCTTTTAAAAATGTATGTATACAGATACATATACATATACATATATATATATATATATGTATATACATTTAAAGGAAAATCCTGTAAGAACTTTGTGTCAGCATACCGTGACAATAAATTTACGTAGTTACTGTAAAATTGGGAACAATCAGAACTTTGATGGAATATGACCTTCATTAAAATACCAGTTTAGAGTGGACAGTGAGTATTTGCTTTTGTTTGTAGAGTCATACTTGATATTATTTAACCTAGCCACTGGTGTGAAAAGGAATAAAAAACTCTTTTATAAATACATTAACAATAAGAGGAGGACAAAGGAGAATATCCACTCTTTGCTGGATGAGGCTGGGAATGTGACTACTGAGGATAAGGAAAAGGCAGAGGTTCTGAATGCCTTCTTTACGTCTGTCTTTAAAAGTCAGACCAGTTATCCTCAGGATACTCCTCTCTCTGACCTGGTAATCTCGGCTGGGGAGCACACTAACCCCCCTGTGATTCTGGAGGAAACAGTCAGAGACCTACTGCTCCAACTGGACTGCCACAAGTCGATGGGGCCAGATGAGATCCACCCGAGAGTGCTGAGGGAACTGGCGGAGGTGATAGCCGAGCCGCTTTCCATCATCTGTCAACGCTCCTTGTTGACCGGTGAGGTCCCAGATGACTGGAGGCTTGCCAATGTGACTCCCATTTATAAGAAAGGTCGTAAGGAGGATCCGGGGAACTACAGGCCTGTTAGCCTGACCTCGGTGCCAGGGAAGGTTATGGAGCAGATCGTCTTGAGGGAGATCATGCGGCATGTGCAGGGTGACCGGGGGATCAGGCCTAGCCAGCATGGGTTCATGAAGGGCAGGTCCTGCTTGACCAACCTGATCTCCTTCTATGATCTAGTGACCCAACTGGTGGATGAGGGAAAGGCTGTTGATGTGGTCTACCTAGACTTCAGCAAAGCCTTTGACACTGTCTCCCACAGCATTCTCCTGCAGAAGCTGGCAGCCAGAGGCTTGGATGGATACACTCTTGGCTGGGTAAGGAGCTGGTTGGAGGGCCAGGCACAGAGAGTGGTGGTGGGTGGAGTCAAATCCAGCTGGCGACCGGTTGTGAGTGGTGTTCCCCAGGGGTCGGTGCTGGGGCCTGTCCTCTTCAATATCTTTATTGATGACCTCGATGAGGGCATCGAGTGCACCCTCAGTAAGTTTGCAGATGACACCAAATTGGCTGGAAGTGTGGATCTGCCTGGGGGTAGCGAGGCCCTACAGAGGGATCTGGACAGGCTGGAGAGCTGGGCTGAAGCCAATGGGATGAGTTTCAACAAGGCCAAATGCCGGGTCCTGCACTTCGGCCACAACAACCCCAGGCGACGCTACAGGCTTGGGGCGGTGTGGCTGGAGGACTGCATAGAGGAAATGGACCTGGGGGTATTGATTGATGCTCGGCTGAATATGAGCCGACAGTGTGCCCAGGTGGCCAAGAAGGCCAATGGCATCCTGGCTTGCATCAGAAACAGTGTTGCAAGCAGGAGCAGAGAGGTGATTGTTCCCTTGTATTCAGCACTGGTGAGGCCGCACCTCGAGTACTGTGTCCAGTTTTGGGCCCCTCACTGCAAGAAAGATATTGAGGCCCTGGAACGTGTTCAAAGGAGGGCAACAAAGCTGGTGAGGGGTCTGGAACACAGACCATATGAGGAGAGGGTGAAGGAGCTGGGAATGTTCAGCCTGGAGAAGAGGAGGCTCAGGGGAGACCTCATTGCTCTCTATAACTTCCTGAAGGGAGGTTGTAGTGTGCTGGGGGTCGGCCTCTTCTCTCGTGTCATTAGTGATAGGACCAGGGGGAATGGCTTCAAGCTATGGCAGGGGAGATTCAGGCTGGACATGAGGAAGTATTACTTTTCAGAAAGGGTAGTCAGGCACTGGAATGGACTGCCCAGGGAGGTGGTGGAGTCACCGAGCCTGGGGGTGTTCAAGGAAAGACTGGATGTTGTGTTGAGGGACATGGTTTAGTAGGAGCTATTGGGAATAGGTGAACGGTTGGACTGGGTGATCTTTTAGGTCTTTTCCAACCTTGGTGATTCTATGATTCTATGATTCTATGATTATTTATGTAATAAAAGACCTAGCTCCAGTGGCTGAGGTCAGGGAGTTATCTGAGTCTGTTTATGACAGATAGAGTGTTCAGTCCAGTCCTGATTCTGTTTCCCAGCTGGTCACAAATCACACAACAGAAAAGGCTGTAGGAGAGAACTGGAAGGGATTTCTGTGCCTTCATACTAGGGTGGAAGCTGTGAAAAGAGCTGAGCAGGAATGCTCTTGCTTTCTAGGTACGTCTGTTCAAGACTCATGCATGTGTGCAAATATGAACATTCACTACTTAAAAGAATGGTTGAAACATACACACAATTGTTAGTGGTATTCTTGCAGCCCTAATGAGCAATTAGAAGTGCATGCAGAAATTAATCTCTCAGACTTGATATGAATACAGAAATTCCTCCAGTTATGCCCATAAACTTGGTCATATGGAAACTCTGCAAGAGAGGTTTAGTGGGTAACTGCTGTGAACCATTTTTATAGTTCTTTATCTAATTTCCCGTGAAAAAGGAGGAGCTCTGAGATTTCTTCTTTGTGAATCAAGGAGAGATTTAACAAGGGAATATTTGATCCTGCTGATTCCAAGTTTTGGCCAAAGTAGTCCCATGGCTCCTTTTCTACTTCAGACAATCATAAGGCTTCTCCCTACTTTCTGATGTTCTTTCTAGCTGCAATTTCTGGTTAGTGGGTGATGCATAGTTCATGTATAGCTCAGGTTTGTGAATGGGTTATAGTTGTTAAAAACCTGACTTGGTTTTGACATGTGGTTGTTTTTGTTACTGCATAGGCATTATCTCCTTTTGCATGTGGAAAGGGGCAGTCGGGGATCACGGACGGCCCAGTCCAGGCCCGATCTTTTTTGCTATGTGAAGTATTGAGCTGCTTACATCTGAGCAATGCCAATGTTTTGCATCAGCTTTTATTTCCACACTGAACCAATGCCACTTCCATTCTCTTCCCGTTTGTGCCCGTCTTTATTGCCAGAAACTATGAACGTTGTGTTAAGGGACATGGTTTAATGAGAACTATTGGTGATGGGTGGATGGTTGGACTGGATGATCTTGTAGGTCTTTTCCAACCTTTGTGTTTTTGTGATTCTGTGAAAGCGCTATTGAGCTCTCTGCTAAGAGGATCTGTAGGGTTCCTGCCTTTTCCAGGAAAAATACAGTTCAAGAAGATGTTGGGTAGATCTTACACTGTTAAGCTTGCCTGGGACCTTAGGGAATATGTTTCTTTGTAGTATTTATGAAGAAAGAATGGTACTTGTCTCAAGTGAGACTTGCCAAGTTGGGACAAATTTTGTATGTATGTTTCCTCTGAGGTTTGTAATGTCCTGGTGTGGAAGCAGTGTGAAAACTTTCTTAAAGTTACAGCTGTTCCTCCACATAATGCACACCTGACGTTGAAGTATAAAATTGATCTAATAAGAGCTGGCTCATGCATGAGCCACCAGTGTGAGGAAATACACGACAGGGACAAAGTGTGTCAGTTTACAGCAGAGGCTTACAGGAAAGACAGTGATAAATGGGAAAATCCAGCGGGGGTGGTCAGGGTCTGGGACACTTGGTTTATGAAGACAAGTTGAGGGAACTGGGCTTGTGTAGTGTGGAGAAGGGTAGGCTTAATATCGGCCTTCCAGATGTTGTGGAGAAATTGAAAGCAGGCTTTTGACAGTTGTGCATGGCAGAAGGACAAGTGTCAATGGGCATGAATTGAAACAAGAAAGATTGGATATAAGGTGAAGCCTTTTCACCATGAGGACATCCAACCATTTGGATCAGGTTGCCCAAAAGATTGTGCAGTCTTCTCTTATGTTTTAAAGACCTTGAGGATAAAGGCTTGGGAAGCCTGGTCTGATCTTGCAGGTGTCTCACCTTTAAGCTGGAGGCAGCATGAGGTTGTACTTAATAACCTTTCAAGACCTTTTCCAGCCTGGATTTATCCTATGAATCTTGTAATAGAATCGTAGAAGGACCTGGGTTGAAAAGCACCACAATGATCATCGAGTTTCAGCCCCTCTGCTTTGTGCAGGGTTGCCAACCACCAGACGAGGCTGCCCAGAGCCACATCCAGCCTGGCCTTGAATGCCTCCAGGGATGGGGCATCCACAGCCTCCTTGGGCAACCTGTTCCAGTGTGTCACCACCCTCTGAGTGAAAAACTTCCTCCTAATAGCTAACCTAAACCTCTCCTGTCTCAGTTTAAAACCATTCCTCCTTGTCCTACCACTATCCACCCTCATAAAGAGCCGTTCCCCTTCTGGTTTATATGTTCCCTTCACATACTGGAAGGTCACAATGAGGTCTCCCTGGAGCCTTCTCTTTTCCAAGCTAAACAATCCCAGTTCCCTCAACTTCTCCTCATAGGAGAGGTGCTCCAGGCCTCTGATCATCTTCGTGGCCCTCCTCTGGACCCGCTCCAAGAGCTCCATGTCTTTCTTATGCTGGGGCCTTAAGCCTGGATGCAGTACTCAAGTGAGTACAGCAGTCTGTGATTGTTGTAGGGCCTTCCTGAAGCTGACTTGAATGCCTACATTCTCTGAAACTTGGGATATATCTGTTGCACAGCAGCTGGGTTAAAAGCTGTGAGTAAGCAGAACCTCAATAAAAGCCTTCTTGAGATTATCAAAGGACTTCAAGAGTTGTGGAGAGAAAGTAAGTTCTCAGTTTTGTTTGTGATTTTATTCAGTCTTTGGGGATGAATTTTTGATTTTTGAAAGGAGTAGAAATGGTTCCATAATATTAGCCAAGAATTCAGTAACCGCTCCAAATAAATCACGTGTCTGCAGGAATCATCAAAGCTGTATGTGCTACTCCATCTGGTGGGGAAATCAATAACAACTTCCAGTGTTTAAAGATGCAGATATTCTTTAATCACAAAAGTAGGTTTTTTGGCTTTTTTTTCCCAAGCTATTTTGTGTCTGTCAGCAAGTGTCCTTGTTTTTGCAGTACGTTCACAGACAAGAAATGTTAACTTGGGAATTTTGTTTTTTGTACATTTCTGCACCTATTTTGCCCCTTTTTCACAGTGAGTAGCCCAGATCAATATGGATGGTGGGCTACAAACAGAAGATATAGTCCTGAAAAATTGGACCTCTTCTTCTCTATATATTGTGAACTCAGAATGTGAGTATCCTAGATCAGTTAATATTTCCAAAGGACATCTAAGAAGTTAGTCTTTTTGATCCAGAATTGCATTCTATTTGTTCCTGTGTAATGTCTCTCTACACAGTGTCATCAACTGGAAGCTTCTTCACCAGATTGCTGAATTACTTTATATAGAGTAGAATGGGAATGATGGTGCTTAGTGTCTGAAAATAACATGAAATATGTTAAGTTGGAATTTAAATCTTGCGGTTTTTTGAGAAATAGTAGGAATAAAAGACTTGTTCTGTTTTCCGTGAGCTGTGAAATTCCATGTCTAGTAGTAATTTCTTTCTATAAGTAAATGAACTTCACAGCAAATAAAGGAGTAAAAGCTTAACTAAGAATTATATGGATTTTACAAATGCTTATTTCTTTTGTCAAGCAGTTGAAGCAGTGACTTGATTAGAACAGTTGTTACATTTCAGAAGTGTACTGAGAGAGCTTAGCTTGGTAGCAGATCTGTGAAGTATCTGTGATGGTGTTCAGTGCAGGACAAGCCACACCAATATTAAAAGGAGATATTGTGTGCCATTCATAGACTGCTTCCTGTGAGGCCAAAATGCAATTCCTACGATTCAGATTGCGCTTCGTCTGCGTGAAGGACAGATTTAGACCCACCAGGGAAAGAAAAGCTGTGAAGAAGAGGAGGAGGGCTAACAGCTTACTTCTTGGCTGTTAACATTGAATAATTAAACACTAACAGCCAAAAGGAAAGCTGTTGTTTTCCTAGTCCAAATACCCAGCCAGGAATAAAACATTAAGCAGCTATACAAATGATTTCTTTTATTTTCCTTTTATAAAACAAACAAGTGAGTTAAACAATATATACTTCGGATACATGGAATATAAATGCATTTCATATATCCTGAATATATAATTTCTGCAATTTGAGCTTTGCATGTTGCAGGTGAATTAACCTTACTTAGTGTGCTAATTTTTTTTCCCTAAAATTCACTTTGCATTCGTTTAAAAAAAAAAAAAAAAAAAAAGAAAAAAAGAAAGGTTTGTAATCAGAATACTAAGGCTTTAAATCATGAATACCTTATGGTAAAGAACCCGTTGAAGTACTTGTGCGTACAACTTACTTGTTTCTTTTTTTCCAGTGTATTGTATTTAATTTTAAAATGTTATTATTTGTATTTAGTAACCTTGTCCTTCTTCTGGAAAGTGAGTCGTTAACCTGTCCCTTCTATTAATGGAGGGTCTCAGTGAAACAGAGGTACCACATTCATGATTTCAGACTACAACCTATTCCCATTCACACGTTATATGCAGTGAGAAAACTCAGAAGAGAAGGAAAAAAAAAAAAAGCAAAGAGGAAAAAAAAAAAAAGACATGAAATGAGGAAAAGATAGCACTCAGAATTCAGTATGTCTGACAGAAGAAATACCCCCCAGAGCCAGAAAATTGTCATCGAGTAGCAGTGATATCAGTCTCGAACTCCTTCCAGCTTTGGATCACGAGGCCCATCAGCAGAGCTCCCTGTACACAGCAGCCCTTCACAGTCACTCGTCAATCAAGCAACTCTGAAAATAAAGACCACATGTCATCAAGTTTGCGGAGTTCTTCCCTTCCTGTTTATGCTGCTCTTGCAAGAACTGCCAGATCGCTTATGTAGCTGCACCAGCTTTCTGTCCTCAGAGAGGCGGGTGATTTTCTTTTCCTGCAAGTCTTTTGATTCTGATGTGAAAATTAAATGTTGTTTGTTGTTTTATGATAGTTTCTAACTGCACAGGACCCAGGGCTAAAGCTGTGGTAAAAACCCTGCTAACACTTTTGTGGTAAGGCTAATAGCTTGTCAGTACTTGGTCCTATGCCTACACTCCATGTAGTTTACTTAGATAAACATAGTCAGAGGTTCCCATGCCCAAGTAATGCTGGAATATCAGGTATATGACATTACAGCCCTATTTCAGTGAATTTCACTTGCGTGTAACTCATGCCTATTCAGACTCAACCTACATGTTCAGAGGAGCCATAATTAGTGATTGCTCCTTGTAGTAATCAGCACTCTTTTCTCTAACAGAGCTGCAATAACAAGAAAAAGGTTGAAATTCATATTAAAAACATTCCAAAAAATAGCAGTACTTCTATTGGCAGTTTTCCCAGTACACCATATGTCGACCTTTTCTGGTCAATGTAAAAACTACAAACAGTTGAGGGATTAGTGTTTCACCTCAGATGTATCACCCTGTGCTTTGCATTCTCACTGATACCACCCTGCCATCTTTTCCAAGTGACTTCAGGCTCCCTTCATGTGACGTTTTGCTCAAGGCTGTTTCCAGTGTGTTTTTACACAGAAGCGAACACAGGCTCACAAAGCGTAGCTTGCTTGCTCCCCCAAACCAGGATTTTATTCATTTGTATGCATGTGAGTTTCACTTGTGTTGCTTGTCTAGTCTTACATTGTCTTTGTATGGCTTTTTTGGTGGTTTCCAGGTTTTTTTTTTTTTGTGTTTGATTATCAGAGGAATAGCCCTTTTCCCTTCCATACCTGTGTTTTCACTCTCTTATCCCAAGTTGCATTTCTGAAGGTTATTTACCCTCCTGGCCCATGAGAGCAACGTGTAGCCTGCTCTTTGCTCCATACACTGAAGATGGAGGCTGTGTATATTTTTACCATTCTCCCATAACATTAATTCTTTATATCCAATATGAATTATTGGCAGATTAACAGCAATCTGGAAAAGCAGATGGTGCTTTCCAGACCTCCCTCCTCCTTCCCTGTCATGGTTGAAAGGAAGCTAACATTAATACAGCCCCAGCCTTCAATTAGAGCACAGGCCTACTCAGTGTGTCAGGCTGCCAGATCTTTACATACAGCTTTACTCATACACATACTTCCTTTATCTCCTGTATATATAGAGAAATCTTCAATATATATCAGCATTTCTATACCGTACCAATGTTTCTAGCTAGTTACGTAAATGAATGTAAACCTATCATGTAACCACATTCGTATATAATCACATAATTATTTGTCAGTTGTGGTCCTAAATACACAGAGATGTGTTCTTAGAAATGTGTGTGTATGTATGTGCACACATGATACATCAAAGGTATTTATCTATACTTGCTAAATCCATTGGGCATCAATATTGACGTGTGGAAACTCTGAAACTTAGGTCTGATTGAAAGTTGTTAGCATGGCTTGGAATAGCAAACATCTGCCAACTACTAATTAATCACAGACATCTCCCCTGTCTAGAAACAAACCCTTGTATAACTTTCTGTACACAATTGCACACAGTGTCCTGCCTTTATGCTTGCATCATATTTGGCACCTTTTTGGCCTGTCTCTTCTGGGGCAACTTTCCTCAAAGATCTCATGTCAATAAAATTCATCAAGCTAGTTGTACGTGTGTACATGTGCCTTTTCCTGCGCTGGCACTACTATTTGGCACCATTTATACTTATAACAAGGGATAAGATCTAGTTTGGATGTGCACCAATACACCTCAAGCTCTTCCATCAGGATTCTTCCAGGAAAATACTCATTTTTTAGCAATTCTTAAATTCCATAAGAGGCGAATTTAGAATGAAATTCAGAAATGGCTAGCAAGTAATATACGTACATGAATGTACATACAGAGGTTTCAATCTGAGACAAACAACCTCTTCTTGGTGGATGCTTTCCCTTTTTCTTCAGTAGTCTACTTTTGACTATCTTTCTGTCCTTCAGTCCACATTTAATCAAGTCAGAGGTAGGGAAATTGTTTATTCTCTATCCTGTCATGCATTACTGAACCGCACCGTTTTTGTGTTACCTCTAAGAAGGCCTTTGATGCAATAATTTTCAAGACAGATAAGATCCCACTGAACTGGAGGTTAATGAGCCCTTGTTGCTGCCTTAAATTCTGCAATCACCATTTGCTACAGTGATGCTATGAGCTTTTTGAAAGAAGAGTGTTTAGTTGGTCACAGCTACCCCACCTTGAATGGCAAGAAGCCACCTCTGATGAGGTGAGTGGTTCTGACGTGGCTTACCAGGACACAGAGAAGTCCCGTGGTGATGCAACTGGAGAAATGTCCTCTTGGCCCTCTTTCAGGAGTATTTCAGTGAAGCTGAGTGTTGAACAGGCATCGGTGTATGTACAGAAAGGCTGGTGGCAAGTGCTGCAAGAGAATGTTAACAAAGTTGTGGTGTTTCGTGAGATTTTGTTGTGCTTGCCTTTGGTTTGGTTTCTCTCTTTCCTTTGTAACACGTTGGATATTGGTTAATTAACAAGTGTACTTCTGGCAAATCTTGAAAAATAGCTATTTTCCCCCATCCATGACCAAGTGCCATATCATTTGGCATCAAAAGGATTAAATGTAAAGTTTACCAAGAGAATTTGAAGCCTCACAATGGAAAGCAAAATTTGTTTATTACTACTGGCGTCAAGTCCCTTTTCAGACTGTTTCATGCTCATCATATAAACATCCCGCTGCATTTACCCAGCTATATACTTATACTCCAAAAGGAGTAGCATATGGTGTGAAAACCAGATGCCCCTGCCCACATAAAAACTCTATACATTTGTTTGAATGTAATCAGGAAACAGTCACGATCTTCTTCCCACTCTCAGAGGAGTCAGCTGAAAGCAGCAAGACCTTGTTCAGCTCCCGGAGATGGCTGGTATTGCCTCGGCTCCTGTGGAGGTGGTGGGGGACGAGACATGGGTATGTTTCACCATGCTCCTCTGAGAACTTTCCAGCCTGTCTGCATTAATTTTCTCTGCTGATGACTCTTTGCCCTCAAAGGCTGTGTGGAGGTGCAGCTCCATGTTCTTCTAGGACCTGCCATGTGGGGGCAGAATAGCTCCACCTAGGGAAGGAGCTGCAACTCCTCTCTCCACTGGAGCAGATAGGCCACCGAGTAAGTCTGTAGGATAATCTTCAGTTCCCTCGAGGCCCCTTGGATTCAGAAGGGTCTCGTCAGGTTTGTGTTGTCCTTCTTTGCTGTTGCACGTTTGCAATAGCTGATTCTGCTGCTTGTAGAATCACAGAATCACATAATAGAGCAAACAAATAAAATACAGTTGAGAAAATAACCCATAGAATCATAGAATACCCCAAGTTGAAAGGAACCCACAGGGATCATCTAATCCAGTTCCAGGCTCCACACAGCACCACTCACACTTCAAATCTGAGAGTCTGAGAGTGATGTCCAGATACTCCTTGAACTCTGGCAGCTTGGGGCCATGCCCCCTGCCCTGAGCTGCCTGTTCCACACCCACTGTCCTCTGATTAAGAGCCTTTTCCTAACACCCAACTTGACCTTCCCCTCCTGCAGCTCCATGCAGTTCCCTTGGGTCCTGTTGCTGTCAACAGATACTTGCTGGATCAACAGGGCTACACCCAAGAGATAGGAAGCCCACAAGTATTCAAACAATACTTACTTCTGCATCTGTATCATTAAACAAGCCAAATTTAGCTCCAAATATTTAGTGAAGATCAGAATAAGCCAACAGTACATGTGACTACTTTGTGTTGGAAGCATCGTTGTACAGACTTGGTCAGCTGTGTGGCCAATGGGAATTCCATATACATGGCATGCAGAAGGGTCTCCACATATGGACCTTGCAGTGTATGGACCTCTGCATCCCGTGTATACTAAAGCTCTAAGAAGTATTATATGCATGGCTTACAAGAAGGATCAATATTATTCTAATATTCTACTTTTTTTCAAGAATTCTGGGCATGGACAGTAAGTCTTTAAAGGCACTTGGGTATTTTTAGTGATGCTATTCTGAAAGACTTCCTGTAGAAATTGCAAATACTATTTTAAAAAGTCTTCTACAGCTCTAAGTTGTATGAGTCACTAAAAAGTGGTTTATGTCTTCTTTTTTAGATTTAAAAAGAGTTTCTTCTTTCAGTAGATTCTCATTTTGTTGTTCCAGAAAAACTGACAGGGTTGTTCTTTCAGTCAAACTGTTGTCCAGGTATTGTTATTGTTTCTCTTAAGGATATCAGATGATACAGGTAATGAGTAGACAGCGCCATTTTGTACTGGGCTTGGACTGTCATTTCTGTCTTGTTGGCAAAGCCATGTTTATTCCATGCCAGGTGTTTTTTTGTTGCGTGAGACATGTCACTAAAAGCCAGATTTCAAGTGAAGAATCTTTGTGATGTTTTATAAAAAAAATGAAGTGAAACGGGGTGAGGGTGAAGACCGCTCCTCCCAACGTTCACCTTTGAATGATCTTTCTTCTTAACTGAGTAGCAGCATATTTCTGGTAACTCTTGAATTTCAGTCCCCTGTATCCTGTTCTGGAAAAACCTCCTACGGAAATCTGTGAAAACTGTTAAAAATATATTTTTTTCCAAAATCTTCAAGAAATAGTACAGAACCTTTAAAAAAATTAAAGTTAAATTCAATTCCTTAAATGTTGATGGAAGAAATATTATTATCTTCAACATCATTATATGGAGGACGAAGCCTTTGGTAAGGCTTTGCTGAGTGATTGAAAAAGGCAAATTAATGACAGCACTTGAAATTACCTGTAATTATCACTGACACAGGGTCAGCATCACTGCAGTGACAGTCTCACAGAGAGGTGACTCTCACTGGTTCAGAATTTGTACAAAAGTGCAAAACAAAACGTGATCTCCACATTCAGTATTAAGGTATCTCTGGAGTATTTAAGCATCTTGAATTCGAAATCTACTGTCTACTGCTTTCATTTTTTGAAAAGCAGTAAAATTCTGAAGGAAGTGGTCCCAAGCGCTTTTCTGGTCAAAATCACCTCTCCTTTCCCATTCATATTTACTCAGAGCTCTCCCTTCACTGTCACCATCACACAAAGCCTCTTCAGCAGTTATAACAACTGCTTATATGGAAAAGTAATAATAGGAAAGCATTTAATGAATTTTAAGCTGACATTAATGTAATTTAGCAGCTGGAAACAAGGAGAAGAGCCAGCACTGTGAGACCTGCCAGCTCTCTATGGATCATCAGTGGTCAATGGAGCACAGATTTCAGAACTGCTCTCCAGGGTATGTTGGCAGTGTTTCTTTTCTCCAGCTACATTCCTGATTTCAATTAAATCACAGTCTGAAGTACTCTTTCTGACATAGCTAAGACCTTCCAATAAATGCTCTTGGCTTCATTTCTCCCCAGACGCTGTCCTTCCTCACAGTTCTTTGCTAAGTAAGTGAAGAAGATACTACCTGAAAAGCAGAGATGTTCTTTTTTAAAGAGACTGGCACCAAAATTTGTCTTGAGAAAGCAGGGGAGAAAAACAACTCCTTTGATTACATAGCAATAATTCCCCCATCCCTGGGCAGCTTCCCCAAATCTTTCTTTTGTTCTTCCACTGTTACCATTTCAATATTAGGTTTCTGTCTTCAATTCTGGTTGTTTTTTTCCTACTTTTTCTGGAACAATAAAGGAATTTCCAACATAAAGTCACTCATCAAACTTTACAGTTGAAGTTTTTAGTTTGCAGGGAGCAAGAATACCTTGAAGTTCTTTTCTCTCAATTTTCCACCAGTGAACAGATTGGTAACATATTGACCCAAAGCCTTTGAGGCATTATAAAGCCTTTTATAACTGCCTACAATTAAGAATATATGGTTTCTCTTGAAGGAGGCTTGCATCAGGTGTCTTAACTTTATGCTCTTTGCTTCCTTCCTCTCAAGTTCAATGAAAAATAAGCAGTTTAACACCATTTATAAAGATCACCCGTATTTGCAGTTCAGGTGAATCTGTGCTAGGGCACTGAAGGAAACTAGTTATTATACTAAACTTGGCAAGTACTGCTTTTGCTTTCATTTTTACAAAACTTCACTTTGATACAAATTCATTTTTGTGGTTCTTTCAGCTGTTTTGACCTCCTCTGCCCCTCATCCCCCATCCTACTTGTGTGATGAATTTCACCAGAAGCTCTTTACAGTGGTCCCACTGTTGAGATCTAAAAGAGTGAGGAGTTGTGCTGGAGGAATCTGAAGCCATATGGCTGCTTAGAGCCCAGCAGAAACCATTCCAAAGAGGATGGTGGCCTCTGGACAATTTCCTTCACTTGCTACATAGGAGTTCTGTAAACCACTTCATATTCATCTGGCTGTGTTCCAGCATTGCTCTTCATTGTGCTTTGACATTCTAATTTTGTCTGTTTGGATTGATGGCCAAGTGGGATAACCTTGAGGTTCTGAGCCATGATAACCGGTATGTCTATGGCTTTGCGCAGCAGATAGTGGGGTTTGTAGGAACCTGACTGCCAATGACTCAGTCTCCAGGGGTATTCAGGCAATTACTGATTGTGCAAGGTTTCTTAGCACTGTAAACCAAATTCTCTCCTCCAAACTGAGGTACTGGAGAGAGGAAGAAGGAGAGAAAGGAGCTAACTCAGAGAGAGTTAGCTGGGGAATATAATTGATAGCTCTTGTTAAATGGGATGAGAGTGAAGACCCCAACTGAAACCTCTGTCTCCATCCCCTCATTGGTGTCAGCAGCTTCACTGACCTGGCTGTCTGCAACTCTGGCATAGTCAGAGCAGGTATGAGAGCTTTGGGCGTTCATCAGTGTGCCACCCAAGGCAGCTGCATTTGATGTGCTTAGAATTAGCCCTGCCATGCATGTAGATGGAAAGTAAGCAATGAGAGGTGCCCCAGTCCCAAAAATACAACAAAATATGTGCAGGCCATTGAACCCAGATCTCTCACTTCATATCTCATTATTGTACTTCCCTAGATAATTTCACAAGCTATCAAGTCTCAGGCTGCAGATAAACAGCATTAAGTTGAGGCCACTGCTGAATATTGCTCCCCAGCTATGCTCTTGTAACGTTGCTGGCACTCCCCTTCAGTTAGCAGATTGGAAGATGAACCAAGTAATGGTTCATCAGAATGGTTCATCAGAAATGCGTGCTTTTGGTTTACTGAGGTTATGTCAGTGCTGAGATTACATGAGGTCAGGCAGGACTGTCTCGGCAGGCTCAGATCAATGCAACTATTTGATTTACCAACTTCTGTCCAGGTAGCTGTTTTTGGGATCCTTTGTTTTGGAGATTTTGAGCACAATGTGGATTATTTCTGGTGGAACGTTTCTTGTTTCTAAATCAGACAGTTTTTATGATAGAAGAAATGCATTTGCAGTTATTGTCACTGAAACAAAGGCAGCTAACTATGGCTCTTTCTGGAAAAAACAAACAACAACAAAAACCCCCCCAAAAAAACAACAAAAAAGCAATCCAAACCCATAGCATTTCCATTCCATTTGCCCTTTTCAAGTTGACCCTGTCTCCTGTGACATTTCCTTTAAGCATCAGCCTTAGAGATAATTCCAGATTTCAAAATAAATAAATAAATAAAACCAGGCATGTTGGCAATTCTTTGATCAATATAATTAATACTTGGAAAAGAGCTTGATGCATAACAAGATCTTTGTGATTCTGATGAGTACGTATCCACATCCTATTTCTTTGAGACCGTGAAAACTTCACAGCCAAATTTTGAGACCGTTTGATTTCATAGTCCATAACCATGACTGCACATGTGCTGTACTATTACCACAGTTTTCAAATAGTCAGCTAATAGATGAGTTCTTTTCCTATTTATATAACTGAATTCTGAGCACTGCATTCTAAAAGTAGTTCTTGTTGGTGGAAATATGAAAACAGAGAATGTTTGAGCTAGCCTGAGGTTTCCCAAGGAATAGAGTCTGTAATTGTCAGAGCTAGATGAGCCTAAAAGCATCACTGAGAGTCTGGAGCTGAGGTGTGAAACACATTACTGAGTGCTGGGGGATTCATAGTTACTCGCAGACCACAATGTGAGTGGGCAGGCTTCTGAGCCTTTCTGAAGGGAGGCAAGATGCTTTGATGTGCCCAGTAATTACGGTATGAGTTCTAATTGATGTAAGCAGTAAAGAGACAGTGCCTCGTTGTGTGGAAAAAAAGACTGGCAGATACCTCTAGTGATTTGCTGTGCCTCACTAAAAGATTGTCCAAGTGAACATTTCTCCATTCAATCACATTTTCCACTGGAAATTCCTTCTTCCTTCACGTATCTTTCAACATAAAAGACTCTCTGTGGGCTCATTTAAATTGTTTGCCACACAGGTACCTCAGATGAAACCACAAGCTGTAGCCACAAAGGAGGTGGAAATACTATTTCAGAGATCTAGTCTCTCTGAGAGTCAGGCTGGCACTGCCTGTTGATTTCCTGCACTTGCCAAAAAGAATCTCTACTCCTTAAGGACTGAAGAAAAATCAAAGCCAACCAAATAAATAAAAATCACTCTCAAGGTCTGAAATGCCTCAGAATTAAGTGTGCTGTGGTTGTGCTGCACTTTCAGAAGATCAAACATTGTTTCATTATACCCTGCGTTTAAGAAGATTGGAGCAATATTTAACTACTGAGGTGTGACATATGTCTAATTACTGTCTCTGTCTCTGCTTAACAGTAAGAGCTCTTTGTGAGTAATTGGGGCTGGAGCTGGTGTCTAAAATCCTCTTGCAGACCTCTGATAAGCAGCATCATGCAGGTGAGGAATCAGTGACAGCGTGGGAAACGTGAATCATGTTGGTTGTGATGATAGAGATGAGATCAGAAAATAAACTGCCTTCTAGCTAGAGTGCTGAGTGCTGCCAAGGGGTTCTTTTGCCACCCCAATAAATTGCCATTTGGGGCCTCTGGTTCCCCATCTGGGAAAGCACTGTTTGTCTTAGTAAAAGCAGTAAAGAAGAGCTCTACACAGAAGCTACACACTACCAGAATTGTGTCCTTCATTATTATCCCTCCCTAAGAAAAACTGTGGTGAAGAAGATGCCGCTTTTAGGCAACAAGAGGAAGGATGAGCGCTTGAGACAGACAGATGGGAGTCAGCCGTGGGGGTGACAGTGAATTAAATCACCAGTTTTGCGTTAATTTTGCTACTTGAAGAACTGTGTTTCAACAGACATTTCACAGTAGGGATACCAGTTGCAACTTGGCGTATAATACGATCTGTGCCATACTTACCACTGAGATTTTTCACTAGCGAATTAAAATCTCCATTTTGTTTTACTGCTTATTGGGTTTGAGAAAGGCCTTTTACAGCTACAGTGTCATGGGATGTAGTGGTCCAGATGCACAGAAGTGATTTCTTCCTCACCTACTGAACTCAGCACAGCAGCCAGCTGGACAAGTAGCCTTGGCTTCAGGCATGAGCAGGTACTAGTGGATGCAAGATGCAAGCCAGGAGTCACATTCACCATCCTGTAATTCAGGCACTTAGTCACTTAGTCAGGCTGTTTCTGGCCCTCCTGGGCTTTCACTGGCTTACTAGAAGCTTCCTCCCAAGCTGGCAAAGACACTGTTGGTGTGTCTCTCCAGAAACCGGGGAGTGCAGCCTGTTGCTGTCCCTGCACGGTGGTACAACATGAGAAGGCAACCATAGCAGTTTAGTTTGTGATATAATCCACCTGGCTTTTGTATAGTAAGTGCATCCACCCAAGTCCTGCAGCGAAAGAGACACCTCCACTATGTTTTGGGAAGCAGTAAAAAGTCTCAGCTCTGTGGTAGGGAGCCTGCTTTAGTGAAGAAGAGTTGGACTAGATCATCTCCAGAGGTACCTTCCAGCCCTTGCGATCCTGTGATTCTGTGACACAGAAGCGCTTGAAGTGAAAGGTGGAGCTGGGAACGGGAGGATGGGTTCAGGAGGATCTGTTGCTTCATGAACGCTGCAGGCCTTCCATAGGGCGTGCTGATGGGCTGCAGCTTTTTAAAGCTTTTAAAGTACACCTGGCATGTGGCTCTCAGACATGGGATAGGGAGAATTCAGCTGCATCTGCTTTTACACTCACTCCAGAGACTGCTGTGCTGCTAATTCCTTTGAATATTCTCTAGGGGGCATTAATTGCCATTCATCAATAACTACTATGCTATTCTGTTAGAAGATTAGCACAGAAACTTTGGTGTTTTTATGCAGTTTTGTCCTCTTGGATCTCACAGCAAGAATTGTAGAATGTAATCTGTGTATTTTTTTAAATTAATTTTAACTTCAGTGAAACAGTAGTATAATTATTGTGCATAATTTTGCAGTGAATTTTCAAGTAAAAGTGGTATAATTACAGTCTATTCACTTGATCACCTATGGGTTTATCTCCCATTCAGTTGAACAGGTTCAAAATTAACTGTTTTTCCTCTTCCTAACAATAATAACCGACCATAACCAGATTACAGAATTTTGCTTACATGTGTAAACAGTGCTCAATCATCTTGAGAGGTTTAAAGAGCATTCATCTTTTTTGAGTTTGATGAATTGCAAATTATGAGTACTGGGAGTCTATCTCTTTTCTTTTTTGCCCTTCATCTCAGACATTCACCCCTGTTTTATTATGCTACACTTTTTTAAAGAGGATTGTTACTCTAATGCCAGTTAGGGTAGGGACTTGTGTGTAAAATATGTATGTTGCTCAGACTTACAAAGCTGAAATAGTAGTTAAGCAAATGATAGGAAGATGTAATGTAGGAAAAGAGAGGAGTAAAGACAGAGTGGTACTGGTGGGATGCCTTGCACATGATGGAGACTTCTGGTGAAAGGCCTTCTATAGCATATAAAGCACTTCTTAACAAAAATTGAGAAAGGTCAAAGCCCAGTTGGAGCTAATATGAGGAGAGTGCATTAAAGGTAACATGAAGGAATTCTACAGGTACACTAATTACAAAAAAAAGAAGTTTAAAAGAGTGTGGGACCACCAGTGAATGAGGGAGAACAACACAGTGGTTTGAACAATACAAAAGAGTATGCCCAATATGGGGTTCTTTTTTTTTTTTTTTTTTTGCATCAGTTTTCACAGATAAAGCTTACTTCCAACTCTATACCATCACATTTTATTATGGATGATAGCCTGCAGTGAAAGAATGATGACTTAGGACTACTACCATTGGATGTACTTAGATCCATAGTGCTTGATGAGATTCATCTGTTGGTACCGGAACAGGAACCTGATGTGACTGTGAAGCTTCTGTCTATCATTAGTGAAAGTCAGGATGATATACAGATGTTCATGTAGAATGGGAAAAGATTCTAAAAGGCCTGTCTTTCAAAAGGCAAAGAGAAGAATCCTAATATGCCACCTTCATTGCTGAAAAAGAACATCTTGAAATTCATTTTCAAATGTAGCAAAGATAAGAAGACAGTGGCCTGTATGAAGAGGCAGATGGCACCATTTGCAAATCTGCAGACAGTGTGAAATGGTGGGGAATGATTGACACACACAGTGACAGAGCTTTAGTCCAGAGGAATCTGGAGGTAGTTGAAGATTGGACCAAGACAAAATTCATGGTATTAAACAAGAAGAAATGCAAGGTCCTACAGCTCAGGCAGAATAAACCCAGCAATAGTATCAGGTGGTAACTGGTTGAACTGCAGCCCAGCTAGAGAAAACTTAGGGGCTTTAGGTAGACTGTCTGAACCATGTATGACTGAGCCAAAACTCAGAGTAAAGTAAACCACACAGTGGTTTACACAGAAGGAGCAGCACAAGCAAAGTTGTTGTTCTCATCAGTCTTTACTTGACACTGATAAGATCAAACATGGAATCATGCATCCCATACTTTCCCTCCTTCCCAGTTCAAAGAAGGCTGTAAAGAAACTGGAGGAGTCGGACATGGGCTGCCAAGATAGTGAAGGACCAACTGCACATCAGAGGTTGAGGTAGCTGGGCTGGTTTCTTCTGGTGAAGAGGAGGCTATAGGGTGATCTTAGCAACAGCCTACAGTGACTGGAAGAGAAGAACAAAAGCAATGGAACCAAACTCTTCTGTGTAGTAGCAGAAAATATAGCAAAGCCAGGAACTGCAGTTGGGAGGTTCAGGTTGGGTGGTTGGGAAAACCCATGAAGAGGCATCATGTGACCTTTGAACATGTTATTTCAAGAGGCTGTACAATCTCCATTCTGGGAAAACCCACAGCTGAGCTGTATCAAACAGAAGGATGGACTACACAACATCCACAGCTCTCTTTCAGGCAACATTTCTGTGATTCTTTAATAAACATTGCCTGCAAGTAATAGCAGAAACCTGTGTGATAGCACAGAAGCTAAAACAAGAGTGATCTAGATGAGGAATGAAAAAAAGCAAAAATCTCTAGGATTTTGTTTTTAATAATGTTGCTTTTTTCTTTTACATCTGTCCTGACCAAAGTATGGTCAAGTTTTTCTGCCTCTGGAAAGTGTTCCCTGAAACGTTGTTCCTCCTGTTTCTGAAAGCCACTGAGTAAAGAGCTTTTTCTCTTTTCCATTATTAATCTGTGTGTCTTGTCTGTCGATAGGTTCCTTTTACACTTCTTTAGGAAGTCTGAAGTCACTTCAGCTGAGCTTTGCTCTGCCATGAGTTTGTAAAATCATCTGGTGCCTGAGTCACAACTCCTGAATCTTTCACTTGATTTTCAGTCTTGGGTGCCTCTATGGGGTTTTGTTCTTGCTGTTACTGGTTTTAAAAATGTTTATACTAGATCATAAAATTGTACTGATCGTAACTTGTGTGGAAGTGTAGTTTATGGCCTTATCATTTACCCTGCTTCAATTTCCATTGCGCTGGGGATTGCACGGTTCCTGTCATTCACAAAAATGAGAAGAAAGCCAAGCAAGATATGCAGACTAAAGCGGTGAAAGCAGTACACTCCTATAGTACCCTCCTCACATTGCATCCCTGAAGAAAACATTGGATGTATACAACACCTGCAGAAGCTCGGAGGATTTTGTGGGATGGTAGAGGCTGAAGAGCTAATGGAAATTAGCTACTTCTTTGAAAGTTCCATGATTTTTAAGCAAAAACCAATGTGCTTCAGCCAACCTTGCTCCTCTGAACTCTCTGAGGAGAGCAGTGTGTAGTGAAGACTCTAGAAGTCAGTATTTCAAGGGCTGTGGGAGTGAAAGAGCATGGAGATAGGTGCAGAGTAGCCCATCAAACTCAGACTTCATAAATCTCTCTACATTTTGACCTAAACCTGAGACAGTTCAGTGCTAGTCAACTGCAAGTGCCTGCTCTGCTGAAACTAGGTTGTGGCCTCCTTACTCTCCAGACAATACCTTTTGCAAGGGAGTGTGTGTGGGACTTTCTCAGGCTTTCCTGTTGCGTCTGTTTCTGTCTTGTATTAATAATCACTGAACCACAGAAAGACTGATGAGGCTTCATGTTGTGAATCAGGCAGAGTTGGAACTGACATCTGATTCTCTCACTTGCTGCATGAATTTGCCTCACAAGCAGAATATTGACTATCCTGGGTTCCTTTCTTTTGAACAAAATTTGTAGCTCTCCTTGTTGATATTGCCTTATTTTCACCAGAAGTTTGCATTTTACTAACTAGCATTTTCTGACAATAGCAAAAATATTCAACAGGTCATCACCCATCATACTCTGAAGATAACAAAGAAACTGCAGTATAGGGCATCCCCTCCAAGGGATTCAAAGATTTGTGCCTTTCAGCTGTTAATACCATATTAAACCTTTGAGATGCAGAGTTTGCTCCAATGTAGTAGAGAATCTGCTGGGTTTTGCCTCTAACTAGGCCTTTATAAATATGTTGTTACATAGCCACAAAACTAGAAATCCTACCAGTTTCATCGGGCTTTTACTAGTAGATAAAAGGAAAAAGGTCTGTAGACTCCAGACAGCTGGTGAGCAACAGGATCCAGTAGGGTGAAGGAGGGAAAGAAATGGAGGAGGTGTGTGGGTGTGAGAGAGAAGGGGAAGATGTTGATGCAGTGGTGAAGTAAATGTAATACTGGAAGTTTTCACTTGTCTATCTTTCCACTTGTCCCACTTTCCCCAACATACTTTCCCCAGCACATCTTTGTTAGTAAAATATATTATTTTGTTAAATTCAGCTTCCAAAGGTTATATACAGTTTCCTGGGACTGACTTAGACCTTTGCTAGGATTAGGGATCTTATTATCTATTCCTTTTCAGTTATATTTGGTGGTTTCCATTTCTTTATGTTATTTCTACATTATTATTTCCCTTGTTTTTTATTTTGATATGTGCTGATTGATATTTGAATGCCTACTTCTCTGGGAGGTGCCAACTGATTCTGTCCTTGGTATTTTTATGTTCAAGTTCTTCTCCAGTTTCACGAACTTTTGATTGGGTGTTGGCTGAATTATGGCTGTTATGAATTAGTTTCTGTTAGTGACTGGAGATTTCACTACCACGTTCAGCCTTTTCATCTGCATGTTTTGGTCTCACTGTGCTACTGGTTCCCATTTCTATCCCTAAACAATATGTCTCTACAGTCTTCCATCATTCAGATATAGAACACATATTGCTGTTGTTGAAATTAGAAGTTAACTGTGGTGTTGTATTAGGAGGAAAATGAGCTGTTCTCTTGTGTGTCCTTGTAGGATTCTAAATGGTGGAAGGAAAAGAGGCTTTTAGACAGCAGTTACACAGTAGAAACTTCCTTCACTGTGTGAGATGGAGCCCTAGTATGATTGACTGTAAGATCTTACCTATTCAAGCAGTCTTTCACTGCCTCCAGAATGCAGCAGGACAGATTTTTGTGTTTAGCTGCTCTTTTGACGTTGCTTGCATGCCATCAGTGGGTTTTGCACACTGCATATTGTAAGTCTCTATTTTAGAAGAGCTGGCAGAGGAATACTGTAAACTTTGAACTGAGGTTACATAAGGAGCTATTCTAGGTTTAGCCCTGTTCAATACCTTTATCAACATTTTGAAAAGGAATGTGTAGTCGTCACATAGATGCAGATGATATACGTTGGAAAGGCAGCAAATCACCCTGTGATCTAGTAGCTGAATGCCAGCATTTAAGGCCTTAAGGTACTGACTTCACTCTGGTTTGCTCAGAAGAAAGAGGCTGTTCAAACCCCTACTCATACCACTTCTTGAAGTGATATGAATGGTGAAATGACTAGCTTGGCATGTTCCCCCATCTATTCTTTCCACTGGAGATAACTCTATCTCCATGTAACGCTATTTTATAAAGGAAAGTGTCGGATTAGTTTTCTGAGATTTAACAGAAGATCACTCTCTAGAGGTGTCTGAAGGCACTGCAGGACTACCAACGCTGCTGGGGTGTGCTGCCTACCTTTCTGTCCGTCCTTTGATAAGGCTAGTAGTGCACAAGCACAGATTATCATAGAGTCATGCTATAGCACTACGTAGCTGAGCACAATACTGTTCATGCTTTTGTCTGCCCTGCATATTAACACACAGAGCCAGGTGGGTTTTTCCTGGCAATTAACATCCTCTTGTAGTAACAGCTCACCTATGGCAAACATGATTATGGTTGATTCTACATACATAAATTTTAAATACTAATGGATGGAAAAATGTGAAACCAGAAGTTTAGATCCAGTAGTTTATATTATAGATCATGCAGCAATTATTTATCACGTGGATCAAGCAGTTTAGGGCATCTTCTAAGATTAAATCCTGCAGAAGTCTCACTGCTATTTGCTGTCAAGTTCTGTCTGCACAAGCAGAGATTGCCAGTGGTGCAGAAGTTTTATCCTACCAGGGAAATATTTGTGTGTCCTTTGCATACCATTCTTGCAACGATTTTCTCATGTAGACTTACATATAAGTTTTGGTGAGCAATTTCAGCTGAGATGGAGATGTTTGAAGGACTTTGCGTCTTCTTTAGCAAACACAAAAAGCAATGTGTTTTTCTGAAGGAGGATTATTATCTCAGTGAATGGATGGGAATTTAAAACCTTTTGAAGACAGAAGGGATGAGTATAATGAAGACAAAGAACCTTCCTCTTCCTCTTTCTTTTCTGCTTCCTGTTTCTCTTCCTGTTCCTCTTCCTCATTTGCCTTCAATGCTAAAAACAAGCAAATATATTAAGGAGGTGCTAAGGTGCATCTACACTGGGCTTGAGATGTAGATGTTTGAGTTTTGCTTGAAGTCAGTTGAAGAAGGTGATTTACCTCTGTCCTCCTCACCATCTCCAAATGGCAGGGTGCCCAGCAAATCTTTACTCTCTAAAGTTTGGCCTCTCTTTTGTTTTATTTTTGCACTGCTTATGTTCAGATATAATCTAAGGTTCTACTTCTTGTCAGGAAAAGTCAAACAGTAAAGTCAGATTCAACCTTAAAGGAGCCAATGGATTTGAGTGAGCTTTGTCTTTCCAGAATAATCACCACACACATGGATGTATATTTTCAAGTAAAAATCGCGTAAGTAAAATGAGAATTTTCAGGCATGCTTCAGAAGCACCCTGGCATGTCGATGCTGAATTTGGCATGGAATCTCTAACTTCTTTACAAGAGGATTTGTGGAAAATCAAAATATTAATATATTTGTGTGAGTAATGCTGATGATTATTATAGGTCCACCTTTTGTTGAACTGCGTAGTCACTGTGAATCAAATGCAATATTTGGGCTGAGTCAGTAGATTTTGCCAGACATTGTATTACTCGTAAATGCTTCCCATTTTATAATATTTAGAAACGGTAAAACTAGTGAGACACACACACACCATGTCAGTCAGGACCACTCACAAAGTCTGCTCTTGCTGCACAAGCTGAACAACTTGCTCATTTTTTGACTCCCTGAGGTTGCACCAAACCTTTCTCTCTAGCAGAAGGTATGGTAGTCATGACACTGAGGAAGTGTGAAAGAACAAATGAGCCCTGAGAGAGGAGCAGATAAAACTGTTTCTTTTCCCTCACTCTTATTTCTCAGCACATACACACAGATACACACACCCATATGCACTGCTCTTGGTGTCCAGTGGTTTCTGCTGAGCTTATTCCAGAACAGGCATCTGGCATTTGCTGCGCTCTGCAGGTGAGTGGTGAGTGACATATGCACAGTGCAGCTGCCTGTATCTGGCACTTGGGTGATTACTTGTTTGCTAATCAACCAGCAGCCGTTAGGTGAGCTGGAGGTTATCAGAGGATGATTAAGTATACAGAGAGAGAGGCTGTTGTGCAGTTGTGGGTGAAATGCTGGATGATAATTACAGGAGATGTAAGGATTGTTACTGTAGCCAGGGCTGCAGCAAAAATTAAATCTATCTATTCAAGCTGCTTGACACTGAATATACAACGACAATTCCCTAAAGCAGAACAAAAATAAAACAAAACAAACCCACTCTGTTTTGCAACAAGAATAAAGAAATATCCCCATGTTTGCATTAAAAAGCTGCAGTCACCTGCAAAAATGATCAGATTTCAAACTAAATCAAATATGCAGTTTTTCACAACCGCTCGCAAAGGACGTCAGGAGGTATGTGTGAAAAGAGAAGGAGTGAAATCTGATAGCTTTGTGCTGCTCAGTTCAATTAGTTTAGCTAGCTGACCAAAATTGCAGGTGTTAATTCTGCAGGTGCCAGTTGGGTCTAATCAATCTGCAGACTTTATCTGTAGCTCAGCTGGCCAAGCAACGGGCTTAATACCTAGCAGAGGGATGGTCACCTGCTATGGTGTGATTTGTTGCAGTATTTTATGAAACATGTAATGAGATACAACTCAGTGTAATTTCTAACTTATTGTGTGATTTATAGCAGCATTTATCCTATATAGAATGAGGAAAAATTCTCAAATGATTTTAAAATGTCATCATTTTATCATTAAAATACACCGGGTGACATCCTGAGGTCATTGTTTTTGACCTCTGAAATAATGGTATTAATTTTGAATAAAGTGCTCCTGTGCAGGTGGCTGGAGTTGGTCTGATAGATCTGGATATATCACGGCCAGAAGAAAAGAGGATAGATCAGGGGCAATAACATTACTGTCTTGGCTGTCTGGGGAGGGCTGCAGACAAGACAGAGCTCTCAAAACTGCTCAGAGAAAGGACATAATGCAGTGGTCAGGAGATGCAGAAAACATGTTCTCACTGGGTAGTAAGATGAAAATTCTTCACCAGGTGGCAGGTCAGATGCTGGAACAGGTTTCTGCAAAATGGTGAAGCCTCTGTCCACAGAGACACTGAAAAGTTGCAAGGCAGCGTGATCTGTCTCGAAGCTAACCCTGCCTGAGGTAGCTGGTTGAAGTGATGGCTCCCACACAGTTTTTCTGCTGTTCTTTGGTTCCTGTTGAAGTTGGCCTTTGCTGCCTGGGGTGCTTTCTGCTCCGTTCTTCAGCAGATGGAGGATTCTGTAAGAGTTTGGAAAGGATGGCAGAAAACACTTGCTTTGAAAAAGGAGCTTTTGAAATGTGAATGTGGCTTTGTTAATTTACTGTTTCTATTTGAAAGCTTGCAGCGAATATGTTTCTACTTTCTAGTGGTTAGCTTGCTGACTCATGTACTCCTAAGGACCACACAGGACAAACTCTGCATTGAGTTATGCTCATATGCCTCATAGGCTTCATCGTATCTGCCTGTGCAACAGGAGCTCAATAAACAGCCCTCTCCTCATAAAAACAAGGAAGCCTTTCAGTAGCTGAGAGAGACTGTGAAATCAGATGTTAGCATCCTGCTGTCCCCTCCACCTCTTTCTTTACTCAATCTGGCCTCCAACCAGGAGCTGCCATGACACTGAGGCACTGGGACCCAAAGGAAGTTTTGTTGCACACAGAGTAGGCAAGATGTGAGGGACAGATATGTGGTTGTGGATGTGTGCCCTTGGGAACTCTGTGAGACGTTAATCCTGGCAGGATGGAAGAGACGAGTGTGGTCATATTAGACATTATTTAAGACAGAGAATGGTGTTTTTTCAACTGCATTAAGGTCATTTTCATCATACATCAGTGTTGAATGAGCTGTTGATGCTGGTTCCCCCAGCATATCCATTTCCTGCTCTGTTTTCAGAGCTTCTGAAGGTATGTTTGTACGAAATGATGGTGCGTTGGTCATTTTGATCCACTCTGCTTTTTTTGCAAGCATGCATAAAGTACAGGCATTCCTGTTCCAGTTCTGGAGCTGCTGGTATCTGGGAGAGATGCTGTGTACAGAAAGTTTCTTGCAAGCTTGCTTCTCACAGCACTACTGGTATAATAAGCCACCTCCCAGTTCCTCTGAAGTACTTTCAAAATTAGTATGTTAAGTGTAGACAGGGGAATTGCAGGGCTTTAAAAAGATAGAAAAGGAATGACATGGTTGTGTATTCATTCTGTTTGCCTTGGTCAGACCTTGCTCTCTGAATTCCTTTGCTCTTCTCATGAAGGGGAAAGCCAAGCAGTCTCCTATGGTTGCAGTCTGTGACTTGCAGCCCAGATTGCCCTTTCCTAGGTAACTCACTTGGGCTGCTGTCTTACAGTCAGAAACTGCTGTGTTTCACTAATTTAAAATGCTCATATCTAAAGGAGAGTGAATAAGATAGTCCTGGGAGGTGTCCTTGACCCCTGGAAGAAATTGAGGATTGTGTTCCTTCTTCCTGGAACTGGTGTTGCTCCTAGGGCCTGGCACTGTGTGGTCACAGTATTCAATGCAGGCATGTTAAATGGGATATCCTTGCAAACCTGTCCTGGCTCACCTGAAAAGTCACCTCCCTGTAAGAACTGAAGAGCTCATGTGTTCAAAACACCTGCTGTGTAAGACCTCCCTTATTTCTCTTCAAGCCTGAATGCTCCTTTCAGAAAAGGAACATGTCTCTTGGTGGCAAAAAAGATGACTAAATGAGTTCTCCCTGCCCCAGCCCCAGTATGCCTGTATGTAATCAGCCAGAGCAGCTTTCAGGTGATTTTACAGTGCAGTAAGACAGGTCCCTTTGGAGGGCCTCCTTAAGAGGTTGTGGGGTGACACTGTAACACTTGACTTGACAGAATCACAGAATGGCAGGGGTTGGAAGGAACCCCTGGAGGTCATCTGGTCCAACCCTCCAGCTGCACCTGTAGGCCACCTGCACTGTGAACTCAGACAGGTTCCTCCACTTTGGGCTGCTCTGAATGTCTTAGGAGTGACAGAGGCACTTCTGCAACTTGCAAAGGAGTAAAGAGCTTATCAGACCAGGACCAGATTTAGTAGGAGTGCTGGTCCCTTTCTTCCATTTGGCTGCTGTGCAGCCATGCAGGTTAACGCAGTGCTGGCAGCTCACCACACAGCAGGTGAAGCTGGGAGCTCACAAAATGCCCCGGCCCCTCCTGCCGGCACACTGTGTGGGGCAAAAGACCTTGCACAAAGAGCTGCTTTCCATGCCCACACTTCCATTTAATGAGCAGTAACTTCCCCCTGCGGACGAGTCCTCGGGCTGTGGCAAGCGGCTGCCCTCTGTTCTGTGTTTGTAGGGTGCCAGGCAGGGCCTCATTTTAGGTTGGTACTTAAGCAGTATTGTAGTAAATTATAAAAGATCCTCTCTTTGATGCCTTGTGGGAGAAGGCTCTGGGCCTGATTTCCCCCTGCCTGGTTCCTTGTGTTGTGCTTCGCACAAGTCACTGTAAAATGCTACCATGCTGATTTGGTAACCACTTTGCCACAGGTATAAATTACAACCCTAGGTGCACAGCGGTGGGGGAATGAGGCCAACTATCTCTAAAGGTCAAAGGAGCATTCATCTCACCACCCAGTCTATTGTGGCTTCATTGTGACTTCGCATCAATCAAAGTGCTGTTGTTGTTAAAGCATTTAAAATCAATACAAAATAAAAAAGGACCCGCACTTTCCTTCTCTGCTTCTTTGTTCCGTGCAAAAATATCTCGTTGTACTCCGTTCTCCTCAAACAATGCTCCCGTATGCACAGGTTACAGATACAAGTTTATTTAGCCAAAAGCAGAGTATGAAGGGATGGTATAATTCTTACCCAGCCTAAAATAGAAGTGAGCAGTGGTTAAAAACAATCGCTGTAATTGTGACTTCCTCAAGCAGAATGGCTCTGATGTCAGATACAGGGAAAGAGGAAACAACCGTTAGCATACATTATGGTTTAACCAAAGGTGCAATTTGTTCCAGCTTTCTAATGAAAGCTTCTCCGCTGTAAAAAGGAAACATGAGCAGAGCAAGCAGAATGCTGTCAGAGATAGCCAGCTGCACAGGAGGGAACGAGGAGCAGCTCTGATACCCTCAGCTGCCCAGCACAGGCAGAGAGTACATGCTTGCCTTCAGCTCTCTGCTTCGATCCGGAGAGAGCCCCACAAAAACAGAAACTTCTACTTGACAAGGTTGAGTTACAGCTCCTAGAGAAAAAAATAATAATAATCTGAAATAATGTAAAATCCAAGATTACGTTTGTTAACCATATCAGGAGTTTTATTTGTTTGTAGGTTAAAGCATTAAGTGGTCAATTTGATGCTAAATTTGAGTGGTTTCTGGTTTCTGGGTATGATGTGTTTATCCGAGAAAGCTGATCGCAAATCAGTGTCACATTAAGCTATGCCTTTTAAGTTGGGGTAGTGGTTAGCGGGGAACTTACAAAATTCTCCCGAGTTCTCAGTTTGATGCCACACACCCCACTCATGCACTTCTGCAGTGTTTTGTTGCGTTTCGTTTTGTGCCTCCCAAATGCAGTTACTCTGTGGCTCTGTGTACTTGCTGGCTGCTCTGTGGTGAGCCTCACTGTCTCCACTCTTGTGACCCACTCTCAGCTGATCCTGACGCTGGTCCCCATTCTGTAATACAGAAGAAAATGAGAAACCTGAAGCTTCCTCTCCATCAGCCCTAAGGGAATGGCCTTTAGGGAAAAGTGCAGCAAATGATGTTTTTCCCACGGCATTTATAAATCATGTGATTGAATGTGTTTTACAGAATGGTTATTTGGGAAGTTCTACAGAAAGGAGATCTTTTTGTATGAAAAAGAAAATATTCTGCTGGATCTCCACCAATCTCTTTATGATCACTCTGCTCTTCTTGTTAACATTCCCTGAATTCCATAAATTTTCTGGATCTTCATGACCTGTGACAGCTGTGATCATTCTGCCATACCCAAATGGAATGATACAAAACATGGCTTTATTTTCTAGTGGTCCTTTTTAATATACACAAATAGCATCAGCTCAAATCCCTTTCTCTGTGACTATATAAGCCTAAATTATGTTCAGTGGCAATTGACACTTTCCCATTCACATGCTGTAAATGATACAAGAAGATATTATACAAAAATGTTGATTGGGAAATGCCAGAAGGATCCAATTTTCTATTGGATCAATGGTTCTGGAAAGCATCTCTACTTACATTTTTCCTTCCTCTCCTGTAAGGTAATAGTTCTGTCCTCTTACAAATGGTTAACGTAGCATCTTGTGCTGGCTGTGGGAGTGTCTGGTGGACAGAGTTGTCTGCTTTCGAGTACACTCGAGCCACATACTTACCTTGAAATGCCAAAAAAATAAAATAAAATAAAATAAAATAAAATAAAATAAAATAAAATAAAAAAATCCCAGTTTTTCTGAGTGGGAGATGATGCACCTTTGTGGAGCTTTAGAGCTGCTAGTGGAAAGACTGCCCTCTCCATGGGCAGGAGAAGCTTGTCATTCTTTGATTCAACATCCTCATTCAGTTTTTGGATCTTCACCAAAAACTGAAAATCAAACAGTTGTGAAGAGAATAACAGAGGAGGAGGGCTTACAGTAGAAGAGCTTATTTTTCTTCCTTTTTATAAACATCTCTTTAAATTAGAAACCTAGTCAATACTTGGTAGAAAAGACAAAGCAAGAAAATGTTGTGTCTGTCAGAAGAGCTTCTGATGTGCCTCTCAGCGTAGCATTTAGTCACCTGTTTCAAGCATTTGAATGGAGTCTTGGCTTGAATTGAGTGGAGCTGCTGGCTGTATTGCTAGTGAGAGTTACAGACAGAAGTCCATGATATTTTGATGGAAATTGAATTGAAAGATTTTCGTTTAAATGGGAGCATCATTAAATTAAGATAAAGGTGACTCATTCGCAAGTATTGGAAACTGCTGTTCCATTGGGCTTGCAGTTCACTATAGCATCTTCTCCACTCTCCCCTGAGTGATATTAAAAAATTACCTGGATTTTTCTACAGATGTGAAGCCTCCATTTGATAACTCAATCACAGTGCAGTGTGCTGTCATGTGAAGTTTTAATTATCAAAAAATCATGCAGAAGTCTGGGAGAAATGTGCAGAGTGAACCGGGACACATTTGGAGTCTGTAAGCACATGGCCTTAAGGCTGACGAGATTAATGCTCTTGGCATCACTCTGAGCCAGTATTATGTTCATGCTGCGCTAGGGATTTCTTTTTCCATAGACCTCCTGATTGTAAGAGGGGATTCCAAAGCTCACATGCAAGCAGCAAATGTCTCCAAGTACACTGTGGCACTCGGCCAGTAACAGAAACCCCCCCTTACTGTCCGCTGCAGCAGTATGCCGGGTGGAAATTGGATAGCTGTCCGAGCACGGTGTGTCACGGCACGCAGCAGTCATGTGAGAGAGACATCAGGAACAGTAGCTGACAGTCACATCACTGCCACTCAGAAAGGGATCGGTGCTTAAAAGGGAGCCCTGGATGCTTTCAGCATGAGTGAGCCTGCTGCTAATCTGCATATGTCTGGATTAGAAGTCACACCATCATAAAGATGCCGTGATCCAGGCAGTACCCATATGTCATTCGTGTGGTGACAGTTCCTAAATATCCTGTCCCCGGCAGCTCTATTCCTAAGCATAAGCAACAAATAGAAGGCAAAAGCACGCAGGCAAAGCATCCCAGACCTGATCCCAGTGTCTTTAGCATTGCAATTTTCGTATTCTGCCTGTATTTGCACATCCTCTTTGTCATTTGCAAAGGCAGATTATTGCATTTGCCAATACTTTTTCATTTGAGTCCTAAAGCAGCACAATAATGTGGATTGACTGAATATATCACTGTTAATCAGATGCAGAATGGCATACCCTACCTTCCTGTCAGTGTTATGGACCACATACCATTTGATTTAGTCTGGTGACAGGGTTGTAAATTTGGATTTTGTATCAGCCTCCCTGCTGGGGTGGTGCCTCCTTTTCCAGCATGAATGCATGAATGCAAATGATCCCAGGGCTTGGTCTGAAAGACCAGAAGGTGAGTGTCGGTGTTAATGCATATGAGCACCTGATTTGGGATGCAGTGTGAGCTTGAAGCAGAAAGGCAGATATTTTTGGACAGATTGGTGAGGGTCCACCTCATGACCTATGACCAAAATATGACCATTTTGGTCAAAGTGACTCAAGGTTCAAATCACAGAATCACAAATCCGACCACCCCAGCCCTGTGTACAAATGATGGGCAGTAGGTATATGCGATGCTCCATTTTTCAGAGCATAGAACACTGAGCAAGACCTATGTGACTTTCCCAAATACTTTTCTCAAGTCAATGATGAGTTCGGTGGTGAACAGTGATTTCCACAGCAGGCTGGAATTATGAAATACACATTTTGTTTGTTTTAACTTGAGATTTAAAGTAAATGGAAATCTTCTGATGAGGACAGCTATGACATTCACATGCAAACAATTTTGTGACTTCAGTAAAGACTGCAATTCTTTCAACTCTTTCTAATTGCTGTTGCATAGGTAATAATCTTTACTCATGAGATGACCTGCAAAGCCCTCATTTGCAGGCAGGATCTGATGTAACTAAATTCTCAGTTATCCAGAGATGCTCATGGAAACTTTCCAAACATGAGTGAATAAGTGCCCAATTCTCACTGTCTTCACAAAAGTGGGGAGTCAGACAATTGGCTTGTTTAGTCACATTTGAAAATCCCACTAGATACCTATCTGTGTCTTCCAGCAGCTTTGAAAACCTCTCTGCTGGTGCTTTCTAGAGTATGCTGTAATTAATACTGAAAGGTCAGTCAGGGCTCCAGTATTCTTTGGACCAGACTGGTGTGTATGAAGGAGACACATGCACATCACAGAGGAAACCTGAGTCCTGCACGGGAATGTACAGCTAAGTCTGAGCTGGACTTCACCCTGTGAGTTGGAGCAGATGGCCACTCTTTGAGATGGAAACGTAGGCTGAGGATAGCATGACTTAAACACAGAGTCCTGGAGTAGATATTTCAGGCCGAGCTAGCTGATTTGATTCTTTTTTATTAGATTTTTTTTTTTTAAGATTTTAATTCATGGCACTCAATGCAAAGTTTACTCTAAATTATTCAACATTTATGGGCCCTGTAGGTATTATTACAAGATAATTGGCTTTCCTGGGTTAATGTTGTTTATTCTACTTTGGAAAAAAGCTAAAAAATTAATTGTTACAAGCTCAGAGCTTACCTTGTTTGATCCCACATACTACATCCCTGCTGCAGAGTTGGACCTACAGTGACTTTTGAAGGCTGAGCGCAGCTCTTGTCCAAACTCATGAAGATGAATAAAAAATAATGTGTATATTTACCTCAAGGACACACCAACAGGAGGCAAAGTCACTGTGATGTTAATGCAGATGCTTTCAGCTGAAACAACGTTCTTAAGCTCATGGATTTATTTTACTTTATGGGCTATTAAACAATTAAAAAAAAAAAGGCTTGAATGAGTTGGAGTGCTCCTTCTGTGTCTTCATGAAGGGACTGCTTAAAGGAAGGGGACAAAATCTTTAGTGGGGACAGACCCTTTAGTAACGTCTGCTTTGGTACAACAAGAGGAAGTTGTTTCAAAGTGAAAGAGGGGAGATTTAGATTGGATTTAAGGATAAAGGTTTTTACAATAAGGGTAGTGAGGCACTGGAACAGGTTGCCCAGAGAGGTGGTGAAAGTGCTGTCCCTGGAGACACTCAAGGTCAGGCTGGATGGGGCTCTGAGCAACCTGATCTATCTGTAGGTGTCCCTGTTCATTGCAAGGGACTTGGACTGCATGACCTTGAAGGGTCCCTTCCAACTGAAATGATTCTGTGATTCCATGAAACAATCCTCAGAAACTAGAGAAAGTCTTCATTGCAGCCTTCCCAAGGCAGCCTTGTTGGTTCTTGAGTCTTCTGCCATAAACTTTCTATGCCAGGGTAGGAAGGGGGAAAAGCAAGGAAGAAGGAAAGCCTGGAAGGGTAGTATCTGGGAAGAAGAATAACCACTGGACAGCAGAGAAGGTTAGTGAGGGAGCTGGCACGATGCACGAGCCCAGCAGAGCCATGATACTGGTTTTGCTGGTCACGATGCGTTGAGCCTTGGGCTTGACACATTCAGCCAGCCTGAGGATGAGCTCAAACGTTCGTCCACCTTGACTTAGCATAAGTTCTCATTAGCAGACTGCGGCTGCCTTTCCGCTAATGTGAGCATATCTGTCTGTCTGTCCTGGCCGTGCTAACCAGGCAGTGCCCCAGCAGGCGACTAGGTGGCAGCAGAGGACGCGGAGCCATGTCGCTGTGACGGCTGCGGGACCGGGGGTGGCCCTGCAGGGGTAGCAACGAGTTGCCCTCCTGGAGGCTCTCACCCCGCTTTCCTTCCTGCCTGGGGACGTGGCAACAAGCAGTGACTCTCGGGGACCCAGCCAGGAAAGAGGTGGAGGAGAACGAACTTTGGATAGTTGTATTTTCTTTATAGGTTCATCTGATTGCTTTCTTTAACACTGACTTTCTATTCTCTACCATACTGACCGAAGCTCTTCTGTCTTCCCAGAGCTGCCCCACACAACGGAGCCACCGTTGTACACATTTTGTGCTAACCAAAGTTCGTCTTTTCTTTCGCAAGCCATCCATTCATCCCCAGAAGGGCCATCCCGAGGAAAGGGGAGTACTCCACTCAATATTAGGAATGCAGTAATGAGAGAAAGCAAATGGCCAAAAGTCTCCAAGGAGAGGAAAGAAAAATGTTGAATACCCTGTAGTGTTGAGATAATGGAGGAAAAGTTGTTTGTTGGATAAACGTAGAACCTGAGGTTTAGGAGCAGCAGATGATAAGTAAACAAACACATTCAGGCTTATATTCTTGCTTTTCTAACATCACTGAAGAACCAATTAATGAAAAGTCTGGCAGCTTTTGGATCTCATTGTTTGGAGAACAGACCATAGGAAAATCTGTAAAATTTTGGCAGAGTTTTAGTCAAAAGGTCAGTCCAGGCAAAGGAAAACTATAGCCTATTTAGTTACTCCGTCCAAGGAATTTACATAAAAATTATTTGCATTTTTAATGTTCAGCAAAGCTGGAACTGTGCACTGCATTCAGAGTGCCAAAAATAAGTTCACAATTCTATGGGTGTTTTTTACATTACAGCAAAATAATATTGCGTCTATTTAACAAAAATCTTTTTTTACTTGTATTTGTGAAGCACAGATAGTATAGAAAGAAAGAAGAAATCAGCAGATTATGTGCAGACAGGAGAACACAGACAAATTCTGTTCTAGGCAACAATAATATTTAACCATCAGCAAATAAGAGCAGAGGCAGCATGGAGATCTCATGTATAAACTTAGGAATGAGTGTTCATTATTAGCCTGCTTTTTCGTACAAGCACTTCCTCATGGTTTAAACAGCAATGTCCTTTTTATAAAGTATCCTGTTGATTTTGCCTGAGGGAGAGTCCTTTTCACAAATGCCACAACAGAGGGAAACTCTGATGATGTAAAAAAAAAACTGACAACACGCCAACAAATAAATCTAACTCAAAAGTGAACACTGTGGTGTACTGAAAAGCGAGGTTGCTAAATAAAGGGAAAGTGATATTTAATGACTGAACACAGATACGATTGTATTGTCCTTATTGTTAATTGTTATAGTGATTTAATTAAACAAATCTTTTGTTAAAGTAGAAAAGAAGCAGAGGCAGAATTGGCTTTTGCCTACACCAGATTGCTGCGGAATCCAGGAACTTTGCCAGTACCATCACAGCAGGGCTGTCTGCAGAGCATGCAGTGCCTCAGTCCCAAGTGTAGGTAAACTGAGGCAAGCCACATACATCCTCAGGACTGAGGGCAAGACTGGATTTCCAGGTGCAAACTCAGTACAAAGTCATCATTGGGAATTGCTAGGTGTTATACTTAAGCATTAATGTTATTACTGATCTGGTTTAAGTCTGAACCATTGCCTTCCTCTACTTGATCTTGGCTGAATTTCACAGCAAGATGCAGATAAAGAATATAAAGGGCTGTTAAAGATGTATAAATAGAGGGTCAGACATGTTTATGTTAGAAAATGTAGCATTCAAGCAGAAATACCTAGTGGCATCCTTTCAGAAATCAAAAGGAGAACAAAGGAATGGAAATTAGTGTATAGGAACAAGAAAAATATGTTCACCTGTTTGCATAACACACAATGAAGAAATCACTAAAAGGCAAGAGAAAGGGGCACAGGAAGCTGCAGGGCAAGTAGTTCTCAAACACAACTAGAGTCAACATTCCTTAATGATTTACACATTACAGTGGCAAAACCGAAGTCCAGCACGCTCCCTCAGATGTGGGGCAAGCAATATAGCTGTGGTTCTCTTTGCTTGCCTCCTTGATCTCCATGTCACTAAAATGGAATCCAAGTGATTAATCCCTCATGTGTACAGGGTCACATGTCGGTTTTGGGACACCATTGGGTAAGGTAGAGAAGGACAAGCCTGAACGGACTGCACAGCTGAAATACAACTCTTTTTTATCATATCCATCACATGTCTTCTCCAGGGGGAAAGGCATGACCAGCAGGGATGTTAAGCTTTTTAACCTTGAATGACATCCTGTGATAAGCCTGGGCACACAGGAAAAGAAAGAGGCAATGGCTTCCACCCACCAGAAGTCTTATATTTCCCCAGTGCTGAGGCTGTGATAATTACAACATGCTCAGCTGGTGCTATTATTCAACCATTCCTGCAGGAGAGGGTCCGTCTCAGCCAGCATAACGATTGCTACAAAACTCCATGGCAGTGAAAAGTTAATTAACAAAAGCAGTTAACTGTTCACATGAATGGCAGGAACAACTTCCCCAGCCATGTGATTATATTTGCATTCAGTGCAGTGCTCACGATGCCTTGCCGACAGGCCAGATGCCGGCTGTGCTAAGTGCTGCATGGAACAAGTGAATGGAAAAGGGAGAGAACAACTTCGTGGTGGCAGTTGTTGTGGAAGAACAGTTGTTGCAGCTGAGTTGATGCCAGTATGCAACTTGAAGCGGGGAAAAAGGGGAAAAGAATCGAAGCATAAAGAGAGAATCAGCAAAGCTTATGGTAGTAGAAATGGACAAAATGCTGGGAGCAGATGCGCGTGCATTGGAAGTCCCATGGATGTCAGATTATATGCACAAGGCCAGAAGTGATGGGTGATGCTGAAAGAGGATTTACCATGGTAGGAGGGGAAGTTCAACAGTGGAACAAAGAAAGACAGAACACAGCCTGATGAGGGGCCCTCCAGGTGAGGGGAAAGTTGAGTCATAACTTCAGAGAGAATGAAAACAAAATTGGGAAGAATCCTCCACCTCTAGGGTCAGGTTATCATTAGAATACAAGCATCTTGGGACTGTTCAGCATGGAGGAAAGGAGGCTTAGGGGGATCTCATCAGTATCAATGTCCATAAATGTCTGAAGGGAGGGTGCAAAGAGTATAGAGCCGGACTCTTTCCAGTGATGCCCAGTATCAGGACAAGAGGCCGTGGGCACAAGGTGGAACACAGGAAGTTTGTCTGAACATCAAAATGTGCTTCTGTGCTGTGAGGATGACCAAGCACTGGCATAGGTTTTCCAGAGGCTGTGGAGTCTCCTCCTCGAAGATCTCAAGAAGCCACCTGGCCATGGGACGGGGCACTCTGCTCTGGGTGGAGTGGATGGACCCAGATGTCTCTGCCAGCCTCAGCCATGCTGTGATTCTGTGATCTGCATCCATTCCAAGGCTGGCTCAGGTTGGAAAAAGAATGAGAAACTACCCACAGTTTCTCAGGAAACACAAGCTGAATTATGGCTGAGAGCAATTTGGGAGCAGAGAAAGGGTTTGAATGCAAGATTATTCAAAAGTGCAGGAGAGAAGAGGAAGAAGAGAAAGGGAAGGCTATGTGAGAGAAAAAAAAAAAAAAAAAGCATCTTTATGAAAACGTGCCTTCAGAAGCAGTAACAGCAGAAAAAAATGCATGTCTCTGTCCGGGCTGGGATGTGAGGGAGAAAATAGCTTGGGTGTCTGCAGTAGGGCAGAAGCAGGGCAGTCCTGCCATGTACTGCTAGAGGCAAGAGGGAAAACCTGAGGACAGAAGCCTTTAAGATGGGAGTGCTGCCATGAGAAGTTATAGCAGGGGAAGGCTGTGAAGGGAGCCCAGAGGAGCGTGGAGATGGAAAGGCAGCCAGATTGGGTCAAGTGTCATCAGGTGTGTAACAGGAGGCAAGCACAGGGTCTGGATTTGGGTTACTGAGTGAAGTGAGAGGTGGAGAGAGCAGCAGACAAGACTGTAAGCAGAGCAAAAAAGTTAAAAAATGATAAATAAAATTAAAAAGTAAAATAAACAGGTTAGTGTCACATCTTGTCCAGAAGGGGAAAGAAGAGGTGACCAGATTCCTTTACACTTAGTGCGGTGAGTATGTGGAGAGACCTTTTGGAGTATAACAGAAAAATTGGAAAGCTGAATCGGTTCCATTTGGAGGGAGAGGGAAGTGCTGTGAAAGTTATTCTGGTACTTTCTCCTGTAGCCAGAGGGTGATATTTCCGCTGGGAGAAGAATGGAAGTTGCATAGAAGGAAAGTGGTAGTTGAGGTTTTGTAGCAGTGGTAATTGAGAATTAAGCCTTAGATAATAAACTGTATTTAATCATTTTATCTTAAATGTATGCTTTCCATGCATCCTCCTTCTGGCAAAAATGTGCTCAGTGACCTTCACCTTTTTGCCATTTCTTCTCCAACTGTGCTTTGCCAGGTTTTGGAGAAAACAGTCCTGGTCTAGATTGACCAATTCTTAGTGCTTTCCTGGCTCCTGGTTTTGGTAGGATAGCTGTCTCCACAGTTATATTTAGATGACATACAAATTTGCATTTCTTCTGTTGGAATTTCCTTGTTTTCAACCATGATTCGCAACTGTACTGGGCTGTCAATCTCAGATCTTCCCAGAATGCATGAAATTGTTTTTTAATTATGTTTAGAGTACTTTGCATAGATGCCACTGTGAATCCAGCTTCCTTCCTTTCTGCCTGTAGACCAGCTGTATTGGCTGAGATGTCATTATAGGAATCATCACACCAAATTTCTGTTAACACTCATAAAAATGCATGTTCTGTCAATGACTAAAAGTGTTCATTTGCCTTGCCTTTGTGTTCAGACCACATCCTACATTCATACTTTCCTTTTTCTTCTAAATCTTTTGCCTCAGACAGAGTTCATTTTCTGTCTTGCTTTTTAAGTTAGAAATACACACCACGTCATTTGAATTAAACAAAAAAGTCCCCTATTCCTCTTCCCTTACACTGTTTGAATGGAGGCCTGTATAAGAAGCTCTGGTAGTTTTAAAATGGGAAGACTGGTAATTTTTTTTTTGCTTACATGGAGATCGTTTTAATCCAAACAGACTCTTATTACAGAAGATATAAAGGACATTCCATTGCTTCTTGGATTCAAAACACTCCTAAACTGACACATTTACCACTTGGTCTCTCAGTTTGCACAGCACAAAGCACATAGGAGTGCTTTGTCTGCACTGTTATAATGCTGTTCTTTCAGAAAGCTGGCAATTCTCTAAGTCTGAGCTTTGGCCTGGGCTCACTAACAAAGCTCAGCACATGGACAACAGGGTGGATATCTGAGGGATGCCTCATGTTGGAGGCCATCGTCTGTGATAGCACTAAGTGACCCATGTCCTCTCTATGTGTTGTTAGCCAACGAGAGACAACGTGAGCTAGTCGTAAGCATCCTTTACATGTTAAGACTCCAAGCTCAGATTCCTATCATTAAATGGCAAGAACCAGTACAGGCTCACTAGGCACTACTTTCAAATCTGTAGGAATTTATTTATGCCTGTGAAAATCCAATCTCAGCATTAAAGGAAGGCCAAAACCAAAGAGGGTATCCACTGAAGATACTGTTGGTCTAACCACTGACTGGTCTCTTAGTTTTAATACCACAGTCTCTAGAAAGAGGATGATTTGGAGTAGGCAGCAACTCAGTCTTCTTGAAGAGAAGAAATGAGTGCCTCCTTGAGGATACCTGATTGTTTTCTAGCTGTCAATCATGCATGTGAGAAGGTGATTCTGCAGCTATTTGAATAGCCTGCTTTACCTCTTTGCAACTCTCTTTAACACATAGACTATGACATATCCATTAAAGTTGCCAGGTTCTTCAGCTTTTGTACTGCATTGTTGTTTTGAACCTTACAAACTAGGAGTGCATTTGTGAATAGGATGCAAGAATTTGACTGCAGAACGGCCAGTGGGTCCTTTGAGATGTGTAAAATACATTCTCATAGTTTAGTTGGGACAACAAATATTCATGGGGGATCTGCAGCTGCCATTTATTCTGAGTGGCAGGACAGTGTGAGTGTGAAATGTTTTCAGTGACCAAGCCTAAGAAGAAATCTGAGCCTATCTTGACAGGCTGTTTTATTCCTTCACTTTAAGCATTAATGTATTCTGACCTTTTTTATTTAAGCTCATTTACCGTGGATTTCAGTGGTTCTCTTACTAATTATTGTGTTGAGATGAGAATCGGGCTTCCAAATATAAAATGAAATATTTTTCATCTCCACCATTCCCTGTGGTCTGGGAGTAGATGAGTATGGCTTAAGATCTGGATTGAAATGAAAATGAGACCAAATTTCAGCAGACAGAACACCTTGAAACATTGCCTTTTACGTGTGGAATCTTCTGAAAAATCCGGAGGGTAAGTTAGGTTTGCAGAACAGAGGTCTGAAACAAAACTGTGTTTAAAAGAAAAGGAAACAACCCTGCTCCGAAAGGGGCAGCCCCTCCTGGTAAAGAGACTCTGGAGGCAGCTGTCTCCTCTGTCTGCCCCAGTGAGTAGGATGCAGGCCTACTTCCTGTCTGAACAACTGAATGATAACGTGAAAAAGCCACAGTGACATCTGACATTTCTTTTAGTTTCCCTTTTTATAGCCAGACAGCGTGATTCACTTGGGTTCTTCTTGAAACTGGAGAGATGTGAAAAGAAAATTCGAGCATACCGCTCAGATATTGAAAGGTGATATTCCTACCCTTATGACTGTCTCCAGAAGGGCTGAGAGGGAGTGCCATTCATGGCAATGTGAACCTCATCTTCTGCATCACAGATAACAGACAATTTCCTTGTGATTTCAGTACTTCTTCCTCCTTGACCTCTTCTTGTCACATTGGAGTCTAATCTAGGTCAGACACATTGGAAAATCATAGAATCATAAAAGGATTGTGTTAGAAGGGACCTCAAAGATCATCCAGTTCCAACCCCCCTGCCATAGGTTGTGGTTGGCAACCACTAAGTCAGGCATAAGATCAGGTTGCCCAGGGCCCCATCCAGCCAGGCCAAGAAGACCAAGAAGCATTTGAAGCTGCCTGAAAAACAGAAGAAACACTGGGAAATCAACTGGAAAAGCTGAACTATGAAGAGGCAGAATAACATGAAAGCATTTTAGCCAAAAAAAAAAAAAAAAAAAAAAAAAGGCATTGACTTGTGAGATCAATGAGTTGATAGAATTGTATGAAAGCAGCAAAGCACCCTCATATAGTCTCAATAAAAAAATCCAGAAAATAATTGGAAACCAAACTGTATAAAAGACCTTGTTGTGACACTGTGGAAGATGGTGATAGAAGTGATAAGCTTCATAATTGCTCCAAGCAGTAAATAGTTATCCAGCATGGTAATCTTGTTGAATCTGATCTTCATCTTGTTCTGAATCTGTCTTCCAGGATCCTACTAGAGTATCAAAGGTCATTGAAAGTGAAATATGTTAATATAAATTTATTTGAGTTATAAAGAAGCTTACAAAGGCATTTTACCAACCAGTACTTTTTGGTGCTACATACAGTCCTTTGACGCACCTGAGTTATTTAATTTATCTATGGCCAAAAGATCTTAAGAATAAGCTGTGAGACACGGAGTCCAAATGCTATCAATAAGCATATGGTTAGAGGGAATTTCAGAAATTAGAACAAGGCTATTACAACACCTCATCAGGGAATGGTTGCCATAGTAAGAATGCCTATCCATCACCTGATACTTCATTCAAGTCTTTTAAGAACTTCCCAGTGGGTTGGGAACCTGGAACCTGTGTGTGAACATTCCCCTTGTGAAGTTGTGCTTGGTGTCTTTGCTGCTTCTGCATTTTGCTTGAGCATGTGGAGAGAGACCTGCCCAGTCAGCTTTTATGCACAGTCACTGTGTTTTAGCACCCAGCCTTGTAACGTGCAGAAGAACTTGTTCGTCCTCTTTGTGTCCTTGGAATTACAATTAAGAAGTACATCCTGGAACCAATTCTAACTACTTGCTCGAAACAGGGCAGGCCTCAGAGAAAGATGAGATAGCTCAGGGCCTTTTCCAGCTGAGTTTTGACAGTCTTGAAGGATGGGGATTCCACAGCTTCTCTAGACAACTTGTTCTACCATGCTCCAAGGCTTTCTTCTGTGCATGTGTGCACATCAGCAGAGAATGGGGGTTGCAGGAGGAGAAGGGAGTGCACGCATTCGTGTACTTATTCATGAACAGTGTTCACAGAAGAGCAGTCCCAAATTCTGTTTCCTCTTTGGCAGGTGAAGAAAGCATGCTGCCACTGGTGAGCCAGGCAGTTACTAGGCAGCTTTTAAAATAACCCCCACACTAAGCAAAATTATATGCTGTAATAAATGAGATGTTTCTAGAAATAATATGTTTTTAGTTTTGAAATAGTTTTGCAATTCTGCAAGGATTCACTGCTTTTAAGTAACTGGAAAAATGAGTGCCTTGAATCTCTTTCACATTGAGATCTATTGTCAGTTTATTAAATGCAGATTTATTGCTGACTTTCCTAGCCAAAAAAATAGCTGTTAGCACGCTATAACAGAGCATAAATTTGACTTCACTGAATCAAAGACATTTTTAAAGAAAAAAATTACTTAATGACCTGTCTGATCTAATAAATTTTGTAGTTCTCATAAAACAAGATGACAAGCATTTATGTCCACTAGATGTGTAAAACTAAGATAGTCCTGGTGGTTAGCATCTGAAATAGTTTCTTTAGCCAATTGGTCTCATGGTGGACTCTTGTCAATAAAACAAGGCAAGGATAGGAATGGCTGCATAAGTAAGATGAGATAGAAACATTTTCTCATGAAGCATTAAAATTGAAGTAGCCTGGTGGCATGAGACTTCAGAGGTTGTCTGTACGCCACCACACTTCATGACTGGCAAAATTCCCTTGACAAAAATCTGCATTTAAACTGCAGGCTTACAGTGTAAAAGGGAACTAATCATTTTCCTCATTCAGGAAATCCAGTTTGCAGGAATCTGCTCCCTCTGGACATCATTAAGCTTAACTATACAAAGAGAAGTTTCAGAATCCATAATATATGTGTATTTAAATATGTGCATCTATATGTATGAAGTCCAGTTTCTGTTCAGCTACAAAGTTTACATATGCCTAGAAATTTTCATATATACATGGACCATGCCTAAACTTTCTTTAGAGTCTGGCATGTTTTCATTCAGCCTCAGTCATCATTCTTGTAACAGATGCCATAGAAAGTCAAGTGCATCTCATCTGTTCTCCTGGAACAGCATTGCCCCAAGGCCATCCTTGGAGGCATCAGTAGAGACCCAAGTTTCTTTGTTTGAATCAAAGCACATCAGCATAGTTTCATTGATTGAAATGTACTTTGGTTCCATTCATTCCCACTCATGTAGTGCTCCCTCATGGCAAGGTCTTGTAACTGGGTCTTGAGCATCACAGTGTTTGCTATCACATCTAGGTGGAATTGTCCCAGGAGAATAAGCACTCTAGAATGGGTTTCTCAGCACAACTTCAAAGTAGACACTCCTGTGACAGCATTTCAAAGCTATTTCCTTTTTTTTTTTTTCCTTCCAAATTCTGAATCTTCTGTAAGCAGCACAGTAACTCTTTATCTCCTTTGCAGTCCTCTATTGCTTCATTAAAATAGACTCAAAATTCTAACACTCTTCCCTTTTACTCCACTCTTTGCAGCCTTCAAGACTAGTTCACATTCATCACTACAGTCTCTCTCAAGTACTCTTGTGTGATTGTATGCGTGCATAGTGACATGTCCACATGCATGAAAGAGAAGTGCTGTTCCTTGCTCATACTTAGGAAGCTTGATAGGGAAGCCATGAATCATGCTTGGACCTCCCAATTGCAATAGTATCTCCTGTGAGCAGAGTGTGGCCCCGTTGCCATCCTGCCTGCGTAGGACACTGCCCCCTTGCAGATGCTGCCCCACTGCAGAGTTGGAAAAGCCTTTCTGGAGTGGAGCTCCAGAGTCCCTGTGCAGTATGCAGAACTCAAAATGAGTTTGGAACAGTCTGGGAGTCATGGCAGCAAAGGCTGTCACTACTGTTGGAGGAAAGGGAAAAATGGATTAGGCAGAGGACCGGCGCTTGTAGGGGAATTGTAGTTTTGTCAGGATTTGTCAGGGGGTCCCAAGAATAGGAAACAGGCTTGTAAAGATTGACTGAGTATGAGGGGGAACATTGGGTCTGGCGCAAGGGATAATCGCAAATCTAAGAGTGAGGAGGCTGCTCAAGGGGAAAATAGGAAAGAAAGGAAGGGGAACAGTTCTGTCAAGAGCATATATTAATAAGCTAATCAAGATGAGTTTCTTTGCTTTCATCATGAGCACAAACTTTTTGTGTGCATGATTCCCTGCAGTAGCTTCATTGATTTCAAGGCAGAACATCCTCCATTTCCTCTCTTTCTTCTCTCATCTTCCATCCTCTTTTCTTCCCTCTATACAACCTTATAGGATGTCTGGGAAGGGGAGGAATTTTCCAACCCTATGAAGAATGCCCAAATGGCTCAGCAGTGTTGAACTCTCTTGCCTCAGGGGCTCCATTTCTATGTCTTTGCTGGTGATAATATGTCAAAACACTTATAATATGTCCAACGCTAGTTGGATTTCAGGCCCCCATGTGGAGTTTTTGTCAAGAAAATGTAGCTGATGTTCACATCTTACTTTCATGTATTTATTTTTGTTGGTAAGTTTGAACACATTTTCCTCAGCCTACAATTCTGTTCCTGTTGGTTGTATACACGTAGTGAGTAATTCACTCCTGAGAATGTAATTTCACTTCCTTAGTCCTGATGTTTTTCTGTTACAAATCCAGATGTGATGTTCCATTGCTAGCTTCTAACTTTAATGTTGATGACTGCTAATGCTAGCATTAATAATGATAGGCTTTGCTACTGATGGCAGGTATGTTTACAGATTTTAACTCAGGAGTCTATCAGTAGAGACATTTATGCATTGTGAAAGCATGTCCCACAGCTAGAGGTACCATTTTAGGGTTATGCTCTCTCTGTCTATGGGCAGTTAGTCCTCTTTCTCATGTAAGGTTAAGATGTGACCGGCAGCAGAACTGACAGAAATCTCATTTGGATCTGTGTCATCTCTGTCGAGTTCATCTCAACCTCTCTTCTCATGTTTGAATGAGATGAGGCATATCTAAAGCCGAGTCCATAATACAGGAGAGGAACAGCAAACACATTTTAGGAACTAATTGCAACAAATATTCAGTTGGTAGAGTGAATACGAGCACCCAACGTCGAAAAGCAGTAGCTCAGCATCCAGTACATTTAGCTGTCTCCGGCTGGAGAATCTGTAAACCCTTCACAGCCCCTTGCCACAAGATATGTGTTCCTTCAAGCAAAGTACCAGCCAGAAATGTCTTCTAAGTGCCCCATGTCATATGTTCCAGTATTTCAGCCACTGAAATGGCTGAAATGGTTGTGCTGAGAGTCTTGTTTACTTTGAAAAAATATAATAAAGAAGTTCTATTAAGACAAACATCATAGTTCTATAATGTCCAAGCAAAATAGCCAACGAAGAGTAAGGCTTTGCCTGAGTCTCACTTATACACTGTATTTTTGACACTCTTGAAGACACCCTATACGTCTTTAGATCACAACATTCATTTGACATGACTCAGTTTACTCTCTCACACAGCTGATCAAATGTGGCACATACATTAGTCCATGAGGAACAGCAGGCATGCCATGCATCAAGACGACCTCCAAAGAATAAGCAATGAAAATTGCATGAAAGGTCAGATGGGGGAGCAGTTGGATCATGGGCAGGAATCAGCACACCAAGAATGAAACAAAACATTCTTGTTGCAGGTCCCTGTGTCTCCTGTGTGGTTGCTGCTGATGTGTGAAATTCAGGTCACTTGCCAGGTTTGTGTTGCTACATTAAACAGCATTACAGTAGGAACAACATTGTACTGCACAGGGCTTAAAAAGAAGTAGTTGCAATACAAAATGAATGTGAGAGCCAAGAATGAAGAAAAGGGACATTTCACCTTTTGAAATAAATATACGCTGCTTATTTCTGCATTAAAAGCAAAACCAACCTAGAGGAGAGTTTGTCTTTTCCCCTTTTCTGGAAGAAATCCTGAGAACTGGTTTTAAATGATGTCCAAACCTGGCTGTTAAGCTGAGAAGCAAATGCTGAGCCAGTGTGTATCCAGTGGCAATCATGCAGTAGTAACAGAATGTGAAGAAACTTTGGAAAAGAAAAGAAGAGCCGGCTGCGTCCACTGAATGTGGCATTAAGGGAGAAAGGCTGTGATGATGTATCTGCCTGTACGGGGCTGGGTTCTGAGGGGACCTGACTGCTGGATGGTGTCCGCACAGCAGGGTGGAAGAGCACAAGTGTGGCTTCTGTCCTCCTGGTGCAGTTAAGCAGGATCACAAATAATAGATTATAGACATCTGCTTGTTTGATGTGGGTGTGAAATTCTAAATTAGCTAACAAAATGGTGCTTTGTATTAATAACAAGCACGCAATTTAGTCTGTAATTTCCCTGAGAGAATGGCAAAGTTAAATAATTAAGCATGCCTCAAAACAGGATTATTATAGGGATTAAGAGGAAAAAAAATACAGCAGCTAAAATTTAAAAAAAGGAATGTAGAAACAATGCCTCCAAACCATGGCTTTTACACATAGCATTTTCCATGTTAGTTAGTTAAACTAGAAACAGTTGAGAATGAGTAACCTGGATGAATCTGTTAACCTCACTCTTCAGTGAGAGGACTGATCTCTAAAACACTGCACAAAAATCAACAGATGGTGTTGTTAGCCACCTCTGGAGTGCCTGCTTCTAGGAAGCTTAGAGCATCTCCTTCCAGGAAGAATGGAAGGATGGGCTTTCACCTGTTTTTCTTAGAGACACACCAGGTCAGCCTTTTCTTTTTTTCCTTTTCCTTTTCCTTTTCCTTTTCCTTTTCCTTTTCCTTTTCCTTTTCCTTTCCCTTTCCCTTTCCCTTTCCCTTTCCCTTTCCCTTTCCCTTTCCCTTTCCCTTTCCCTTTCTCATTAATTTGAGTGAGTGTCCCAATCACTTTTCATTTTCTCAGAATAATCATGAGTATTTACCATGTGTTAATTTAACTCCTTCGATATGCACTATTTGCTTCATGTTTTCCCAGTATATCTTCATGTTCAGTTATTACCTATACTGCTTATTTTTAACTTTTTTTTTTTCACATTTCACGAATCCAAAAATGGCAGTTTATAAACTTTCCCAAACACATATGCAGAAATATGGGTAAATATAAAGTGGGTTAAAGACAATTTCTAAACACAACTACAGAACAGATAGATTTGAAAACCATGATGCTCAGCTTATTCAGTCAATGTGCATACTTCCCTTTTTTGGCAACTTTGTCTTGAATTCTTTATCTGCTTTGCATTGCAGATAAATATTCCCTGTTGTCTTGTACTTCCTACAGAGTGGATCATCCACTCAGTACATGTAATGTTGTGAAGAAGAGCAGCAGAATAATTTTCTTCTGTGATACATTGCTCCAAGAGGAAAATATTTTTAAAGGAGAACAAAAGGGAAGAAGATATTGAATTTAGTGAAGACATGTACCAATTAGCTTGTAGAAGTCCATCTCTCTCTCATGTTCAGATGTGACACAAGAGATGCTCACAGTTGATTTATCAGCTGCATGCACAAATTCATTTGCAGTGAAATCCCAGTCCCACTGAGGCCAATAAATTTGTTGTCATTGATTTTAATGAAGTAAAAATCTCATGCTATGGCTCAGGGCTTTTCTTTACTTCTATTTATTTATTTATTTATCTATGTATCTATTTATTTATGCAAGTCTTTACATTCATGAAAACAATTTTATCCGGAGAGCGCAGTGGTAATAATGTCAGCTTCAATTTTTACACAATAAAATGTTTCCAAAAGGAGAATGTCTTTGACTCAAAACAATGCTTATTCTGAACATATTCATATGAACGAAAATATTGGTAGTATCTGGCATGAAAACAGATGCTTATTTTTCCAAACCAGCCTATGTTGCTCAAAAGCCAGAAGAAGGAAAGATGCATTACTGTGCTATTAGTAGGGCCCATGCCCAGGTCTGTTTCGAACATTCTCAAAGTCTACTGACACCTCCATTGCATAGTAGGAACTCAGGCATGTGACAATTGGATGCTGTGTGCAAGGGGCCTAGTGGGGACTAGTTTCATCACTCTCAACCAATCCCTTAGGCATAAAAAGAAAGCACAGTCTTTTACTTACCTTGTGATAATGTTATTGTAACCCTGCATCAGTGATAGGACAGCATAGTCTCACATGTTTGTGTATATAGAGTCATGGAATCATAAAATCATAGAATCCTTAGAGTTGGAAGATACCTCTGATGGCCATCTAATCCAACTGCCCTGCAATGAACAGAGACACCACAGCTAGATCAGGTTGCCCAGGGCCTTATCCAGGCTCATCTCGAAAGTCTCCAGTCAACCACATCACTGCTCGACCTGTGCCAGTGCTTCACCACCCTCACCTTAGAAGATTTTTTCCTTATATCCAACCTAAATCTATCTTTGAGCTTGAAGCCATTTCCCCTTGTTCTGTCACCAAAGACCCTGCTAAAGAGTCCCCTTCTTTCCTGTCCTCTTTGGATACTTTAAAGGCCACTCTCAAGTCACCTTGCAACTTTCTCATCTCCGGGCTGAACAGCCCCAACTCTCTCAGTCTGACCTGTAGGAGAGGTCTACCATCCCTTGGATCATGTTTGTGGTATACCTCCAGTACATAACTGTGAAGTTCTGTTTTTAAGATCGCTTAGTTTCCAAATAAGGAGAGAGGAAGAGAAGATTTCAATCAACTGTGACCATCTCAAACAGGAATTCAATCTGTATTTGTGATCTCAGCTTCCTGTTAATTAATGCAGAGAAGCAAGAAACAATTTATCTGATCTGCAGCACAGTCTAACAACTGAGAAGAATCAACCTCTGGAAGTGCACATATTTCAGTATTGACTCTAATAAATGAACATTTGACTTTAGGAGATGAACAGGCCAAGTAATTTCTTGTGACTGCACTTGTGTTTAAAATACTTACAAGATTCACAAGGCCCTCTTAATCTTTTTTGACAGTCAGAGTACACCCTCTTTAATTATTGATCAGACAAGCAAAGTTTTCCAAAAGATAGCACCTTCAGGAAAAAATTGCTTTCTCTTTGGTTGTATATAACTGCTTGTCAATATAACAGATCCAGTGTTGCTATCTCCTAAATGACCTGGCTTGACCAGAATAGACAAGACTAGACTAGACTAGACTATATTATTTCAGAATAAGGCACATTAATGAGGGCATTGACCAAACGCCTCTTGAGCAGTGACAGGCATGGGGCACCAACCACCCTTCCAGGTGGCTTTTTCCAGTGTTTGACCACCCTTTTGGTGAAGAAGTTTTTCCTAGTCTGAATACCTACTCTGAATCACCAAGTCAGTATCAGATAGTATGACTTAATTTATTCAACATAATATGTTCAAGTTGAGTTAAAAGCTTTGGATTCATTTAACTATTGCAGTTCCTAAAGACTTTGCTTTTGGTGTCAGACACATTAATCTCAAAAAACAGTTATTAATAAAATCTATTAGCAAAACAAGTGGAAAAAGACCAGTGCCCCACATGTAAAACAAATCGCAGTTTTAATGATCAATCACAATGCACAAAAGCATGTGAAAGTTACTTTTCCTTTCTAAGAATCTGCTACAATATACTTGGGCATTTTACGATGCTATATACCAGATCAAAAAGTATATTTGTAACATGACCTGTCAAATCAAGGAAAAGTAGTTTGTCCACCTGTTTCAGCAGCATAAGAGCACACGTTCAGCCTTCCCATGACTCTACCCTGAGTTCTGGGTAGAATCATTAGGAAGTCTGATTATTGCTAGAATCACTTATTGCTGCTCAGTTTCTGTTGTTTGTCACAGAGAGACATAGGAGTAGATTCAGCTTGCAGAATAAAACTTCAAAATTCAGCTGACCAAAGGCAGTGATCAAGTTTTAGGTGAGTTTAAACAGCCTTTAAATTTCTAGTGACTATAGTGGTATCTTGGTCACCTGGAACACATACAGGTGTTTTGATGTGGATCTGAATTTGCTTCTTTCTGGATACTGGATAAGGATTTGCACAAATGTAGCCTGCATGCTACTTGCTGCTTCAGCTCAAAGGCTAGTACATGCAGTACCTCAAAGGACTAGTCACAACCTCCAAAATATATTTTTAGCAATTTCTAACTTTTTGTCTAGTTCCCATCTTTCTATGTGGGCAGGGATGTAAGAAGGAAGCTATCTTTTTGCTTCCATAAATGCTTATGATATCAGCCCTGGTGAGGCTGCACCTTGAGTACAGTGTTCATTTTTGGGCCATTCACTGCAAGAAAGACATCGAGGTTGTGGAGTGTGTTCAGAGAGGGCAATGAAACTATGAGGGGTCTGTAACAAAAGTCTTGTGAGGAGCGGCTGAGAAAGCTGGGATTTTTCATTCTGGAGAAGAGGAGGCTCAGGGGAGACCTTACTGCTCTCTATACTACCTGAAGGGAGGTTGTAGTGAGCTGGGGGTCGGCCTCTTCTCTCTGATGTAACTGTGTAACTGATGATAGAACTAGAGGGAATGGCTTCAAGCTGCGCCAGGGAAATTCAGGCTGGATGTTAGTAAATATTGCTTCTCTGAAAGAGTGGTCAGGCACTGGAATGGCTGCCCTGGGAGGTGGTAGAGTCACCAACTCTGGAGGTTTGCAAGGAACGTTTAGACGTTGTGCTCAGGGACATGGGTTAGTGAGAACTATTGGTGAGAGGCGGACAATTGGACTGGATGACCTTGTAGGTCTTTTCCAATCTTGGTGATTCTATGATTCTATGTTTCTAAGTCTCAGCATCCAGGTTTATGGCATCTGAAGGAACCCAGCTAATGTTTCAAATCTGTTTTATTTATTTATTTACTTATGTAGCTTTCAGGTTCATTAAATTCATTCTGTAGTTGTGAATGAGTGGGAATTTTCCCATGTGAGACTGGAATGTTAGCGCTCTGATTAGGCTGAGTGGTTTGATTAGATATGAACCGTGGCGTTCCCCCGAGACTGAAGACTTCAAGGCCAAGATGCCTACTCTCCTTCACCAGTGTTTGTTTTTGGACAGAGCCTGAAATAGCCATTCCTGGTAAAGGAAATTAAGGTGTAGGCATGTGTTCTCTGTTAGAAGGGGTGATTACTACTGCTACTGATGCTGCTGTTGGTTCCTGAGCAAGCCGAGCATGGAAACATGCTGTTTAGTGTATACCTGTGTTCCTGTGTTGGTGTTTGATCTATGCTTTTGCTGCCAATAGTGACCCTAATTTATTTTTATGCAAGTTTTGTTGTCAGAGTAAATATTTCAGAAGGGCTTTGTTTTTCAGTCTTACGCAAAAAAAAGTCACTTTCATCACTTGCTTTTCTTCCCACGTCTGCTCTACAAGTTGGATATCTCAGTAATTCTGCTAACTGCATCTGTGGATCAGCACCCTTTCAAAAGCCTTACTTTCCTGGGTTATATTATGTGTAGCCTTCTTATCCCTCACAAGATCTGTCAGAAATGCAAGTGTTGAATCCCAGGCCAGCAGTTCAGGGGTATGGGTAGTTCAGAAGAGCAATTCCCAAGGGTACTGTGCGAATATTACTGTTGTCAGCGTAATTTCTTGTGATGTTGCCGGCAATGATCTTATCAGCTTTTAAATTAAGGCACTCATCAGTATGAAACAGCTTTTGACCAGTAGCAAGTCGTAGGCTGAGAAGAACATTTAAAAAACACCGTATTGTGGAAGAAATTCAAAACTCTGAAGTACCTTAGATGATCTTGTAAAAATCAGTAATGCACTAGAAATGCTGGATTCATATGAAACCAAACTAAAAGAAGTTATTTCAAAACTTGCTGAAGGGAACAGTCCAGTAATGGGAAATGTGAGCAGATGGAAAAGGCTTCCCATGTCTCTTTTGTATGTTTCTCTATCAAAATGACAATAGACCTATTGTGTCCAAGAAATAGGATTTGTAAGCTTGGAATGCATTAAAAAAAAAAAAAAAAAAGTAAAAAAAAAATAAATCAGTAATCCTAGGATTGGTGTATATGCAAAAGGTGGTGCTTGTGCTTTAATTCCAATCTGATTCCTTATGCTCAAAGAAGCATTCAGCTTTAAGTGCTTTATCCAGTTTGTTTCATTGCTGTGTCAGACATGGAATAAGTAACATGATGTTACAGGTTGAGTTTTACAAAGTGAACATCCATAATGTACTTGTAAGAGTCCTTAGTCATCGAATTATGGCCCCAAATGGAGTTTTACCAGCTGATCCAGATGAATCAAGTTATAAACTCTGGAGGTATTTAAGGGACATGGACAAGGCACTAAGGGACATGGTTTGGTGATGGGACTCTGTAGGTCAGGTAGGTGGTTGGACTTGATGATCTGAAAGGTCTTTTCCAACCTAAATGACTCTGTGATTCTCTGGGGGATTTCTGTTCTCTTCTGAACCACCATTTTGCAGCTTTTGCTCACCCTTTTCAGATCCTAGTATAACCACATCTCTAAAAGTTTCATAAATATACCTTGCATGTTTTACAAAACATATCCTTTGATTTCCATTGCTACACCTGCCTATGGCCTGGAGTCCATGCATGGCAAATATGTATCAAGTCATGGAATCCTGGGAATGTCCTCTCCAAAAAAAGTGTCAGTAAAAATGCTGGCACTTGACCATATTAAGTGTTTAGTCTAATTTTAACCAGTTTGAAAGTGCAGCATGCTCGTGTGCTGTTCCTCTGCCCTATGCACTAGAAGGAATTGGCCGTTTACAAAAAGGTTGGTGGTCAGTACACTTTTCTGACCATACTCTGCACCTCATCACCATAGTCTGGCCTTTTTTCTCAATTTTAAACAATTAAAATTGAGCTTGCTTTTAGCTCTGAATCATTTCCAGAAGAGAAAAGAATGCTTTGGAAGCCTTACAGCTATGGACTTTGATTAGCCTGTCTTCTTAAGGTAAAGAAAGTGGACCATGGTCTCATGCTGAAGTGAAACAAAAGATTAAATTTGAATACTACTTGTTGAAAGCCCTGTGAAGTTAGGGTTAAGGCTCTGTGTGCAACCACAGGGAACTGAGTGCTGTGTTCAAGTGACAATCAGGATTTACTCTGCAGTGAACATACTTCAGAGTTGTTTTTGTCCTAAAAGCTCCTCAAAATCCATAAAGCTCTGTCATTTCAAGTATACTGATTCAGTGCTGACATGTTTTGTTTATAGAGACTGGAATAAGCACTGATGCTAGCAAAGATAGATCCATATTACTCCCTCACTCCTATCCTGTGTGTAACATGTCAACTGGCATGTGTTATGGTCATGTCTTAAAAACTCACCTTGTTTCCTAGGCCTGGTAATCCTTTGCTGAACAAGGCAGTTCTAGGGACCCTAGAACTTGGGGTCATACAGGACTTCAGTGGGTGCAAACAAATATGAATTACCTTCAGTCTTGATTTTCACAGCTCTTTTCTCATGATGCTTTGGAGCTTTCTACCATTTGTTTTTTAGAGCCAATAAAAAGAAAGGCATGGAGATCATCATAACTGACTAGTCCTTTATTAGGTAGTCCAACATCTTGAACTGGACTTGATTTTAAATTCTGTGGCAAAACATGTAACATCTCTAGGCTGGACACCTATCAACCAGAAAATATCTTATTTCTTGATGATCAAGGTGACTGATTTGTAATGTGGAGTATAACATGCAGTTATAACACCAGATTTGAATAAATACAGATGCATTATGTCTACTTAATATGCGATCTAAGTTTGGTTAACACATACCCTGATTTATGAATGGAAATCAGACAGCAGTTTTGGAAAACAGCCTGTTTTTACCCACAAAACAGCTAACCAAATGGCCAACAGTTGAATTTTCAGAAAGATAAAATGCTTTTGGTAGAGCTGAAGTCTTTCTTAATAGTAGTTACATGCATTTTTGCACTTCACACACAAGGACAAGAGCAGACCAAACAAAACCTTTATCACTCAGGTCACCTCAGCTGTTTTTTCTGTAACATAATGTCTGTATGTATGCATTTTCCAAAACCCAGTAGTTTCATTCTCTCCCATTTAGCATGGAAACAATTCCTCCTTCCTCCCCAAAAACTATCAAAAAACTTGACCCCCAGACAAAAAGCTGGTACCAAATGATCAATAAAATACACACAAAAATGTGTGACTTATTACATTTTATGCTTCATCCTGAAACCATTATAAAAGTTCTTACAACATTTTGGCAGTCATTTCTAAAAAGCTGCTCTGTATTGGAGAGGGAGCATATGTACCATGTGATATGACATCTGCCACAGTAAGTAAGCTTTTAATTGAATATTTGAGGAAATAAACATGTAAAACCCATGTAACTTGATGTCAAATAAGTTATTGTTGCCTCAAGGCTTTCTTGATTTTTTCCATTTTTATTTTTGGCAGGAAAGTTTGAAATATTGCACATATTGGAGACAGGAGCACTTCACATGCAATCGTCCATCAGGATAGAAAACATAACATTGTATTATTGCTGCTACAGCAGCCCTCTCCAAAATCTTGGCAGTTATCAAAGTGGCATTTGGGATCTGAGATTAACAAAGTCTCTGCTCACATCTAAATATATATATTGAGCACAGAGAGGAAGAAAGGGAACTGACACGCATTCAATTGACTGCTATATCAGTACTAACTAGAAATGCCTTTCTTGCATTACCTCTGTGTATGTTTTCACTTCTGTAACCCTCCACAACAAGCAGTGTGTTTGTTTTTTTTTTTTTACTTTTCCCTTATCCTTACAGTGTTCATACCTCACAGGAAGCTTTACAGCTCAGGAATTATGTTTCTCCTTCCCTTCCTAACCGAACCATCCCTCAGTCCCCTTCATCTTTTCTTTCTCCAGTTTTGCACAATGTCTTCAGGTAGAGTGTGAGTGGAACCAGAGAGCAACTCCTAAGTAGAAAGCATATCCCATAGGCACGTTTTTCAGTTTTCCCTCCCATCTGTAGAATGTACCAGTTATTTTAAGTGTCCTTGGTTAACATCTGCCAATGGATATATTCATTCCTGTGATGGGAAGAAACGGGTGGGTTTTTCCCACCTATTCAGTACCAACGATCTAGGAAGTGATGTTGCAGCTCTCATTCTTGTTTGAGTAATCCATGCTGGTGGCACAATGGGTCTCCTCAGGCAGTCTGCTCCTCATTCTACAAGATCAAGCTTTCTATTTGACCCTCTTTCAATTCAGTGACAACGTTGTCCGAAGTGATTATCCATGCAGCTTATTCCAGGATGGTTCCTTGCATTGTCACAATGTCTATATCCATATGATATATCCACACAAGATTTAATAGAATCACAGAATCACAGAATATCCTGAGTTGGAAGGGACCTGTAAGGATCATCGAGTCCAACTCCTGGCTCCACACAGGAGCACCCAAAAATCAGAGCATATGTCTGAGAGCAGTGTCCAAACTCTTCTTGAACTCAGGCATCTTGGGGCTGTGTCCACTGCTCTGGGGAGCTTATTCCAGGGCCTGAGCACTCTCTGGTGAAGAACGTTTTCTTGATATTCAGTTTTGAATTAATTTACTGGATCGTATTTTGTGAGTCTTGGAAAACGATGCTTTACAATTAATCCCCAGACCCTTGGTATACTGAGCCTAATTCTCATTTCATGAGTGTTGAACTTACTCTCTTGTAATTCACTTGGGCCAGGTCCTCCACTCATGAATACCATAAATTTTGATTTCCGCAAGCTCACCTGCAAAAGGAATGAAAGCCTGGACCAAGGCTCCTCCATTAGTTTGGCCTTTCGGACATATAATATGGTTACCCATACTTGGCATGGATTTATCTTTTACAAGCTCGTATTACTTACTGGCCATGAGCCCAACATCTGACTGTTTAAAGAGTTTTGTCTAGTAATTACTTCATTTCTTCACTGAATTGTGAAGTGAAGGAGCACTACCAAGCACATACAGAAAATCAGACCATGGTGGCTGAGTAATATCAAAAGAAATACAGACTCACTGCAGACAAGACATGCCAAGAGTTTAGATCAACGGAAGGCGCAGCTGATGGTTAGAGTTTTCTGGAGCAAGGTCATGCTCAGTCCTGCAGCAAGTCTCAGCACAGTTTCCAGTGAGCAGGATACTGTCATCTTTTGGGGTCGCAGAATAAAAGACAGGGGATTCTATCACAGCTTCAAACAGATGTAACAAGATGACTGGTACCAGTTTGAAAATGAGAAGCCTGTGCATCATCAAACCCTCAGTTGTATCTACTTGGTTATGAAGTTCCATCTGTTTTGCTTCATTTTGTATTTTCAACTATCTAATAAAGCTTACAGCCAGAATACGTGCTTGTTCTGCAAAAGCAGTTAGGTAGTCTAGAAGATTTGGTAGTTGGGTAGGTGGTGCATGGTACGATTGGGATGGAAAACAGTGTCTGTTTTTCTAGACCGAGGCTATTAATGACATGGTGGAAGATCCAGTAATAAACAGACAGCACTGCTATGACTAAAATCAGCTCTAGGTAATTTTTTTCTTCACAGCAGCAGAGAAATTGACTTTTCTGAATAAGAGCATGTGGTTCACAAGCGTACCTGTGCCAGGAGGCCTTTGGCCAGTTGCTACACCAGGTGCGCCCTTAGGATAGGAGACCAACGCAGTTCTCTTATCAAGGCTGTCCACAAAAACAGCCAAGATAAGAGGACAGGTACATCCACAAATAAGGCCCATTTTCTGCTTTCTGTTTTGTTCACAATTGGGAAAGAAGTGGTCTTTGCTTCACTAGCTGTTTGAGAACACACATCTAAATCAAGCTTGGCTGACTGATGAAGGTGAATGTAATCTTTTAGCTCAGGTGTCAGTGTATGGCACTGGCTAGAAATATGACCTGAAGTAGCTGGAGAAAGAAAGAAAACCCATTTCTTTCCTTTGTGCTTCTGTTGGACTTGAAACTTAGAGCTAATGCGTAGGTGGAAGCCGCAGGAGGGAGAATACAATGAACTCAGCCTTTCTGTCATTCACTGTGAAGTGGATTTATGACACTGACAGAAATGTTGTGTTTAAATATGTCTGGTTTTAGCTGTCTTCTGGGTTGGTGTAATACAAATATCTCATTACCAGAGGCACCAGTAGGTGAGACAAGTTATTTGTCCCAAGCCCTGAGGTCATTCCTGAGCTAAGATGTAAGCAAAGATATTAACTTCTTTATAGTAGAAGACTGAAAATGATGAAGACCTGGACTGGAAATCACAGTGAGATTTTAAATGGCAGCCTATTCTAGGCAGACCAAATTCTAAGTGAAGGACAAAAAAAAAAAAAAAAAAAAAAAAAGAAAAAAAATTTTCTTGGATGCTATGATTAGCAAAACACTGAATTCAGTTGATACTAGTTTTATGGCAGGTTTGTGTTAACTTGCCAGTAAGACATCAGAGTTGAAGATGATTGTGTTGCACCTTTAAGGACCATTTAACATGCTGTATCAGTCAAAGAATTTGCAAAAATTTCAAATATGAAAGAAGGTCTCAAATGCATTGATGAAATGTTCAGTCAAGTGTATATTTTACTTGTGTTTCTTTGGAACTTAGCATCTGTTTATTAATGGCTACTTCAAAGCAATCTATTTCTGCACGATACAGTTGGCACTATCTAAGTGTATTGTCTGCTGTAAAGAAGAGAGAAGACATTAAGAGCATTGGTTTGTCATTAAGGAAAACACTGAAATGAATTTATTTAGAACCAAATACAGATGCTGTAGTAAAAACTGCTAGTACACTAACCGCAAAATAAATAAAATGGGCATCTACAGTAATGATAGGATTAAGTAGCCTCTCTCTCTTAAACACATGCACACACACAACTTCTTATATGATACAAATGTAAATACGCACTTGGATATCCCTACTTACCCATTTTAGCATGCTTAGGTTACAGAAGCCTCTGTGTAGAATAAGCAGACAAACAATAGCCTTATCCCTCTTTATTTTCAGGGGCCATATGACAAAAAATCCCCTTGTTTGACCCACTTACAGTTATTTGTCTTTCCAAAAATATTTTCCACATGGAGATCTCCAAATCTGAGTGCCATCTGTGAGGACTTCTTGGGTTTCTTTGACAGAGGAGTCTCTGGAGGAAGCCCAACTGCAAGACTGGGCTAGAATGACTAGATTTTTGTCAGTGAGAAACAAGGACACTTGTGTGTGGTGGGTCCCACTTCCCAGTCACTCATTTTGGGGTAATTCCTTAGTCAGGACTCTATGCCTGACTGAAAGGGCTGTGCTGCAGATGTGGACCCTGTAGTTCTGTCAGCATTCATGTAGCCATGCAATTGCTCTCCAGAATGGATGTTTTAAGATGGCTATCAAGCTGTGAAATGAATGTCCCATGCAGTCACCTTGGTGTAACTCAGCTCTGTTGACCATTCCCCTGCATTTTCTTCTGGCTGGCAAAGCTACATGGCTGGAAACACCTGAATTTTTCCTTTTTACGTATTTACTTTTGAAGGAGTAGCTTACTGACCACTTTTGAATACCACAAACCAAATACTGGATGCATTTTTTGAAAGGACACAGGGCACTGTCAGCATCATCAAAGAGATGGGATGTGGTGTGTTGTATTAGCTGATGGTACATCATCTTGTTAACGCAGGATCATTAATATCATCAGGATAGAGTGAATTCACAATCTAGGGACAAGAATGCCACAGCTACATTTTGTGGCATTTGAGAAGCCTAAAGCAAGGGAAGGAGGGCACCATAGTGAGCTTTTAGTAGAAGAGTGAGCAGAGACCGGGAAGGCAGACAGCAAGGTTTGCTCACTGGGCAAAATGCTGTTTGGATGTGAGCTGGAATACATCTTGCTGTAAGGTTTGCACCTAGGCATTCTCTTAACAAAAGACAGGACTGTATGGGAACTGCTGAGTCACGGCCTGAACCTCTGATTGATCACCTGAGGCGAGCCATGAGTCAACCAGAGGAGCACAGGTGAAGGCAATTCAGCTGTGCTGCCGGAAGGGGTGAAGCCAGGGCTGGCTACCAGAGGGGAAGGATCTCTTCTGGAGATCACCTCTCTTGGTGTTTTGTGGTGAGCCCAGCTGAAGGGTAAGCTCTTCCACTTATTCTTTTTTTGTTATCGTTGTCTACTTTGCCTAACTCTCTTGATTATATTGTGATTATAACATCTTGATATCTATTGATTATACACAGGACATTTGCCTTTTTACTAGCTTTGAAGAGAACAGTTTCTGTTCTGGTATGTAAGGGGCTGCCTTGTTTGTGAGAAAGTCAGATTCAGAAAGGAAAGTGTCATTATATCTGTTTGCATGCCTGCAAAAAAGATTTTACTTCTCTGGATTCTCTATGTCCCAAGAAGCTGTCCTATCTTGGATTCCCACAGCAGGAAAAAATAGTGCCTGGATTGAGGCAGGAAATTCCTGGCTAACCAGCTGGCTATCTAGCAACCACTAGTCATCCTGTTGGGCATGATCTGCTCAAATAAGCAGCTGTGTAGGCAACATTTAGATAACAAACCCTGGTGCAGACTCTTTCTTACTGCTGTTGTAGCACAGCTGTGCCTTTTCTTTGTTGCCCAGGCTCTTGTGGAATGCTGGTAACCACAGTAAAGCTGGTGCTTGCCCTTCATACACAAAGGGCCAGCCTCTAAATGTGTCTTCAGCATCCTTGGTGCTACCTTGAGCTGGGAATTGGCCTGTTCCATGGTTCAGGTGCTCTTCCTGAATCAAGACAGCTCTGCACATTTTCCACTGCCAAAAAGTTCCTACAAGACACAGTACCAGCCTTGATAAATAATGAATTTTGATGGACAGAAAAGGCACAGTGATGTCATCCAGAATGAAAGGGACCCCAGAAATATCATTTTTTATTTTCTTCTAAATAATACTGCGTACGCTGTTTTGCTCAAATTTAAGCACACTGGGGCCACAGAAGAGTAATGATTACACTTAACGAGGGCAATTGAAAGGTATGAAGTAGTTCTTCCAAACAAGTTCTAATCGAAGCTGGAACCATACAGACACTGTGCTCAACAAGCTTTCCTATGAATAATGCACCTAATTACCATCTGCTTTTTTCATAACATGGATAAAAATGTGATCACATATAAAATTCTCACCGTTTCCTAGGATACAAGGTGATCTTCATTTCAAACTAGCTTGAAAATGGCAAATGAGCAAACTTAATTTTAATAAAAACAAGGAAGCTCACACATGTGAAATATAATCTGGGCACTTCAGATTTCATGAAGAAGTGTCTTTGTTTGGTTTTCATACAAAACCTAGTGAGGAAACTGATAGTGTATCAACAAGGCACTTCACACCCCTGGTTTAGGCAGTCCATGTAGAAGAGAGCAGCACTTCTTCTAATGGACAGCATGAGAACAGTGTGCAAAAGTTTCCATGTTGAACAACAAAACAGTAAACTTGACCAAAAGCTGAGTTTTCAACAGTGTGAGTCAGAAGAAGAGCATAAATGACTCTTATAGTGCAGCCTTTTTTAATTACCGACACAGTTTGCTAGCTTCTTATGTAGTGAGAGTAGTAAGTACGCAGCTTAGTGAAAATAAGGCAAGCTAAAATTATACTTGTTTTACTTGCCTCAGCCTCATGGTGACTGTATCATAGAACAAAGCTTGTTTAAATAGAGTGATAACCGATTCTTACTGCATATCAAAGCATCCCTTGTGTTGGTTTAAGGGCACCAACTGAGGTTTTATAATCTGAGTTCCCAGTTTCTAAAACATATGCTGTCAAGGATAACGCAAAGTATCCACCTGAGTATTCCCATTATTCCAGTGAGCTTTCTCTGATGAACTGAATGGGATGATGGGGAAATGAAGGTCCCCATCTGACTCTGCTGCCCTTGACTATATAACAGCTCTGTCATGACAGCTGTCTGGCAAAGCTGGAGAAACATATCGCCCAGGATGAGCAAGGGAAGCAGAAAACAAGTCTCTGAAAGGGTGATGAGAATATCTGAATATGGAAAGGGCAGCAAGCTAAGTTGCAACTTAGCTGAGCCACAGCAAGGAGATATCAGGGAAAACATCCCTGAAGCTGAATCCATACATTATGAAAGTGGCAATCATGAGTATATAAAAGAAAGAGAAGGAATTTTTCATGCTCTTCCCCATGCCAGCTCATAGGTTTGCCTTCATACAGGTTTGGTGTTTTGGACTGACAAGGTTCTCTCCTGCTATGCCTGCACAGCCTTTTACAGTCCACTTGGAGGGTGAATCCCCTAGGGGGGGTCAGCTTCCTTTTTCACACTGGAGCTAAAGCACTGCTCAAGGGTTTGCTCATCAGCCTTCAGTGCATGAGGCCTGTAGGAGAAAATAGTTCCCTTCATGTCTGCGCTTCTGCATTTCTCTCCAGTGTACATCTGCAGAAGAGAAAGGGCTGAGCCCCAGGAGGTGGGGTGTTCCCAGGCTCACCCTTACACCTTGTGTAAGACACAAGAAAATTTTGGAAACTGGGTCTCAAGGGTCCCTGAAGTTTCCAAGTCAACAACTGTGCCAAGGTGTTTGGTGTGCAGAGAGCTTTGACTGCAGTGGTGGGAGGGGCTTTTTTCTTTTTTCTGTGGTTGTGGGAATGGGTGGGAATCATAGAATAGGATCTCAGAATAAAATCATAAAATCATTAAGATTGGAAAAGATCCCTAATATCATCTAGGTCCAGCCATCCAACGCTATTGCTGACTAAACCATGTCCCTAACTACTACATTTACCCTTTCTTTAAACACCTCCAGTAACAGTGACCCTATCACCTCCCAGGCAGACTCTTCCAGTGCTTTACCACTCTTTCTGAGAATAAATTCTTCCTAATATGAATAATGAATATGAATGATGAATAAGGAATAAGGAATTGTTTCCAATTTTCAAGTGTTCATATTCACTTATGTTAACATATATTTGGACACAGAGGACTCTGCTCCAGGAAGAGATCTGCACTGTCAGGGTCATGAGACCAGGTGTAGTGAGATGAGACTCACAGAACAAGCTCAGATCACCAGGGTAAGGAAATTGAAGCTGGCTATGAGGTACTGAGGGGCCATGAATTCAAGATAGCGAAGATGTCCATTGTGATGGAACAAGGTATTTTCAGATAACGTGGTCAGTACACTTCACTTCTCTCTATCATTCAATCTTAATAAAAACACTAAAAGCAGATTATAAATCTCATTATGAATAGGGTATTAATAGGGTATTCAACTAAAAGCAGTTGGCTGGCCTACTGTCACACCCTTTTGTCCTCAAAAGTGTCCTAGTATAGCATTCACTTCAGCATGCCAAACAAGATGTTGTCAATCTGCTCTCTCCTCTTAATTAACAGGAAGCTCAAAAAGCCATTCCCACACTGAGAGAGCTGCAGCTCTGCCCTTACGGACTTCCGCTGCTCCCTTGGAGCCAGTTCCCTATCTGTAACTGAAGGGAAGCTCAACACTCATACTTTTCATACCTTAGGAAATGCTCCAAAAGTCAGAGCTACTGTGTAGAGACCAACAGTTTCTGAGGCATCCCACATGACAACATCCAACAGGGCTGATGGGATCACATATTCTGATGAAGAAGCTCATATATGCTAAAAGCAAAAGACAGCCACGTCTGTAACCGTGTGTATCTTTTTGGAAAGTGTTGTGCATAATGCTGAATCTGGTAGTCTTCCAGCTCTTTTCCTCCCATTCTTCTGTCCCAAGTCTGCCCTTCATTGATCATTCTGGAAAGGGGCTAAAGGTGGGGATGATCACGATGGTGAGTGCTGCTCTTGACATCCCTGCTGCTCCCCTCTGACCCTCGCTACGTAAAATGGCGTGAGGCAGGCATGAGATTCATGTGCACACTTCTGTCCTCTTTACAACCTCTTCTTTGCCAAGGACTGTATATTTGTTTTAGTTAAAGAAGCTTGTGACTGAAAACAGCTGCAGACTGAGTGGAAAAATAACACCTAAAAATAGCCCCTGCCTGAGAGCACAATGTGCATTGATTTTACTATGAAGAGTACAAGAGCAGGGAGATGGTGACTAGGCTGGTATGTTCTAATACGTCTAGCTCTGCCATATTTAGAGCGCATGTAGTAAGCCAGGCAGCCAAGTCAGTCCATGTAGGTATTTGACTGCTTTGGAAGGGTTCCCGGCAGAGGCACTCCAACTACAACAAATTAGTGTGGTATTTTTGTAAGCTGACAGTGAGGAAATCACCCCACGATATTACCATGTTCTGCAGAGAACAGAGAATACCTAACTGCTGAATAAGGAAGACAAATCTCTCAGCGATTGCTTCCACTCGAAACATTTTCCTAGAATAAATTATCATGCAGATAATATAATTTCCTGTGATCTGATGTATTCTGGGATGGAACCTGAAGAAGAAACCCTTTCTAGACACAGTTCACAGGTCCAGATGCACTAATTTCTCCTCAGTTTTGTCACCCACAGCAGGCTCAGTGTATGCAACAAGCTCAGTAGAAATCCCCTTTCAGATTCACTACCACAGACAACAGGTATGCTAACAGAAAATATACCTCAGTCGCTTGAAATAACCTAGTACACATGTGGACAAAAGTAGGCCTTAGTCCCACAGCCTACTTTGCTGTTAGCACCTTCACAAACTGACAAAATAAATGTTAATGAGATGTTAATCAGAATACAAGCCATTTACCTGGAAAGATATACATGTGCCTTTCTGTAGACATTCAAGGCCTGTCCATCTTATTGGTGTTAATCATTTCAGGAAATGAATTTCTAAGTAAAGAATGCTTAGGCATGACATGGACTGGGGATCTGAAACAATGCAATCTGGCCTAGCTGACTAATTATAGATTGAAAGAAATTGATTTTGGTTCAGGATATTTGTAATTAATCCATGCAGTAAGAAGTGGATCACTCAGTATAGGAAAAAGTAAAAATAATTAATAATTGAAAAATAAGTGCAATCTGGTCAGAGATTTCCCAGAAGAAGAAGGAAAATGAAATATTTGATATAGAGTATTTGCTCAACTTTTTACCATTTTGATAGAACATTTTTTCACTAAGAGCAAAACCAAGTGAAACAGAAATGACTGCATGGTTAATGAGTGAGACATAAGTGATACTATGCTTATTGGAATAGCTGATTGGGAAAAATGCACTAAAAATGGCAAAATGTGTGCACAGCAGATAAAAAGAAAGCAAGTGACAACATTTGTACTGTAAGAGAGATAGCTTTAAGCAAAATTACTAAAGATAAGTCAAAGCCTGTACAATACTGCAGATAATAAAAGACCTAAGGCTAAAACAAGACAAACACAAGAACACTATATGTAGCCAGAAAGTTTTTCTGTATATGATTTGCATGTATATGCATCCCCAGAGTTTCCCACAAGGCTTATAGATTATCCAAATGTAGAAACTATTGCTACAAACTCTCCTATACGAAAATGTCATGAAGCCAGTGAGTTCTTGTGGTCCTTGATACAGAAGGTAAGAAGAGGTTTGGATTTTTATGACAGGACTTAGTCCCTTTAAAAAGGTTAATGAATCTTACTAAAACTTCAAACATGGTCTGAGTTTGTGGTGAAACCCATAGGCATGTGTGTTTCAAAGAATGCTAGACATTCCTTGTTAAGAACATCTGATGAACATCCGCAGGGATGTAGCTTCAAAGCTAAGTGCTAAGGAAAAAAGGGATAAGGTACAAAGTAAAGACTCAGGGTGTGAAAGAGAAATAGGGAGATGGGGGGGGGGGGGGGGGGGGGAAAAAAAAAAACAAGAAAAAATGGAAAACGGCCCAAGGGTTTTACAGCAAAGGTAAATTAAAAAAAAAATAAAAAAAGTAAATTTG
>NW_024884253.1:57335630-57338027 GCF_019232065.1 Centrocercus urophasianus
AAAAAACAGAGAAAAAGGGAGAACTGCCAGCAGTGTTAGCAGCAAAGGTAAATTAGAAAAATCTTCACTATCTGAATTTGGTGCCAAGACAAATGAACAAGACATTAAAACCATTGAAACACTGTCTTTAGCCTAATCATAAAAGTTTTAATATGAGAATGTATTTCCATACATTTATCTGTAATACAATATAAATATTTCTCCCACAATACACTAGGCACCACACTAACCTGAATATTGAGTAACAAAGCTAATTAAATATATAAAGCATGAAAATCCCACGTTCTGAAATGCACTTAGCCCACTAAAGGTTCAGCCTTGGGCAAAATATTAATCAGGTACCTAAACCCATGATCAGCCATTGCATTAATCTGCATACAATGTCTTCTTGGGACTTAATAGTCCTGATCCAAAAAGACAACGAAAAAATCCTCATAAGTCCTACAATTTCAGTGCATTAATGCTATTTTTCTGTTTGCCACAGGACACAGCAGTTTGCCCATTTGGAACCTATCTAGTGTAGGACTACAAGACATAGATCGAAGTCCTGTCCAGAGGATGCACCTCTGCCATGAATACAAAAGAACAGTGTCTGAAGGACTTGGATGATGGCACTGAAATGCTGAAAGAAAGCCCACCTCTGACAGCAGCTACAAAAGCTAATTTTCTCCACTTTCCAGAAACTGGGGACTCCAGAAGGAGAGTTACCTTGCTAGCAGAGTTGCACACCAAAGTGGCATCTCTGAGTTTAGTGCATCCCATTCTTTATTCTTCCTCCATTTCACTTCCATTGATCTTTCCTTAAGCTCATCCCTATAGAATTCCTCCAAGTTGGATATCTATTTAAAAATATATAAGAAGAAAAAATGTCAGATTTTCATGCTATCTTAAATCACAGTGAATTTCTGGGTTACCCTTGTGCTTTTTCTTTAATTTGCACTTTCTGTAATTTCTATTTATGTACCTATGAGCAGACTTTGCTGCAAATTTCAGGATTTTTTTTTTTTGCCAAAATATTAGGAATGTTTTAATCAGCTTATTTAATTTACAGTAATTTACAGTACATTTTTCCTGAGAAGGACAAATTGAAATTTGGTGGGATCCTTACCAAGAACGCTTTCATGCTTCCCTCTACATCTGTACTATCCCTGGATTGGCTTTACCCAGGCAATGAATACACACTGATGAGTCTTAGCAAATCCCATGTGCTTTCCCGTGATTGATTATCCTTTAGGTGCAACATAGGTCAATGAGATTCCACATTGTTGCAATGTACCAGGGATATACTGGTACAAATTCTGAGAGCAGAAAGCTTTTTGGCTCAAAGAGATTAATTTAATTTCAGCTCTGCTAATTTCAAGTCTTTTCAGAAATCTCATCTCTTATTTCATTTTTTTTTCTATTATTTGCATGTTTTCTTCTTGATTGTGTTGAGGCATTTTGAAATCTTCTCAGCTGGCCAACATTCTCTCTGTTATGTTTAGCAACATAGCATTAATAATACATCTTTGTTTCTTAATATCTCTAGAGAAATAGGGAATTAAATGTTATTTTTACAAATGTCATGCTCCTCAGGTGACCTGCCTGATAATTTCTTGCCTTAATTTGCAGAGTTAAACATGAGGAAAAAAGGAGAAAAAGAAAAAAAAAAGAAAAAAGAAAAGGAAAAAAAAAACACAGCAGAAAACAAAACAATGGGAAAACCAAGGGGCATCTCTAGCTATAGCAACCAGATGAGATTTTGGAGTTGACTTAACTTACTTAAAACCTAAAATTGTCCTGAAAAAGAGCCATCTCAGAGTTCTGACCAAGTGTTCTGCCTTTTTCTTTGCGTTCACCCAGCTGGTGACAGAGACACATAGTGAGTTGGATTTGCTTTTCACTAAGTGGAGCTGAGACAACTAGCGCAGAATACATACTTAACTTTTGGCTGACTAGATCATGCTAAATGGATTTCTGTCCCAATTTGCTGTTTTGTGCTTTTCTGAACTGTTAAAAAACAGCCATATGCCAAAAATGATGACATTTCCTTGACGAGTGAAAGGATTAAAATTTGTAAAGTCATCTAGATTTCAGATTTGCTTGGAATTAAAAGCACTGTAACAATAAAGTTATTGTTAGTCTTCCAGTGAGCGCTCCCATTTTGCTTCATAGCCTAACAGTCACCAGAAAAGTCATTTGAAAACTTATTGTATTATTATTTATGATACATACAAAGCAAATAAAGAAGAAATGCCACAATAATTATTTAAGCATACTCAGTTGTAGCACAGAAAGCAAGATCAAGCTAATTAAATCCGTATTATCACTTTCTGTACAAACATCACACTTTTCTAATGCACTGTAAATTCTAGTCCCTTCACGTAAAGACCTGACTGTGCATATGTATGTGTGTTT
>NW_024884253.1:57338037-57561559 GCF_019232065.1 Centrocercus urophasianus
CTAGTCCCTTCACGTAAAGACCTGACTGTGCATATGTATGTGTGTTTGTGTGAGAGGGGAGGTGGACAGAGGGGAGATGCAAGGAATTCTTCCATCTGCTGGAACTTGTTCCGAAACTCCTGCTTGCTCTGAGAAACATTGGAGCAGAAACTTTCATGCCTTTGCACAGTGTCCAGGCATTAAAATGCTGGGGTGTTAGCACTGCTGCTGCTCTTGTTTCCTAAAAGAGGTCTGGTGAGATGGGATAGGTGTGAAGTAATGAGTGATTTGGCACAGAGCATTCTTATGTTCTGCTCTGAATCTCCAAGAGACATGCTGGCTCAGCTGATCAGATTCCTCTAATAACACAGCTACCAGGTCCACATGTGCTACTTCTTCTCTGTTCCATAGCCAATGATGGTCATAGCTAGTTGAACTACAGTTTAACACTGCATCTCCAGGAAGAGAGTTGGTTTTAATGTCAATCCAATGCTGTTTAAAAAAGACAGGAAGAATTAATGCATTTCCTGGGGTCCTTAGCTTTCCTAGAAACTTTTCAAGATGTTTCAGAAGTCAATATTTGCTAAAAGCTGTCAGTAAGGGTATAACAACATGGCAGCATTGTGGATGTAACAGCTATGGGACTGGTTTACAGAACTCTGCTGAAAAATGCCAGCTTACTGAACTTGAAACATTGCCTTCAAAAGGCATCTACCAAATGATAGGCAGGTATCAATCTTGACTATTCCATTATGAGTTTTTCCAATTGTTTGGGTCATTGAATGTAACTGGACTTTTCTTGGATGTAATGGATGACAAGGAGTCTGGGCCTGAAAGAGTGCAATGGGCAGAGGAATAACCAAAAAACAACCAAGGGAATACCTTAAAATATTGTTTCCAAGTATTCGGTCAGAACACTTCACTGCATTATTGCTCCTGTCATAGTCATTTTCTTTGAATATTCCTTCAAGATGGTCACCAGCAAGAGTTACTGAAACCAGTAAATTTTAAACCCGGCTGAATGTGAATTTCTGGTACAGACAGCTCTTATTCTAAGAGATATTTGCATGTGGTCAGAAAATAGAACGGATAGCATGTAATTTGTAAGTCTAATAAATTGGATATCAGTGAGTCACTTACATAATCAAAGTTATCCATCCTCATACCATGCAGTAGATTTTCTGAAATGGGTAATTTTTCAAAAAACATCCCGAGATGTCATGCCTAAATAATTTGGAAACACAGTTAACACTGGAGTGTATTGAACTATATATTTGCTTTCTCATTTATTGACATATTTCCTTTCCCCACACTATACAATAATAGCAGCAATGCAGAAAAATACTCATTTACATTAGCTGTGTATTTGATTCATTTCTGCAGTCCTAGGCAGACAACAATTCAAGGCTAAAAATTCAGTTTCTTATTATTAAAAAAATACCAGTCTTTGCTATAGGAGTTGATGATTCAGTAAGAATTATAATTATAATCAATGCATAATAGGCATTTTGCGTCCCTTATAAGTGCTGCCAAGGAACTATTTATTCAGCTAAAGAATTAAATCTTTGTTTGTAAGCTCTTTCTTGTTCACAATAGAAAAAAAAAAAAGAAAAATAAAGTCTGTGACTTGGCTCATAAGCAGATACCAGTCTGGTTATTTTATTAAGAGTGAAATAATAGGCCTCCATACAGAAAGACTTGTGATGTTTAAAACAATTATTTATTTGTATGTATTCCTATAAAATCTAGTCTCTAGCTGCAAGAAAGCTACTGAATGCTTTCTTCCCTTTATTTCATGAGGAAAATACTGTGATAAGTGAATGCCATACCCTCGTGTTGGATATTGCATTCATCTCTGGCACAAGTAACACTAAGATACAAAACTAAAAGCATTTCAGACAGACATAATCAAAATTACTAAGGAAATATTCCCATATGAATTGATACAAAAATGGGAGAAAGTGCTGGAACCTGAGAAAATAGTAAATGATACATCTGGACTGAGTCACTTTGATACCTCCCACCAACTGTTGTAAGAACAACAAGGCCCCGTGAATCTAACTGATGATCTTTCTCAAAGACTTTTCAGAAGCCAATAACATAAGAAAAAGACATTTCACACAGCTGTATTCAACTTTGATCATCAGGAGAAACATTTTGACTTTATTTCCTATCTATAAGTATGTAAATATATTAGTAAATTCATCATGCAAAGTCTTTTAGCTTTAGGAATGAAAACATCAGTTTGCCAAGCAGCCTGTATTTCTCATATATTTCTAAAGTGCCTTCACTTGTCTTTTGTATCACTGGTACTTTTATGGAAGAAAGTGATCTATTTTAAAATATCCATGCCAAGTAAATGGCATGTATACAATATGCATTGTATATCCCGGGAAGAAAAAGTGCTGTGAGAAAGGCTGTTCTGAAGTTATTTATCGTCCCAGTAAAATGATGGATATTGTAAGGCTGCTATTTACTTCAAGGTATCCTGCTGCTTGGGTCAGCTCCTACCTAAAGTCAGTAAGAATTCTCCCTTAACTTCAAGAGGATCAAGATTGGAGCAGGCACAGTAAAGTCTTAATAAATGTAAATCTTACTTAGAAATATCCTCTTTTATAACAAGTGCCAAGCTGTGCAAAGCTCCAGGCTACATTACCTTACAACATTGACTGAAATGGCAGAAGAGATTACCATCCACGCTAATGAATTTTTTTAATTACTCTTTGCAAAAAGGATGGTACCAAAACTCTAATGGAAAGCAAAATTAATCCTTGAATTGAAATACACAAGTGAAGCTTAAATCAAATATCAAAAATTATTTTTTGATCTATTTTCTCTTATTTTTATTAATTACTGAGTTTTGGGAAAGTAACTGAGGTAAGACCTCCCCGATTACTCACCTGTTAGAGATAACAGCATAGAAATCAGAAAGGAAAGTTTGTCCACACTATTAACCCTGTTCATCACTCAACTAACTAGAGATGCGGTGATGAAAGAGAAGTATATGGGGACTCTTAGTGCTAAGGACCATTCCAGTGATCTTTTTTTTCACCTTCCCCCATTCTGTCACTGATTTAAGCCATCATACATTTGAGTCTTCCTACTGATCTCAAGAGATGTGTATCTATTAAAAGTAAATGCTAGTATCACAAGCACGCTAGAGGATTTTGAGCTTAGTAAGCTGTACATACAGCCTATCATGTGAGATGCTATGGGTCAAGGTAGTGACAGGATGAAAGGAAATGGCTTTAAACTGGAAGAGGATAGATTTAGACTAGATATCGCGCAGAAATTCTTTACTGTGAGGGTGGGGAGACACTTGAAGAGGCTGTCCAATAGTTTGCCCAACAGGTTGTGAATGCCTCCTCCTTGGAAGCATTCAAGGCAACCTGGTCTAGAGGGAGCTGTCCCTATCTATAGCAGGGGAGTTGGAACTAGATGATCTTAAAGGTCCCTTCCAACCCAAACCATTCTATGATTCTGTGAAAATAATCACCAGTATAGAACTTTCCAGATTGACGGATCCCTTTCCCAAACAATTGCCTAGCTGTAGGGAATTTCAGAGGCCATTTTATGCAAAATTTAACTGATAGACAAAATAGCAAGAACTCACCCAAGGGGAACATGGCTTTCTTCCCTCCCTGCATTGATTCTGTCCTGGGAAATTCGTGTATGCCCAGTTACCTTCTGAAAAACAGGTGGACAGTTGAAAGACAGATTTTTGCTAGGGAGTTATAATGAAGTGGGTTTTTATAGTCGAATGTAAAAATCAGTATGATACTTTCATTTTTAACAAAAAGACGTGAATAAATGCAGGTTAATTGAGAATGAGCCTCTTTTTTTCTTCTTTTTTTTTTTTCTTTTTTTTTTTGGTGGTATTAGAGGCAAATATGGACTTGAAGTTCCTGAACTATTTACAGTCTGTATATAGTAAACACGTTTCTATTTTCGTCTACTTTCTCCTGTGAAAACATTTTGAGTCCTCAATGAAGAGGTCTTTTCTAATCTTCTTCCTAAAGAAAATAAAGTTAATTCAGCTGAGTTGCTCCAAGCTTGCATTCATGCATGCAAGAGCAAGAAATGTGCCAGTATGTTACAAAAATACACCAACCATATGACTGAAAGAAACAACCGCTTCTTGAGTAATTGGTTCAGCCACAACAGGTTGTCAGATTTTATCCATGAGGTTATTACATATAACAGAGTACCTCTCTTGTCCAAGCCTGAACAATATCCAGATACAGCTTGTATGTGGAATCACAGGCAACCTCTAGAAGCATAATGGGATGATAGTAACGGAAACAGAATAAGTCTATGGGAAAATATTTTCTCCTTTTTTAGTTCCGTTCAAAAAAAAAAAATTCTAACATAGATTGTCTGTCTTCTGAAAGGGTGGACCTGCATCAAATATCAGGTCTAAACAACTTCTGCTTTGGAAATGTTTTGATATTTCATTCATGTTCAATTGTTCCTTTTTCTTCCGTGGCCCCAGATGGTGTCCTTGAGCTAAAGACTCTCCTTGAGCTAAAGCTTGCAGACCAGGGAAGATCAGAACTCGACTCACTTATCAAGTCTGGGCTGAGACCACAACACCACTTTTGTAAAGGATGACTAAAGCCTAGTGCCAGAAGTCTTGCATCTTCCATTTGTAAAATGTAAAAATCTGAAATGGGAGTTAAAATATGGAAGACTGTCAAAACATGGTGAAGGAGATACTTGCTGAAACGAATAAAATAAATAATTCAGCAAAAGCTAAAACTAGATTCATTAGCCAATGAAGTTTTGCAATAGTTCTGTCTATGCAGGTCCAGCAAAAGTCTAACCTTACAGTTCAGCAGAGGTGCCCTTACTCATGACATCAGGAGTCAAAAATACTGAAGAAAAGAGGAATGAGAGGTAGTAAAATGGCCACGAGGATTAGCCGAAGGATGAAAAATAACAGAAATAATTTTAAATGATTTTTCTTTTCATACAGTTCACAATAAGAAATTGAAAGGAAGCAGACGTTTATGGTCTTCTATTTAGCAGGAACATTTTTGCAAGTAAGAGGATGTATTCAGTTTTGAACAATAGATCCCCACACTTGAGATGAATATGCTGATCCTCTTGCTGAGATTCTGTAGGGAAAGAGGAGAATGGGGAGTTCAAGTATTTTGTAAACAAGCAGGCAGAGGCACCTGGAGAAAGACTTCAGTGAGCTTCACTGCTCCTTTCAGTGCCCTCCCATCACTCTGCCTAGTATATATTGCCCATAGGCTCTTCCAGGTGGACAGAGAAAGCCAGGTTGTTGTCAGGACAGATAGAAGGTCACAGAAGATCCCCAGCTGCACAGTTTGTGTGACTGTTTAAGATATACAGCACTGTAAAGAATCTGCAGGTTCCAGGATTTTTTGTGGGTAACTGTTCTGTATGTTACACCATGCTTTTATAAATGGCTATGTTTTATCCTGCTGATCTTTTATCTCACTCTTGTCCTTTCCAAAAATTCTAATCTGAGAATGAAAATTTGCAAACTATATCTGATCAACTTTTCTTACTTTCACAACTTGTACAGAGAAGTAAGTTAACCTCCAAACATGACAAGTTTATTTGTTCATTTATTTATTTTTAAATTCTAATTAGAGAAAGGAAAAGGGTGTCAAGAGTCTTTAGTGATTCACATTTTAACAGCCAGGTTATAATTTATTAATTCCCAACTTATAAAATTTTCACAACCTCTTTCCACGGGAGTCCAAGAGCGACTCAAATTTATTTATTGTTTCTACGTAGGGTGTCATTAAATATTTGTTATCTCCTAAAGTTTGTTGGGAAGCGGGATTATTTTCCACATCGCATCACACCAATGCTAATGGGAAAAGCATTAGATGTTGACCCAGGAAATTAAACTGTAAAATATGAGGCTCACTGCTATTAGTACATACAGACGTATTTTCTGTGCTCCTTATTAAAACCATCTTAATTAAACTCATTGTATTTTAGTCATGTTTTAAAATAATTATTCCAGAATATAAAACACATGAATATGTAAAAGGAATAAGTTCCACTTGAATATGTTCAATTTAACTTTTTTCAAAGAATTTTCAAATCGGTCTCCTTTGACATTTAAGTCGATCACCTACCAAGCGGAAAAAAAAATATATATATATATATATACATATATATATAAACAATACTGAGACTTGTTTTTGTTTCTCTTAAAGCTTCCTAAGATGCTGCTGCTGTTAAACTGTCCAACAAACAAACAAAAGCATTTTAGCATATATAAAGCCCATTTACAATACTTCTGCAGATTCTCATTTCTCACTCCCTGTGTTTTATTAACAATGTTTGAGTAAGAAGGACAAAAGTGTCCCATGATGGGGTTCGGTGTTCTTTCCAGTGGTTACTCTATCAAGAAAATCACTGGGGAAGTATTCCTTCTCTTCTGATTCCTTTCCAGTTTCCACTGCCCTCATCCATTTACTGGGACAAAGGTAATTTCTAACATTCTGAAACTAGAATTGAGATTCCTAACTTTGTTCATAATGTCTGTTTGCTAGATGGATTACCTGTGTTGATCCTCTACCATCAGTGGAGACAGAGTCAACAGAGAAACTGGAGCTTTGAGCATGATTAATCTGGCCAAAGATCAACATTTGCCTCAGGATGAGAGGAACCATGTTCTGGGTTCTGCTATTCAGGTTTTAGTTGGGTTTAAAGAGAGCTTGAGGTCTGGCCCAGATTGTACGTGCAGATACCACACGTCACCTGTGAAATCAGACCACACATCCCATGTTGCTATTGTTTTATTTATCTGGTGAGTAGTGAGGGGTTGAGGACCTTATCTGCTCTGCCTTTCTTATTTAAAAACAAACAAACAAAAAAAATCCAACACTTACGTTTAACACTAGCTAAAATGTTTTGCACCAAATAGAGCCCCTAGTAATTTTGTCTTAGGAACCACAGAACAAACAAGTTCAAAAGGTAGGCAGACTCAGCTGGTTTTCATCATCCTCCTGCTGGAAAGACGGGGCTTCTCCCATGATCACAGGAAGTGAGCAATTGGCTGATTATGTTAAACGATACTTCAAGGACACTGGAGAAAAGGGACCAGAGGGTAAGACATGGCCCCACATTTCCTGATCCTTAGCACACACTGCAGCAGTCAAATTTACTGTCCACAGCAGCCTCTTTGCACTGGAGGAACGACATACACTTAGCAGTGAGCTCTGCCCTGGGCACACCGCTGGTCAGCACTCTCTGGTGTTGGTATGTCTCTTCATTTGTTATTCATTCACAGTTCTGCAATTGCACAGTTATCTTATTTCTAAGTCTGGGAGCGAACTACATGCGCTCTAATGGATTAAAATTTATTCTCTGCATTATGATGGCACTCCCCTTGCTTTTTTACCAAGTGCTCCATAGACCCAATGTTTTACTGACAGTTTCTCCTCTTGAAAATATAATGTGGTTGTGCATTCTCACCACTACTTGAAACAGTCAGTTTTGCAAAACAGACCCTTAATTGTGACAATGTGGAGAATTTGTTATGAATTATGTTAAGATCCAAATTTCCCCTTCCCTCTGCTGAGCTCTCTGTAGGGCTGAAATTCCAGGACTCATCACACCAAATTAAGAGCAGGGGCCAACTGGAAAAAAGTGTCCTCTTCCCTGATGCAGGCAATCCTAAGCAATGCACTTCATCCCATAAGGAAGGGGTTATCCTTGGAGAGGGAGCACCTTGTTTCCAAAGCCTGCTGGCAAGGGCCTGCTGTCAGTTGACTCAGCATGCAAAAGCATGGCAGCCAAGAGATTGAAGAGAGCAGGAGTTTAATGCTCAAGGTTTCATTCATCAGTTCCTGAGCAGGAAGCCTGTGTGGGAAAACCATGGGATAATGGGAAGTCCTACCTCTCTGAGGCTTGAAGTCCCCGTGCAGTTCCCAAGGAGAGAGGTTCAGGTTGGACATTAGGGAAAATTTCTTCTCATAAACAGCAGTGAGGTAGTGGCACAGGCTGCCCAGAGAGGTAGTTTGGTCACCATCCCTGAAGGCATTCAAGAACTATGTGGATGTGGCACTGAGAGACATGATCTATAGCAGTCACAGGCATGGGCTGCTGGTTGGACTAGATGATTTTAGTCGTCTTTCCAACCTTATGGATTCTGTGATTTCAAGGAAAGGCAGCACTCGAAAGAATTTTGGAGCTTTCCAGATCAACAAGAACTAGAAAGTTGTGTACTTATCTGTTAAGTAAATGACTGTTACACTCAGAAACACTGCACAAAAGCTGTGTGTACCCACAGGTATGTATTTTCCAGTAACGAGTGCATAACTCTTAAAGAGTTAGGTGGAAATGGAACGTTAAAATTCTCAGTGGAAATACTGATGTACAAAAAGACTGAAGAGTCAGTATTGGAACTGGGCTAAGGGCTCAAAGTCTGAGGTCTCAGAAGCAGGTGTTAGAGAGTTGGCAGAAGAAACAAACTGGGGCACTTGACTGGACTCTGTCCATACTCCATGAAAATTCAAGTGAAAGGATCCAAGGGCTAGATCCTCCTAAAGCATGCTGGTGGATATCCAAGAGGCGAAACTTGGCCAGGTTTGGTTACATAAGCATATTTTCACACTGTGCTCATAACTAGTAATGTCATAATCCTCTGACCTTGGTGGTAAAAGCTTCAGGAAAACCCTTTGGAATTTAGCCATATAGGTTTGTTGTAGTCATGTGAGTAAATTGTGGCCTGAATATCAGCAAATGAGGTATCACATGTTTCTCCAGTGTTTCCAAATCTTTCTTCTTCAATGTCCCCCACGTGTTTCTTGACAACATGAGATATATTTTAACACTTCACATTGATTTTGAGTGAATTGTGTCTAAAAAGGAGTATGTAATCACTATCTCTGGAGGTCTTCAGAACTCAACTGGATGAAGCAACCCACTCTAACTCTGCGGCTAGCCCTGCCTGCAGCAGGAAGTTACACTAGAAGCTTCCAAAGGCTTCTTCTAATTTCTTTTTTATTTTCCTATGATTTTATGGCCCTGTACCTCTCCTTTTTTGGGTGGAGTAAGGCTCCTTGTTGTACTAGGTATTCTCACGAATGCCATTTCAACTCATAAAAACTGACATAACGTGACATGCTTCTCCTGCTACATTGCCCAGTTTTGCAGTCCTAGAGTTGGTGCAAGAAAAACCCGTTTGCATTTAAGACATTGAAAATTACAGGAATATGTGCCTTACAGATAGTATTTCCAGTAGTGACAGCAGCAATTTGGCAAGGTGTGAAAGTACAGCACCCAGATAGTCTGGGTCATCATCTGGGGAGATGAAGAAACTTTTCCCAGAAAGGCACCATTTACCAAGAAGTGGTTGAAGCAGTGTCAGGTCAGTGACAGCCAGGCCTGCCAAGACATGCTTTGCTTGGTGACAGAGGCTCCATGTGGGTCACACGGCATGCTGGCTCACACCACCTCCCTGGACCCAGGCCCTCCATCTGTCAGTCACTCGGCAGCTCTTGGACAACCAGCACAGAGTGTACAGAAGGGATGCTCATGGGTTTAAAAAAAAAGTCTCACAAAAATAACTCGGGAGACTCCTCACACCAAAGCTGGAAATAGCAGAGAAAACCCCTCCCTGCCTGGTTCAGAGGGGTCTGCACAGTGCAGACGATCCTCCTTTTGCAGAAGGTCTGGGCTGTCAGCTTGGGTTTCAGCTATGCTGCAGCTCCCTGAAGCTGTAGCTGTTTTCCCAGAGGCACCGTGCGTGTACTAGCAGTGTAACAGGCAGATCAGATCAGCCATTTAGTGTGCACTGTGAGCAGTGCAGGAAGCAAGCATTACCCTGTACTTCATGCTAGAGAATTTGTGGGGATGGGAGGGTTTGGTTACATGTGTCATGGTCCAAGCACAACAAAGTCTGATACTGAAGGAAGGAAGGGTCAGGGTGAGCATACAGGAAGAATATGAAGATGTTGAAACTTGAATAAATATAGTATATCAATAGGACAAGAGGGAATGGCCTCAAGTTGCAGCAGGGGGGGTTCAGTTGGGTATTAGAAAAAATTCTTTCTTCAAAAGAGTGGTGAGGCAGTGGCACAGACTGCCCAGGGAGGTGGAGGGGTCACCGTCCCTGGAAGTGTCCAAAGAATGTGTGAATGTGGCACTGAGGGACGTGGTCATGGTGAGGATCTGCTGGTGGTTGGACCAGATGGTCTCAGTGGTCTTTTGCAATCTTAATGATTCTATGATTCTATATGGGAGTGGGATTGGAATCAGGGCAGGAGGGGTATCACAGAATCACAGAATGGCCCAGGTTGGAAGGGACCTCAAGGATCATGAATCTCCAACCCCCCTGCCACATGCAGGGCCACCAACCTCCATGTTTAATGCTAAACCAGGCTGCCCAGGGCCCCATCCAACCTGGCCTTGAACATCTCCAGGGATGGGGCATCCACAACCTCTCTGGGCAGCCTGTTCCAGCACCTCACCACTCTCTGGGTAAAGAATTTCCCCCTGATGTCCAACCTAAATCTCCCCTCACTCAACTTAAAACCATTTCCCCTCGTCCTACACATATCAACCCTTTCAAAGAGTTGATTCCCCTCCCTTCTGTAGGCTCCCTTTAGGTACTGAAAGGCTGCAATGAGGTCACCCCACAGCCTTCTTTTCTCCAGACTGAACAAGTCCAGCTCCCTCAGCCTGTCCTCACAGGGGAGGTGCTCCAGTCCCCTGATCATCCTAGTGGCCCTCCTCTAGACCCTCTCCAACAGCTCCCTGTAGAAAAATATGTGTCATTACATGCAAAATAAATATGAATTAGAGGTGTTTCTTTTATTTTTACTCTCAGATGAGGTGGAACATTACCGGCTAAGGATTTTCCTGAAGAATGCAATTCTTAACCCAAAATTTTTCTGTAGTTTCAGAAGATGTACTGAAGTGCCAGGGTATCTGATTATTCTGCCTCTGCTTTGGCATCACGTAATGAGAATGAGTGCCACACAGTACGGATTGAAGATTCAGAGTGAAAAAGCTGTTGGGGTTTGATAGTGTTTTGGATCTCAGAGAAGTCTAAAAATACCAAATACTGCCAGTAGGTGTGCAGTGCTTCAGCACACGGAACATCTGGGAGTATTCTCAAATGTTTCCCTTTGGTATTGCTTGTTATGCTACCAGAGAGCAGGAAAGTGCAAATGAAAACGCAGAGGATTTTTATGGTGCTTCTAAGTTCAGATAGAAAGACATTAAAATCAGTAATGGAAGGAATTAATATGTGCCAGTTTACAACCCTCATTTATTGTAGTCTTAAGGGATACGTACATGTGTTATCCTGCATCTCTGTTTTTCTGGACGAATAATTATGCTTACTCTGGAAGGATGTGCACGTTTAAAATGCATACATGGATATTTCCCTTATGGTGTGACTTAACGGAGAATAGTGACATACTTCACAAACCCAAAACAATCTTCAAGTAATGGGAAAGAAATAGTAATCGTATCACTCAACGTTCAAAGACATCACATTTGTTGATATCGTGCTTGTTTTTAATACAGTGATGTCAGTGCAGAAATCTTCCCTGTAACTCAAAAATTGAGAAATAAATAATGATCCAAGTCCGAAATAAATACATTTCTCTATAGAGCTCATTGAGATTACACACAGTCATCTGATTTTTCCTTACTGATCTCTTTTACACAAAGTTTTTAATAAAACTACTTACAGGAATAACTACAACTGGATTCCATGCATGGTTAACAACATGCTGTTCGCAGGTTGTTGACAAATAACGTAATTTGGGGAACTTTTGCATCAAACAGTTCCTTTCCCAAACATATACATAGCTCAAGCTTGTATCAGTTGAAAAAGAATAGCATTTTGCCAAGAGTGGACAGCAACAGGGGACAAATGGTGTGAAATGGAAGCAGTCAGGACCAGAATCTGATTTAGAGGACCTGGAGAGCATCCAGAATGAAGAAGGACTAAGAACAAAACACATTTTTGTAACTTTTTCAATGCATCTTTCAAACTATTCAGCCACATGACTGAGTTTTAAAAAATCTAACAATGTAGGCTCTATGGTAAACAATTTAATCTGGAAAAAAACAAACAACCCAAACACATGGATGCTCTCCGCTAACTGAGCAGATCTTTTATTTGGATTATACTTTTCTGCAGACCTTCAGGGAAGCACTCCGTGTGGTCTCTTGGAAAACAAACGCTTTTGGAAATAACAGTTAGAGGATTGCTCAGCACAGTTACCTGAAGTTTATACTGTGTTGGGTTTTAAGTAAACGTAGAGCTGCAGAGAAGGCCAACCAAATACCTTCTGAAGTCTCTGGTCCATAAGCAGTAATTTGTTTCAACAAAAAAATTATTCAAATTTTAGAAGGATTGAGACAAATTAGGAGTATTAAAAGGGATCCAGTTTATCAAGAGCTTTGGCTCCCACATGCCTGAAAGCTATTGAAAGAAACACTGGGAACTTATAAGGAAAACAGACTGATATGAAATCATATCAGTGACTACGGACCATATCGACTGACCTGACTATACCTATACTATAGGTATAATTTAAAAGATGCGTTCATTCCATGCTGACATCTCCCATATGCTTACAAACTAAGAGCCCTCTAATGCAATGGATGTTCTGTCCTTGCAGTATGGCCTGCTTACCCAGTCACTGAGAGACAAAGATACGGAAGGCAAAGATACAAGAATACCTATTTCCGTGCAACAAGGCAGATTTTGTACCTGCAAAGAATGCATGTGCGTATTTTAATGTATGTTAATCGGAATTTGTGAGATATTAACTCAGGACCTGTGAGCCATCAGTTAGAGAAATATACTGATTAGAACATAATAACTCACAAAGACAATACTTTTTGAAGATCAGATATTTTTTAATATCAGCTTGAGAGTCTCACAAAAGTTGAGATGAGAAGTTAGGTGCCCATTGCAATTGTATATGCAAGTATGCTTACTTCGTTAGTCATACACACCACCTGGCTTAGTGGAGGCTCTTTGCATACCTGGCTCATCTTTGTATCTACTTCAATAATCTAAGTCTAGATGGCATGGATTTCCCAGTAGTATTTACCAACAATGTATTTAAATTAATTTTAATTAGACAGGTTGGATATTAGGAAACTTTTCTTCTCATAAAGAACGGTGCTGCAGTGGCACAGGCTGCCCAGGGAGGTGGGGGGGGGGCACCATCCCCGGGGGGGTTTTGGGGGCCCTTGGGGGTGGGGCTCTGGGGGATAGGGTCAGTGGGCATGGGGGGGTGGGCTGGGGATTGGGTTAGATGATCTTAGAGGTCTTTTCCAACCTTAATGATTCTGTGGTTCTATGATTCTCTGAAAAGTAATTGCGTGCTCAGACAATAGCTGCTCAGAAAAGTCACTAATTTCTCCTGTAGGTCCTTAACATGACACATATGAGCACCACTTACAACTCAGTGTGAGCCACAGCTACTAGTGGGTATCAGACTCAGGCTGTGCATCAAAAACACTGAATTTCTCCGACTGTCCAAAATAAAAGACTCTGCAAATTGTGACAGCCTACATACATTGAGTATATAGCATATTCTCACACAAAATGGCAGCCAGGGAGTTTTGCTTTCTCAGTCCCCTTTCCATCAAATCAAAATAGAAATTAGCAAATAACCTTTACCTTTCTTACTCCTCTGCCCCAAGTACATATATGAAAGTGAGACCAGTGCAAAAGTAGGCAATAAATTAAATGGGATATTCTGGGCCGATCAGGTGTTTTGTGCTCAGATCATCTTTAAAATCTCAATGGGGAGAGTCACAAGCATGCTGCAAAAGCTGAAGAATAGCCAGATCACAGGATTTGTAATTAGAGTGAGTACACAGTGCTTCCTCAACAAAAAAAAAAAAAAAAAAAGAAAGATGAGCAGCTGTCTCAGCAATATTAGAGTCAGAGAGGACTCCCAGTGAAATCAGATACTCCTCTGCAGAGAAAGTGAATGCTCTCCATCCATCAAGCAGGCATGTGTCACAGCTAGTTGAAGAGAAATAGCTTCTAGAAAGTTAAGCTTCCTCTGAAACCTCAGCATATCTATTAATAAGGGAGAATGAAAAGAAGGCTACAAAATAAACTAGAAATACAAGCAGTAGTCACCTGAGGCTGCACATGATTAACTCCACTAAAGCACATTACATGCCTCTACAAGGAGAAAAATTTAAGGAAATACTTTATTGTATTAGATAATGGCAAAAATGAACTAATGCAACTTCCACACTTATATGTAACCATTTCAAGACTTAGGCAATTGTTTGAGACTCGATTCTGGTTTTACACTAATTCTGTATTGGTATAGCTGCATTTATATGGGATAAATTTCAGTGGAGTAATTTCACACATCCATCCATTTAAACAGACACAGATGCTTCCAAGCCTTTGTTTAAATTCTTTTTCTCTTTAAATAATAAAATTAAAAAAAAAAAAAAAGTAGGGGATCTCAGAAGAAATAATATTTCCAAATTCTGTCACGCACGTGCAAAGATTATTTTACAGTTGCAAAGCAGTGTCTTTGAGACAGCCATTTAAGTGTCTAGGAGCCACAGTAGGAAGTAATGCTGCTTTCAAGAGATGCTGACCTGAGAGGTTTCCAAGACCAGGCAATTCTCAAGGCCAGGTCTTTTCTCTCCCTGCCCTGCTGCTAGCGCTGGGCATCACATCAATCCTACACAGCAGAGCAGCTCCCCTCTCTCTCCATTTGCTAGATGCAGCCAGTCACTGCCATATAGCTGGCTGTCCCTCAGCATTGGTATGGATGGCATAGAGGTTTCAGGAGGACGCAGCTGAAACCTGCTGTTATTAATTATCACGTGGTGAGTACTGCAGCAGCGAGAGGCACTGGCCTCCTTTCTTGTCTCACTCCCTCTTTCTCTTCATGTTTACCCAAGTCTCATCACCATTTTGAACATTGTCTTGGAGGTCTCCATTGCCACCACTCAGGCAGATATCATCATGTGCTGACCCTGCAACCACTGTCCAGAGTTTGAGCCAGAAGGAGGAAGCAGAGAAGCTGGGAGATGTGTGGGGATGATTGCAGAGCTTTTTCTGAAGTGAAGCAAAAGGGCCAGCAGTGAGCAGCAAAGATGGAAGCACCAATTCTCTCTCTTTTTTTTTTCTTTTTTTTTAACCACAGAGAACTTCTGTTCTGTCTGTGTTACCATTATGTTCCTAAACAATAATATGACCTGAAAGTGAAACAGAATTAAGTTGAATCTAATTTAAAGTGCTTTAAAAACAGGTAATTGGCAAATCAGGCTAACAAAATTACATGCCTGCAGGATGAGGTGCTTTTATATCTTTTCAGTAGAGAAACACACTTCCATGCGGCATTTTCTTTCTTCCTCTCACAGTCAGGAGAACAAGAAAAGCAATAGCATCAGGCAAATGTTATTCTTCCTTTGCCTTGGAACACATACCACTACCCCAGCAAGTGAAATTGATACAATTTAGTCAGATAGCAATTAATCTGTACTCCGACCACAGCTAGATCCAATGGGGCTTCCATCTGTCTGCCCTAAAACACACAGCGGGCTGGTATCCACAGGGAGAGCAGCAGTTCTCTCCCTTTGTTCCTGTGCAGAAGGTAGAGCTGTGGAGCTTTGTGAGGCAAAGAAGCTGAATTGGCTGATGCAGCCCAGCCCTGCCGTTCTCCATCCTGAGAAAGGAGGGTTTTGTTAGCAAGACTGCGCCAAAGGGCTTGGCACACACTCCCTTTTGGTTGCGTAATGCAACTGTCTGGAAACTCGTGAGGGGTACACACCAGCCCCCAAGGCAGAAAACTGCCCAGAACTAAGACTGGCACAGGCAGCACATTTTGTACTTATAAACCCTTACACCTGAAACAAAGACAACAGACTGAAACATTAGTATGCAGGCGTATAATAAGCCTCAGGGACAATATAGACCATTCCTGGGGATGTCCAAGATCTAAACTAAACTAAGGCCAACACTCCAGAAGAAGCAGTCGGCACAGCAGCCTCAAGTCCAAGGTCCTCCCTGCAGGTTAGCTGTGAAAAAAGACAGTGTTTGTCAAAGCCAGTATCCTAAGTCTCCTCTGCTGCTGCCAAGGGCTGAGCAGCAATCCTTTGTAGTGACCTATCCCATGTGAACCTGTCCTCTGGGGGTTGGGCAAGTCACCCTTCCAGAGAGACCTCTCATTTTCCATTGACTGGTTCAGATTCTGGTTCAAACAGCTGATGTTCCATGGTTTGGACGGGGGAGATGGGTTCTTCCTCTCTTTCAGCTTGAATCCAAGCTTCTACCATGAGCAAAGCTTCCTTTCAATACTAGTTTTTAATCAAATCAGCATTTTCAGTTGCAATTTGGTAAGCTGACATGGCTTGGCAGCAAGATTTTTGCAGGGCTTTTTGTTAGTTCAGTAGTAGTACGAAATAATTGTATGAAATGAATTTACACCATGGCACATGTGCTTCCAGGAAATCAAATGCTCTGAATTTTCCATCCAGACAACTATCTTCAAATGCTAACAGGTCTACCCAGACTGCATGCTCTGGCAGCAGGCTGAGCATGTCTTCTGCTATAGAGCACCCCAAAGGAGCAGCATTCTTTTGTTACCACAGCACCAGAACTTCATTCCTAATACTCTCATAATGCTATGCTCTAATTGAATTTTTCATTTCTTTTATAACATTAAATCCTGCAAACTGTTAAGCTATACAGCTAAAGAAGCTGCATGATGAGCTTATAATAAAGTTTTGCCTGTTTTCTCCATAAAAAGGATGTTTTATGACATATGTTCTTTGATCCAACTCTTAGCAGTTACAGTCGTTTGCTAATAAAAGTAAGTTGGTTTCATAATACAGACAGAAATGTGTCACTGGGCTATAGAAGCTAATTTAAACTCATGCTTCAGACTGATCGTTTGTGAAGATCAGTGTTCTCCACTTCTTCTGCAATACATTGCAGAATATTTTATAAAAAGTACTTCACACATAGAGCTATGAAATAATGCCATTAGTATTTAATTAATAACCAGAGGACTCATTTCACAGTCCCAGGATTTGTAAATTCATCTGTATAGAATGTTGTAAAGGTACCACATGGCAAATTAGCACATCTACATTGATAGGCTTGCTTACAGGAATTGCTTGTGACAACAAAGGAACATACTGCTGCACTGGCCCTATTCTTGTGAGATAAAATGAAGCTCAAAAATGCTGAATTTTTACCTACAAGATAAGGCCGGGTGAGAAAACAGTATCAAGTAACAAGGTGGGAAAGAAAACTCAATTGGAGGCAAAGGCTTTTCGTGAGATCTTGCAGCGAAGGGAAACACCTATATGCATCTACCCAAATGAAGAAGTCATATTATAAACACTTTCTGCACTCGTTTGCTTTCTGTTTGATGAATAATTAACATGCAGTTAATTAACAACAACAACAACAAAAGTATGCTAATGCATTCAGTAGTGAAGTTTTTAGTTTTTAGCTACTCCTATATATTTGAGTAGTCCAATGTGTGCAAAATAACTTATTTTGTAGGAAGAGTACTAGTTGAAAACATCAGCTGTGCTTAAGTACAATGCCCATTTTATATTATCATTTTGTGATTAGAGAGAACTTGTAGTTGGAGAAAGTGTACTAAGAAAACTCTGTACCCTCCTGCACCAAATGACATGAAAGCAGGCAGAATCCAATTGAAATTCAATTAAAAATGAGATAAAGTAGAAGCATAGACCTCGCTTATATATGGGACTTCCTCCAGCTTTATCCTTTGCATTGTCAAAACTCAAACAGACGGAGCAGAAGGAGTGCATTCAGTTCTGAAACTGGAGCCAGAACAACAAGCAGAAGATCCAGGCAATCTGCTGTGTTCCTCACAAGGAGAATTTACAAATAGTGTGAATGTTTTTAATTGTCCGTCTCTCACAAAAAAGAAAGGAAAATAGCTTAATGGCAACACAAACTTTTAAAGTCAGACACATCTATAAGCACTGTGTTAATACACTGCGTTCAAACAACAGGTGTGAAGATTCAGGCACCAAAAGCTATTACGCTATAAAATCATGAGGGGATAAAAAAGGAAGACTGAGAGAAATGCTAGGGTAGATCTTGTGTAAGCAGCCATAGAAGCAGTGACCAATGTGGTATTAAATATTTGCTTAGGAGTTTCTTGTCATCTTTCAGCTTGAGTGTTTCAGCCCTTCTTGTCCACCCTTCTTCCCCATTCCTCCAAGGCAGATCCTCCAATTTTACCTGTAGCCTGTGAAAATGTTGTCCATGTGATATGGTACAGACATGTGAACTGCAACTCACATGCACATTTTCACTGTGTGTGTTTCAACAGGAAACTATGAACCTCGATGTCTCTCTAATTAGAAGAGCTAGGACTCTGAAATTTTATACATAAAATGGATGTCTGAAATCTGACTCAGTAGTCTACACTGCCTATAAAATGTCCTCTCTTCTCTGCTGGCAAACAGTGCGAATTCCCTTCCCTAGTTATAAACTAATTATCCCAATGCAACATTGTCTGCAGCATGGATTTCTACCATTTGCAGATAGAATGGGTTCCGCCACAACGTTCAAAACAATCATACCTGTAGTAGTAGGCTCTGGGGCATTCCACAGCTTCAGAAATACTAGGTACTAACTGAATTTGGATATGACAATGGCACCTAGCAAGGAATGGGGAAACCAGCTTTTCCCCTAGCCCCATTCTGGACATTTCTCCGCAGCTATGTTCATGTACAACCCATGTGATTCACATATATGCTGTGGCACAGGGCAAAACATATGCAGCTAGTAGACGTGCAACCTTTTGTGCCTAAGTAAATGCACATTGAAAAGAGAACGACTATAACATCTATATATTTAAATGTGAATATTATAATATCATCTTCATAATTATCATTCCCCTTGCTAGTTTCCAAGATGCTCTTGGAGGATCAAAACACAGCTGCTTCCCTACTGAGAATTTTCACACTTGTAGAAGCCCCAGGTTTGTTTCCGTCCCGGCCAACAGACGGCACTGAGCTGCTGGTCTCTGGGCATGGCAGAGTTCTGACTGTTGATTGTTACTTGTGAAAGAAGGCTAAAACTGACAGGCTGTTTGAATACAACTGAGGAGGGGAGAGGAAAAGGACTTCCATCCAAATGATAGTCTTGCAAAGCTCGACTGTTTTCCTTTAAGCCAGCTCTGACAAGTGTTTTTTCCTCTTTTCTACAAGAACATCAGCATTTGATACACCAGTGTGGGCTTAAGGAGAAAATGGATTTTCACCATATGAACTGTATGCATAATTTCCAGATAGGAAATGGCATGTTACTTTATTCACATACATTCTCATTCATTTATTCACATGAAAAAGAGTTCATATTCTCAGCTATGATTGACATAAGGTATGAAGAGGATTTCTTCTGCAAAAAAAGCAAACAAATTACAAGTACCAGGAAGCAATAAGGCTGTTTATTAACACTCTTCTATCTTCACCCTCCTGCCCAACCCATCACCCATGAAATGGCATTCCAAATCCTTGACATGAAATGATAATATGTAATATCAACCATACGTTCTCTGCCAATCCCATCTGAATCTCCAGTACTGCAAATGTAGTCATCTTCCTTCCACAGCAGGAAGTAGCAAACATTCATACTTGTGCATTACCTTTGTTTGGCACTGAAATCCTGTGAAATAGAATTTTTGCCTTTTAACACAATCTCAGCCTCACAAAATGCAGCTCGAAAAGGATAAAGAAAAGCCTACAGTGCCTGAACAGATTCGAGGCACTTTGCTAGTAAGACTCCTGTTTAATTTGTATGATTACTCTGGTGGTGGAGGTTAACAACCCTGAGCAATGAAAGGAAATCAGACTATGAGCCCACATGTTCAGATATGCATAGATCCAGGCTTTTTATTAATATCCTGGGAGATTATTGGCAACGCCCATAGTAATGCCTATTTTGTTCATTTTGATTTTTATTGTAGCCATCCCCAGGAAACAGCAAAACTCACAGGTATGCTCTCTGAGCAGAACAGAAGCTACATTTGTGGAATACATTCTTGGTGCAAGTTGTATATCTGAGGCAAAAATATTTATCAACCCTTCTAATTCAGTGGCATTGTACCAGATCCTACAACATCTGGAGCTCAACAATTAAGTGTTGATGTTTGAAAAAGAATTATACAGACTGCTAATTGTGACGGTGAAACATAAGGGCAGTTCTCAATTTTTTGCACTGAGGAAGAGCATTGTGCTCATATTATCATAGAATCACAGAATTCCTTGAGTTGGAAGGGACTTTTGAAGGTCTTCTAGTCCAACTCCCCTGCAATGAACAGGGAATTATTCAGGCAAGTTCTGGCCCTGAATGAAACGAGACTGATTTTCATTTCTCCCTGCCTCGGTTTGGGTCAGATATGGAAAGGAGTTTAGTAAAATAATTTAGTCAACATAAAATCAAACTGAATGTTGGAAAGAGCCCAAAGTTTATAAGTAACTGTAGGCAACTTCAAAGATTATTGCATAACTGAGTTGTCCTCAGGAGGTGTAAATTCCCTGTCACAGCAAGGCATGGGGTGAAGGAGGGATACCTGATCCCCCAACGTTCAGTAAGTGTAGAGCAATCACAATTCATCTTAGACGACTCGTGACTCAGTGTCACTGTGCCAGAGGGTGGGTGACAGAGAGGGGTTCCTGGGAGAGGGATAGGAGTCGTTTAGCACCCTGTGAAAAGTGCTCAGAGACATAAGAGAGAAGTCTGACTTAGCAAATGTCACGGTGCATATAGAATGACCAGAGGGGAGCCAACCTTCTGCTGGTGGCACAGAGGGCAGGATTCCCTCCTGCCTTTTTTACAGCCGTAGGCACTGAACACTTTTCCTGATCTACCCGTAAGGGAGATTTCCTTTTCTGCAGATACTGCCCTCTTTCCCTTTGTTTTATTGGTTGTAAAATAAACAAGAGTAACACGAGTAAAGAGGTATTCACGCTTGCAAGCTTGCAGGAAAGCTCAAGAAGGTCTGTGCCAGTTGGATCATTTTGGTGCAACTGCTCATGGCACTTGTGTGGTACATCTAGAAGAACGAAACTTCCCAAGGGATCTGGAGAGCTAAGATTTAATGGAGGGAATGGTCAGGGCAGAGAGGCCTCTGGACTCCCAAGGTGTGCACAACCAGCAATCTTCCTACAGGTGTCCCAGAGGAAAGGCTCTCAGGAAGCACTCAGTGACTGACATTAGTACAGATTGTGCCTGCTGCACAGCTCAGCACAGCATGGAAGCAGCCTAGGGTTGGCAATGGCAGCTACAGGGGATTACACTACACTGTGAGAGACTGAGATTGGGTTTCCTTCCCCCAGAAGATTTTCATTTAATATGAGCAGAATTTTTTTTTAGATGTAAACGTGTGACGCTTGGTAGAACTTAATTAAAGCTGGCTAGAAGCCAGGCCATCTCGGTCTGTGGTTGTTTCTTCTTTAGGTAGGTGAGGAGCGAGTAACATTGGGCTGGTTCAGCACTTCTACTGAGAGCACTGGCATACATGTCAGGTGCTCAGAGAGGTGCCATTTGTGAAGGAGCTCCTGCCAGGGAGCATGAAACAGATCATGAAAAGATTGAGTAACGTGGGGAATCACTGAGCCATTGGGTGTCCAAAGAAATGACACATATTATTTACAATCCCATAAGCATGCTGTCTATTTAGCCACGTGGATGAGACTTGATCTTGCCTTCAGACAGCTTTGAAAGTAAATTTTGGTAACACTGATGTGTAATGTGATATGATACACTATATGACATATGATATGATACATGATATGATACAAGAGCAAGACAACAGAATAGACTTAAGAAGGAAGATGCAGGGAGAAATCAAGAGTCACCTGTGATAAATATATATATATATTATATAATTGCATATCTATGATCTATATATTATTTATAGAGACATACAGAGCTGTTTAGCTTCTTTTCCCAAATGCAGGATTTGTGTTTGTAAATGTTGTTTTCCTTCCACTCTTTTCTAGTGACAGAGACACTTATATATGATGAGGGGTCTTTTCAAGCTCTGAGAGCAAAATTCCTGCTTCTGAAGCCAGTGTCCTTACCTGCAGGGCCTTCTGATGGTGATCTCTCATCCAGAAGTTTTAGATTACTGATGCCACCGCTCATGCTCTCAAGGTAGCAATCATAATTAGCCACAAATGTACCTATATTTCAGCAACATCAGAAGTGATTTAAGCCAAATTACCAAAACCAATTAAAACAAATAACTAAGCATACAGAAGAATGCATTCAGCCAAAATGCTCTAGTCGACCAAAGCATCTGTGCACCCAGCTGTTTGGTGCATCAAGCAGATGTGACAAGATGTTCAGATCTGATGTTTATGTATCAGGAGATTTCGGCTGGATGGATTCACGGCTATAACAAATGTCCTCATTTATCTTTGCTTGTTCCTATGCTGCAGACTGTTCCAAGGGTCAGACACGTGGCATTCAGAAACTTCTATATCTCAGGGATGCTGAAATCAAGTATTTTTGCTGACATGTAAAAAGTCATCTCAAAGAATAAAAGCTTTTGGTGAAATTTTTGATTCTTGAAAATGATTTTTTAATTCTTATTGAGAGCGTGCTCAGTGACACTGACCACAATGAAATGATTCCTGGAGGTCTTACATCATTCTTGTTCAGCAAAATTCCCATGAAATGATATAATAATGTGCTTTGACACACGGGATTTTATTGCATGGATCATCTCTTATTTCAGATTTGAATTCAAGCTCTGCTTTTGGAATCGAGTGCTTTCTGAGAATCTCGTTCTGCCTTCAACCTCTTGTCCCTAGAGGTCCCTGTCTCTTCTGCTTGCAGAGAAGAGCCTGAAAGCATAACCCACACTGAGCTCCAAACACCAGACGGCAAACAGAAACACACATCATTCATTTATTTATTTATTTCAATCTCCTGATTTTTAACACTTAGAGTTGGCAATATTGCAACTGGAATTCGGTTTGAATGAAGACAGAGGGCTGAATGCCAACTCTCTTGCTTGCTCTCTGCAGAAAAGCAATGCCTGGAAATGCCTGGAAACAAGGGGCCTGATTCACAGCTTCCTTCTAGGCAGTTCATACTGCCTTACCCTGCCTGTAAGCCTAGATACAAATGGTCAAGCATATTCCAAATGAGGTCCAAATGCAAGTGGTACAAATAGCCTTTCTTTAGAACGTGCTTATCTGAGGTCCAAAACTCATACATATATATGATATGTGAAACCTAGATCTGTGTTAAATAGGACTATCTCAAAACCCACCTCTAAGCCCTCTGAAAACAGAGTATGCAGAATAATCTTAGGGTGCCTTGTAAGAAATGTTTTTCCATCTCTTTATCTCTTGCAAGCACCACTACAAGTCAAATGGTGCAAGAAAAATGGAAAAAAAAAACACTGCTTATTCTAAGTAGAGTGGCTTCTGTACTCATATGCCTGAGCTATAATTCTTCCATTAAAAAAAAAAAAAAAGCCACCAAACACTGGAATTCATTAGAAAAGGAAAAGCTGGCTCTGCTACTTTCAAAAACTGCAAGATTTCAGTGTACGTAAATGTGTCTACCAATGATTTCTGGTCTGTTGGTGTAGCTACTAACAATTTAATCTGTTCTTTTTGCACGAGAAGTTCATGTACTGTTTTCTTTTTTGATAATAAGAGATCATTTGGGGTATGTGTGAGGGAGAAATCACTTTTCCCACACACCACCTAAATCCTGCCTGTACTCACGTATACCAAGGGTGAATTCACAGGATCACAGAATTGTTAAGGTTGGAAAGATCACTAAGACCATCTGGTCCAGCTATCAGCCCACCCCTACCATGTCCACTCAGTGCACATCCACACGGTTCTTTAGGGACAGTGACTCCGCCAGCTCCCTGGGCCACTGCCTCACCACTCTTCTGGAGAAGAAATTTTTTCTAATATCCAACCTGAGCCTCCTCTGATGCAACTTGAGTCCATTCCCTCCAGTCCTATTAATATCAGAATTGCATATATGCACTGCACCAGCAATATTTCTTCAATTGCTCAAAGAACACAAGTGCACAGCTTATCTCTCTGCTTTCTGTCCTAGGACTCGGTTTTGGGGTTGTGGTCAGCCATAAATAGAGTTTAAAATTATTACAGAATACATTTCATAGTAAAAGTTAACAACAAACAGTCTTTTTACAACAACGTGACACTGCGACTAGTTTGATCATTGCATGAAGTGGAACCAGTGCCAGAATTTTTGAGTATTGTCTCCTGGCCACTCATGCATTAAGCCACAATATACTCGTGTATAGATTTAGAGCATTCAGGAATCAATGGGAAGAGAAGAAAGGCGGTGCTCTGTCTACTCTAAAGGCTCACGTTTGATTGCAGTGATCTATAAACACCATCCTGGTGCTGCTCTCTGTAACAAATAACCATTCCTGGGATTCCACTTCATACCTCAGAAAAGTCCTTCTTCACAACAGGGAAATAATTCTGATTTATTTGGATCCGGTGCATTTCCTTGCACAATGAACTCTTGCACCACGACTCACACATGAACAGTGCCCGAGGAGCAGCAGAAGCTGTCCAGCCCTGTTCCTAGGGCCACCTCAACCACTGACTTGTGTTGGCAAGCACACGGTTTCAGCAGCAGAAGCCTATTAGTTCAGCTGCCAGCGTCCTGTGTCACCGAAATACTTTCCATCAAAGGGAAACCTCTGCGAAGCAGCAGAGCACAAGGGCCAGCTGTCAGATTTAACTTTGTAACATTAACCCTTTTCCTGCCCTCCACAGTGGCTCTTCAGATGAAAGAGTCCCTCCTTACCTTTGACAGGTCTCTTCCTGCCGTGGCCTCCTGCAAATATTTCTTGCTGCAGAAAATCATATACTGGCAGCATAATCTGCTACAAGTCAAATTTATCTGTTAGAAACCCGACTGCCATTCATGGCCACAAGGTAAGTCTAGCATTGAAAATTACATTTTTTTTCTGCTGTGTGCTGGAGAGAGCTGGAAAATTGTCTGTGGCATAGCAGGGAGAGGATGTTAGCTGAGCCCTACAGACTTCATCACACCTACTCCCCTCCCTTGTGGAAAACCAGTGGGAAAAGAGCCATTCATACTGCATAAACTTGTCAGATCGTGATATGCTCGAGGGAAATATGCTTGGGCACCACAGTGAAAGTGGTGGAGGCAGTACCTTTGTGTAGGAGATGGCCAGAATTGTGCCAGCGCAGCTGAAGCACAGCTATCATTACTTACAACTTGTGACAGTACACAAAAATTACTCTGCTAATCAGCCGTGGGTGTGATACGCTCGTTCCTTATCAGGATAAGGTAACGGATGGATTTACCTTGAAATTATAGTTGAGCTCACCTCCGCTCCTGATACGTACAGCTGCTGACTGAGTGTCATTTGTGAGCCACGTGCCCATCACATGCCTGTGGCATGACAAAGGGAAGGCAGGCTCTGCCCCCGAAAGGATGTTTATGTATGTTCTTTCTCGAACAAGTTTAGACAGCACGTGGCAGGGGATATCAGAGCCGTATCACAAGGGACGCCACTGTCAGAGGACCTGGCGTTGTAACAACCAAATGAGATGGTGATTCCCCTTCTAGGTGACAGTCACCAGGTCTCCTCGCTGCTGTGCCACCGTGCTCACATGAGGTCACACGGGGTCCATGCTGACCCATAGCGACCCTTGGTCTGCGATGTGCTTCATTCTCTAATAGGCCTAATAGAAGAAGCCAGAATCAAAGGGGGCTGGAAAACATGAGTGTTTTAGAGGACAGCTTATAGTGAGAGATACACAGTTAGGTCTTTTCTTGGTCACGCTTCCCTTTCACTGGCTTTTAGTTTTACTTTGCAGTTTCTAAACCATCGAAAAAATCCAGTGGTAAAAGCATGGTTTCACATGGAAAGAATCCCAGGTAGTGTAACATCACCACAATGACATGTTTTTAAATAAAAGCATCTAGCGACAAGTACATTCATTCACCCAATTCATTCATTCACCCAATTGATGAAAGGACTCATCTATAGAACATTAAGTGTGTGCCACTTTCGGTGGTTTGCTCAGCAGTTCCCTGAGCCTCAGGGTCAGTTCTGCTGCCCAGCACACATGTGAAAACAGCGGCTTTGATTTTAAAGCCCTGACCTCACTTTTCAGTTGACCAGAAGTTTTTGGGTTGTTTTTTAACAATATTTAGGCACTCACTGCAGTGAGGGGAAAAAAAAAACAACACAAAAAAAACAGTGTGGAAAAATCCATCAGGAAAAATCTACATGAAAATGTGAAGACTAGATTCTGTTGTGATCAGCATGCAGAAATTTTGGGTTGTATGAAGCTTTTTCAGCCTCTCGTGTGTTGAAATCAATCTGAAAAGGGAATCAGGTAAGAGTAGGCAGTACAGAGAAAGGTTTAAAAAAACCCCACAGATGTGTAAGCTTTGTTTGTAATGGTTGTAATGTTTGAAACTTAAATAAAACCCATTTCCAGGGCATCCAATTTCAGCTTTCTTCCCTAACTTGCCTTCCTCTGCAACTTCTCTGTTCAGCATGCTAGCAGCAAAGCATTAAAGGATTGCTGCACAACTTTACCCCTATCTAGGAATTTACTGTCCTGTGTAGACAAGAGATATGGCTGTGCATGCAGGGAATAAGCTATTCCCTACAAAAGCATGTGGGGCTCTCAAAATCCAAGGCACATGATGATGGGAATATCAAATGAATCAAGCATCCTGAGTCAGCATACTGAACAAAGTGCCTCTAACCTCTGCAAAGGGCAATTCCCTCAGGTCGAGCTGAGGTCACTGGAGCAATGCAGGGAAACCCGTGCAGAAAATCCTGTGTATTGGCCCCAGCTTGCAGGCTTGATTTATGGATGCAGCGCCGTATTTTGCAGCATTTTCAGGGGACTCTTACGTTGAAAATTGGAGCTAATTATCTGAAAACAACATCTGTTGCATTCAAGTTCCAAAGTGTGCACCTATTAGCAAGACGGATCAGAGAAGCACTGATTATTTGTACATCGTTTATTTAAACTGCCTGGGAGCAGCGCTGGAATCGTAATAATTTCCCACTCCCTGCGTCCCTCATCTCGCACCAAGAACCCCTGGCTGCTCCAGGGAACACAGGGATAATTAAATGTCTCCCAAATACCTCCGCCTTTAACAAATGCAGCGGGACTCTGCAGACAGCTTTGCAACCAGACCACGAGGTAAAGATGCCAGCCCTTAAAAAGCAGGTTTGCCAAATATACCGCCGGGCTGCTTTCCTCTGCTTATCCGTGTTTCTGCTGTTGTACAAAAGAGCTTTCAAGATCTGGCCCAAAGACACATTCTCATTCTTTCTTCCCGTAAAAAAAAGCAGACCTGGCACAGGCACAGTAAATAAAAATAACAAGCATATGATGCCCAAGATGCATGTGAACATTAAGTGACGTTGGCAGCCCCCGCAAATAGAACTCTGGTTAAAAATAGCCTTTGTCTAAATGTGGAAAGTGAGTAAATATAGTAGCAGTTTCAGCTTACTATAGAGGCTTACAGGCACCAAGTAACAGTGCTTATTATAGAGCATGTGCGTCAGCAAAGGGGAGAAAGGGAGAAAAGAAAGACAAAGCATGCTGCAATTAGTTTCTACAATGAGACGTAAATTAATTTCACCTCTTGTTATTTTTCTTGTGGCTTACAAAAACGGACAAAGGAAGGAGCACTCTTGAGCTGTAACACTGCTAAAGAGAAAAAGAGCTGGAGCTGAAGAAAAGGGCAAAGCTGGCACCAGAGCCACACGGAGAGCGCTCTGCAGAGAGGACGGCTGCACACAGTGAGACGTAGGAAGAGGTGACAGATTCTGATCTCAGTCTCTCCAAGACAGACAAATGAGGGGTACTGTAACCCGGCTGGAGGAGTGTTTGCTTGCCTTCATTTGTCTGCACATCATACCATGAGCCAACTTTTGAATTGACTGAAAGAAAGCATCATCGAGGCTTCCCCCTGCATTACGAGTTGGACTCAGCGATCCTTTTGGGTCCCTTCCAACTCAGGATATTCTCTCATTCTATGTCTGTGCACTCCTGACTTTCAAAGAAATCTCACAATTTTCCAGTGATGGCAGAACTCACTTTGCTGCATCAGAATATCTGCTCTACCCAAGGCTCCTCTGCAATGTAGTCGTGGCTGGGAAAGCTCCTAGGCAAAACCTGTGGGATAAGTTGAACCCAAAAAAGAGTGGGACACAGCTGTATGTTGAGTAACGTCCTCGGGATCTCCAAACATGATGATGCAGCCAGGGAATCCATCAACATTCTTAGCATTCTGTTTTAGTTGGACTGATGAATAATAAAGTAACAGTGCCTGGGTTAAGCTTCTGAGCTTCTCAAATCAGAGATGCGGGTGGGAGATGCTTCTTACTTCTTCCAATGTTCAATTCAATTGAGCAAAGTCAAATATTCCAAAGCAAAATAATTAAGTCCTCAAAACACAAAGTCTTTCCCCCATTCACACACAAAAGGATGCTTTCATAGACTCACAGAATATCCTGAGTTGGTATAGACCAATAAGGACCCCTTCCCATAGCGTTCAGTGTATTCTGTTTTTTTCTTCCTTCGGAACAAAAACAATGGAGTGACAATGTCTAACAGAAAAATGAAAGTTTCAGAGTGCTAGATGAGATGCAGCATGGCACATAAATTATGGTCGGGTAAGGATCATCAGTAAAGTTGCTTTATTCAAGTGGCATGGTAAACAAATGCTATAAATTCCTAAGTAGAGCCTAAATCAGCTTTTGGCATAGTGCATCACTATAACAAGTTAATTTTCGCTGCTCCAAGGAATAGCCTTATATGGTTCACTTAAGTAATCATGCTAAATGAATGTTTAAGTGAGAACCATTTGCCAAATGCAAAGCAAGAACCATATATAACCTCTTACACAACTACATAACACAGCAATGCTGGCTGGTTTCCAACGTTCTGGTTTATGTACGAATTAGATCTGCTGACTCCAACCAACACCTGAGCCAAAAAGAGCTACCTGAAAATACTAGCACAACTGTTAAGGATTAATAAATAAATTTGCCCTGGTCTGTCCTCCTCACAGCCAGGCAAATGAGATTTTCTTCTCTTTTCCAGTATAGGATAGAATAGTTCCAGCCTTTACTCTCATCTCTTTGCTGAGAAAGAAGAAATAAGAAAGTGATAAGAAAAAAAAGAGAATATCAGTACGCCAAAAGCTTTTCTGATTACCCCAAAAGAAATTTGACCTTCCAGTCTGGTGTACCATGCTTCCAGCATCCATGCTGATTCTGTGGTGCTTTTGTCTTACAGCCATTAGGGGCCACACAAAATATACTCAGAGAAACCAATTGCACTGTAATTGGTTGAAGCTTACTACTGACTGCCCCCTGCCCTTGGATCTCCCACCACCTGTAAATGTGGGAAGTTAAGCTCATAGGAATAACTGAAAAAGTTCAGGGAGACCTGCCTATGTCTATTAGTCATCATTCATCCTTTGTAGCAAGAAAACCTGCAGTAGATGCAGGCTTACTTCTTCCTAGAGAGTGCTGTTGAGTTCTTGCATTCACAATTAATCTGTTTGGAAGACTGCCCTTAAAGAGTTGCCATGGTGATTATTTTGGTGCTGCAAAGTAGAAGAAGCTAAAGTACTTACTAGCCATTTCCAAAATCTCATCTTTTGGGAGAGGAAAAAAAGAAAGAAATCGCCAGATGGCATTTGTCAGAAATCCGACATTCTGATTATTACTGGAGCTGTTTTTGAAGGAATTCTGGGGTTTGGGGTTTCCGGCCAGAAAAGGGAGAATGGAAGGGCTGAGGGGAAGGAAATGGAAAAACAAAGTCACTATATTTGAAGTCCCTTTAGCTTGCATTATTACAATGGTTTAGGAAGAGTTCTTACAAGAGTAGGACTTAAGTAATGAGAATTTTCAAAAAGTCTCCTTCCTGACTATTTACTGAATACTTAGCATACTGTAAAATGAGGGGAAATTGTTATCTCCTTGTGAAAAAATCACCAGCTTCTAAATGGAAATTATAGCTCTCTTTTGCACCTTACCTGTAACGGTAACATCAATGGAACATGAGAGATGTCCCAGAAAATCCAGGTATCAGTCTTCCTACTCTGAATAGTACCAGTGCAGAAATGGAGCTTATCAAACTAGGCTGTGCACTTGCTTTGGCTCTAACCCAAGGTGAACTTGGGGTGATTTAGTGAAATTAGTGCACCTTGTCACTTCACTGCAAAAAGAAAATAGAAGAAGGAGAATAGGAAAAGGAAAAAAAGAAAAAGGAAAAAAAGGAAAAGAAGGAAAAGGAAAAAAGAGGGAAAAAAGGAAAAAAAAAAAAAAAAAAAAAAAGAAAAAAAAAAAAAAAAAAAAAAAAAAGGAAAAAGAAAAACATTGATTTAGTTACTTAGACATCTATTTGCCAAATTCTCCAGTTAGCCTTGTGTCTGTATCTGGATTTTACTTCAAATTGTGGCATTAAATTAGGGCAGTTAGGAGTGCTAGCGTGCTCTAAGACATGGTGTTAGGTATTTGCAGGATATTAAGCAGTGGTGCTGGAATGGGCTGGCTTGTCACGCCAGCACAGCGTGGCACTGTGCAGCCTCCAGCTTGTGTCCGAGGAGCAGGATGGCTGCATTAGGTGCTGGCTGTGTGGCTCTGCAGGCAGACTGCCATGCTGACAGGGCCACAATGCTCCTCAGATCTGGAGCGAGCGCAGGTATTGCTGCCCTACGTGATTTAGGGGAGCTGCAATGTGTCATACAGCATTCTTCATTCACAAGCCTCTTCTCTCACTCCTTTCAGCTGTCAGTTCTGCTGCGAGGCAATAGCAGCTTCCACTTCTTCACGTACAAAGAATTCCAGAGTTTTGGTGAAAAACAGCTTTGTTTACTTTAAACTCTATTTACTTAAAGCTGTAAAATTGGCCCCTTTCTAACGAAAGGTGCCAGATGAGCAGCTCCAGGAACTGAAACTCTTTATTCACTCTGGAGCTCATTTGCAGCCCATCGGAGCCAACGACAAGCCTCTAATTGACCAGTCTTCTGGCTCCTGGGCCAGGCCTTCGCAGGACGGGCAGCAGCTGTGCAAACTCACTGCCTCACCAGAGCATCTCTGAGGGAGAGCCAGGCTCCCCACACAGGGGCCAGCTCAGCCTGAAACTCACCCAAAAACTGCAGCTCGTGTACAGTAGTGCCCAGAGGGGCTCAGGGTTAACCTCGTTTCCCAAGCAGTTTTGGATTTCTGTACTTAGGTTTTGGGGGTTTGCAAGTGTTTTTTGCTTTGTTCTTGATTTCGAATTTTACTGCTGCAAACTGGAACTTGACTCACATGGGGAAGCAAAAGGCAGAGGGAAGAAGAAAAGAAGGACATCAGCATGGCAAATCCTCACCCCTCCTGCTATTAAGGGGCTTTTGCAGGGGGAGGGAGTGGTTTGCTGAAAGATTTCCAGGAAAGCTTTCATGGGAGATGCTCTATTAAAAAAAATAAAATCTTTGCTAGCACTTCAGTTTCCATTCATGCATGGCTGCCAGTAAGCTCTCAGAAATTACTTCTGGTCACTTTTGACCAAGACAGTTTGGCTTCATGTTAGCGATGGGTCTCAAAAGCTCTCCCCACAATAAGTCTGTTAGCTTTCCAGGCCCAGTCGGCATCTTCTCCCCTTGCAGAGCTGAAGACTGACCCAAGACCAACCAGCAAGGCTGGGGACAGCACCTCACAGGCAGAGGATAGAGAAAGTGAAGATCTGTGATCAGAAAGGGCAGAGATGAAGAGTATTGCCATTCAATAGGAAATGCAGAAGAACAGCTGAGGCTTGTATTGTAACAGTGGATCAGAAGATAATGAAAATAAATTGTGTAGTTAGTAAGAGGCTCAAGAGGCAAGGATACAGTCATGAGAGGAGCACTGAAAGTATTTCACTCAATTTCTTCTCTTAATGGGCAATGAAATGGTGAAGAAGCATGTACTTCAGTTTATTTTTGTTATTCAAAACTTCCGATCAGCATGGTGTCATCAGTGAAGACAACAGCTCAGCTATAAAAATTGCTATCTGGATGCATTGTGTACATGGCTAAGGCTTCCTACTATAATAAAAATACTGTGCCTTAAAGTTTAGCTTCCCTGTAAATGAAAATATTTACAGACATGTAAACAATATCTCTCTGCCTCTTGTTTTGTTATCACAGAGGTTTTCCTGAGGAAATTTGTTTAATAGTTGACTTATAGCAGCCATTAGGATGAATATTAGAATAAAAGCCAGGACAGTTTTGGGAGGGAAGCTCTGAAACGGTACTCTAGAAGTGCCAGCGAGTTGTGCATACAAAGCCCAAAGGAGAAATGGAAAAGAAGGACAATTGTCTCCACAGTAGTGTAATCCATGAACATCTCCATCTGGGGCAGAGTGTCAGCGTAAGCCACTCAGTGTCCTGCTTTAAGGGTTATCACATGAAACATTCTGTTGGCTTGGCTGGGAGAACACAGCCAAACCTACTCCTGGCCTCCCACATGTGAACCTTGGCATGGGACAAGGCACCACCAGGCAAGGTTTGCCAAGAGGCTGGACAGGATGGAAGCGCGAGAAATAAGCTGCTGAACAAATGTGTAGGCCAGGCAGTGATAGTGACTGCTATATCAACCTCTTTTTATTTATTATGTCTATAACTTGGACAGACTGCCAACAGGAAACCTGGGTCTGCTGCTTCTCTGTATGATGTTTCTCCTCTCAGAAAGTTGCTTCTTTGAATCCTGTTTGTTCACATATTGCCAAATTATCAGTGTGTTCATTTTTATCTCTGTCAGTCTTATTTTCTCATTTCTTGATGTAATGAGTTGTCTAATTACTGCGACATCAATTCCTTAAGGAACTTCAAATAATTACATCTGTATATTTCAATGACATCCTGAAGAGTTTGGGGGAGGTTTGCTTCAGGCTCAATAGCATCAGGTGCCTCCTGATACTTACACTTTCTGCCAAGATCTCCCTTCTTCCCTACTTGCTGAAGCATCTAGAAACAAATATATGTCAGTCCTAATTAAAACAATCACCCAAGTACTGGATCTGACTCAGGGATTGCCATTGTAATTTTAAGAGCTGCTTTCTCTGCACAGTTGAACAAAGTGCCTTATTTCATTTGGAATTTTTATGTTCCAGTGAAACAACATTTCAGTTTTTCCTTTCTTTTGTTTTCAAAAAGGACCAAATTCTATAGTTGCTCATGCTGGAGTTATGTGTACTCAAAGGATAAAACAAACAGCAGAACAGGGCCAGAAAAAACTTGCTATGTTTTTTACAGGATAGGTACAGTCTGCAACGTGTTTTTTTCTTTTTTAATGTGCAAGCAAAACTATAGTTCCCAGATCCAAGGAAGGGAGGAGGGGGAGATGTGCAGAACAAGTAGTAGAATCATAGAATTGTTAAGGTTGGAAAGACTTGTAAGATCACCTAGTCGCATTGTCAGCATACCACCATGCCAACTGACCATGTCTCTCAGTGCACCACATCTGCACAGTTCTTGTACACCTCCAGAGACAGTGACTCCACCACCTCCTTAGGCAGACCGTGAAGAAATTGTTCCTAATATCCAACCTGAACCCTAGCACAACTTAAGACCATTCCCACTCACCATATTGCTGTTACATGGAAGAAGAGGCCAACCCCCACCTTCGTCACAACCTCCTTTCAGGTTGTTGGAGAGAGTCCTAAAGTCACTCCTGAGCCTCCTCTTCTCCAGAATGAACAATCTCAGCTACCTCAGCTGATCCCTGTAAGACTAGTGCTTCAGACCCTTCTCAGCTTTGTTGTCCTTCCCTGGACACACTCCAGCGCCTCAGTATCTTGTAGTGAGGAGCCCCAAACTGGAAGCAGTACTTGAGGAGCAGCCTCATCAGTGCTGAGTACAAAGGGACGATCACCTCCCTGCTCCTGCTGGCTGCACTATTCCTGATACAAGCCAGGATGCCATTGGCCTTCTTGGACACCTGGACACACTGCTGGCTGTGTGTTTTGCTAGCTGTCCACTGACATCTCCCAATTCTTTTCCTCCATGCAGCTTTCCAGCCACTCTGCCCCAAGACTGCAGGTGGATGGTTGGACCTTATGATTCTGTGACTTTATGACTGTATAACGCACAGGTTTGTTGTAACCAAGAAGCAAGACCCACCAGAGATGGGACACACCGCTCATTTCTGGCTTACCCCTTGGCACACAGCACCTCTAGCTACAGATGTCAGTGGGAGCACTCAAAACATGGGACACCATCCCCTGTTCTGTACTTCTCATTTATACAGAAGTGTTGCAGAAAAATTGCCCCAAAGCAGGCAGCCACAAGCCATCTCAACAGCGTGTCAGGAGTCACCATACATTCCTGTGTCAGCCATCTACACTTAAAGGCAAAAGAGGCATTTCTAGAGGGGACTGATTTATCTCACCCTAATGCAGCTATGTCAAGTAACCCAGGAAATTATATCAGAGAAACCCCTTTTTCTTCCATGTTCCCAAACTATAAAAGGAGTCTAGAAAAAAAAGCTTAGGTGTTGTAAGGTGCATCTTTGCTTCTGGGAAGGAGCTCACAATCTTGATAGAGAGGGCATCTGGGGAAAGAAAGAAGGGAAGAAGGCCAGTGATATGTATGTATCTAGCTGCACAGTCAGAAGACTACACTCACAGTAACCTTCGGCCCTTCTGACTAGAACATTGTGCAGGGATGTGGGTGGAGGCTATTTTAAACATTAATACTTGCTGGCATATGTTCCAAATAAATGAGCGGAATGAAAGAGCTTGGAAAAATATGTTGTACTGGGATTATTAATCTCTATGGTATTCAGCCACTTCTTAGCAACAAACATTCCCCTGAGGAATTAGTTCAATCACAACTCCCTTCTTGGTCTCTGAGTCCTTTTGGGTATATTTGAATTACTAGTGGTGCATGATATATATTCAGGGGCATAACCACGGGGCAATGGAAAGACCTTGGGGAGGGTTTTGTACACACACTGTGAGCAGACAAATCACATTTAAAATCATCCACTTGGAATTCCAGTGTTACTGAGGAAGTGGCTGCTTGAGATCAGCAACAAACAGCATCTTAATCTCAGAGGTAAGGCACAACTGAAACACAAGTCTGCACGTCCCATGCAAACATATATCACCAGATACATGGTATCTAGTTTTAATCACATTAAAATCCATGACAGGAAAAGTAAGAGAGTAGCTTACTGGTCGCATGATTAGATGATTTCATTCATGTTGCAGATATGACAATGCACTTTCTTTTTCCCTGGGAAACAATAGTTTATTTTTCTTCTTGAAAGTAAGTAAACAGCTCAAGATGGTTACCTTATCCCGCAGAAAGTTGTACAAAATGATGCACCAAAGATAAAGGAGGAATGTATAACTTGATTTTAACTACAAATTGGAGTAGTAAATTGGAAATTGTATCCTCAGTGGCCCACTCAAATGGACACACATCAGAAAAATATCGTGACAGTGACTGCTCAGTATATCACAAGACAGTCTGGCACTGAAAACACAGTGGATAACATAGGGACTTGTATTTTGGAGTTGATTACAGTTATATCTGTTTCTGTTCCATTTCTGTGGAAGGGGAGTTACAGTAATTTCATTGGCAATGTAACATACGTGTTGTATGCATTCCCATACATATATGCAAATACACATATTATCCTGCATGAAGTAGAATATACATTTTACATTACATATGATACCTATATTATAATACCTCTTCTATTACCTATAATACTTATAATGCATGTAGGAGTACATGCTATAGGTAATATATGTATGATGACAAATGTAATATCTATATAACATGTAGGTATAAAGAAGGGTGACTTCTGGAAGATCACATCTGGCCAGATGGAAGCAGTGCTGTAAGCCTAACATTCCTTTTGCTGCTACCAGGCTTGGTTCCTGCGCTGAGATTCCTGCAACCAGATCAAAGAAATTAGACATGAATACCTTTCCCCTCAAAGCCACATCATGCCAAATATTTGACACGTGACCAGAACAGTATTTGTACATGTGGAAGTTCATAACAGTTATGATCCACAGAGACTGTGGGCCCCTGATCTCACCTGGGTTGTAGATATTCTTACAGTGCAGGGAAGTACATCTGAAACAGTCATCTAGGTTATTTTCACAGCCAGTAGAAAGAAACTGTCATTCTTACTGCATTATTTCTTTAGAATGAAATGAATGTTGAGCTAAAACACGGCAGAGCCCAAAGGGAATCTCACTGTAGTCATCTAAGGTCAAGTGAAATTAACCATAATAAGAGAATCAATGTATAGACCTATCATCGTGTCTTTGACCCAGAACTATCCTATCTAACTCCAGACATATAATCCAAACATCTGTGCTCAGAATCTGCCATCTTTCAGAAGGCATCACAGACTGGTATCTTCAAAGCCCAAGACATTGTGATGGACACCCATATCTCCAGACATTTCTGCCAGCCTCACCTACTCCCAGGCTGAGAGATGGAGATCAGCATGCAGAGGCTTCTCCTTAGGAAAACATGGCACTGTTACTGATGCTCTACTTTCTGCTGTATGTTCCCTCACCAAGACCAGATGCCCAACTGCCCCTGCTGTTGCTACATGGCTCTTTGTACCTCACAGAGATATCTTTGTTTGCTGGGCTCTGCAAATCTTGCCCAGCTCATCTCCTATGAGACAAAGGCCATCCCTCCTTTGAAGAAAGTCTGAGAGTGTTGGGCTTGTTTTGTTTGGAAAAGAGAAGGCTCCAGGGAGATGACATGACAGCCTCCCAGAACTTGAAGGGAACTTAAAAGCAGAAGGGGGACCAACATTTTACATGGTCTCATAGAAATAAGACAAGAGGCAATAGATTTAAACTAAAAGTCACTAGATGTCAGGAAGAAATTAATTACTCAGAGGGTGGTGAGGTGCTGGCACAGCTGCCCGGAGAAGCAGTGGGGCCCCATCCCTGGAGGCGCTCAAGGCCAGGTTGGATGGGGCCCTGGGCAGCTGAGCTGGTGGGGGGCAGCCCTGCCCACGGCATGGGGTGGGGATGGGTGGGCTTTGAGGGCCAAGCCAAACCATTCTGTGAATCTATGATTCTATGATCTCAGCACACAATTCAAGAAGAACAAGATCACTCATCTTGGATAACTGCTATTGTTTTATCCATTTGGTAACTCATTTTCATTGTGTATGCCAAGTTTCAGAGGCCAGTTAAACATTTGGCAACACTAAACAATTAGCAGATTTTTCATTTACGTAGCAGTAGTCTTTTGGCAATCACGCTGGCTTTCAGAAGAACACTTCCCTGCAGTTTATTGGTACATATATGATTACATGTATTTCAGACATTTCCTAAAATAAATACTGATCACTTGCTAGAAAGACAGTTATGAAGAATAGTCAGTCCTTTTTTTCTCACAATCTATTTCCTGCCCCACAAAGTCTTCTTTACTCAGCTATCAGTACTAATATCTGTTTCACCTCACTGTACATTTCCTGGAACTTAATAAATAAACCATGGAGAGAAATGTCACGTAAGGCCACTCACGCCATTCATTTTTATTTTGTACTTCTTCATACTGAGGAGGAAAAGGGATTATTGTTCAGTCACTTTTTCAGCATCAGCTCACACTTTGGCCTCCTCTAAGAATAAGATAAATAATTATTTTATTTCATTTTTCTTTAACTTAATATATTAAGTTAAGCTTGTCATTCAGTCAACAACAGTTTGAGCTGATAGCTTAAAAATTTTCATTCCTTTGTGGAAAACTGCGACAGAACGGAGGAGAAAATAAGATGCAGCACTGTAAATATCCTCCTCTGGTTCCCTTGCAATTAGCTACCTCAAATTTCATTTAAAATACAGGCATACAGTAATGTGTAACTTTGATCATAATTATCAGTCACAAGGTATAGGCTGCTTAGCACTGAGCTCATATTGTGCCCACAGCCAAGGCTTTCCTTTTTAGAGACAAAGTCACTAGTGCTTTTCTATACTAGGTCTAATCCTTTGTGTAGGAGATGGCAGAGGGGCCTTGCAGTTGGGATGGGAAGCACTCTTATCAGAAGCAGCTCACAATGGAAGGGAAGGCAGGCTTTCTTGCTGTCACTGCATTTTTCTTAATTTCCTTTGTTTTCTTTAAAATTCAACTTCAGTAAAATTAATTTTGACATGAAATGAAAGAAAACATTCCTCTAAAGAAACAAAACTAACTACAATTCAAAAGCTTTGAAATAGAAATGTCATTTCTTTTTGAACAAAAACAGTTTTGCACAGATGTTTCAATTAATTTGAAGGAAGAACATCCAGTCCATGTTGGTTTTTTTTGTTTGTTTGTTCGTTTGTTAAATGCTGTTAGAAGCATGCTCTGCTTTCACTGAAAGGTGTTTGCTATTCTTGGTACAGACAGAGAACTCTGCCCTGGTCCTTGCTGCTGTCTGTTGTAAGAAGCCACACAGCTGAACCATCTCTGCTCATTAATACAGGCTAATTCTTGAGGGCAGAAGCCAGACTCTACCCTTTCTTTCTTTATGCATTTGTGCAAAATCTGGGCACAAAATATCCTTTTCCCCTTGTGCAAGCAATGGATAGGAAAGGACAGCAGCTACAGATGATGCAGCCCACTGGAGCTGAGTCCAGGAGTGGGACCAGAGAAGGAAATATCCTGAGCAGCTGACGGGTTTAGGGTTAGCAGAATCATCTTTTTGCATACTGCTGAACTGTTGTGGAATTTATTGCTACCAGATATTGGAAAGGAGTAAAACTAATTAAAAGAGGGATTAAAACAAGCTCACTGGCAGTCTATCTACCTATCATGCACTAACATGCAGGCATGATAACTGGATCAAGAATCCCACACATCCCTGGTTTCCCTGGCAAATCACTGAAAAGTCTCTCTCTGTAATTGCCCACTTCTGCTTCTCCTTCTCTAAACATCTGCTGCGGGCCACTGTCAGAAAACGCGTGTCAGGCTGGCTGGACCCCCAGTCTGACCCACCGCAGCAGCTCTCATGGCATGCACTAAGGGGACGAGATTATCTCATCCCACACACAAGCTAGTGAAGCTGACAAGATGCAGAAAGGAGTGCAAACTGCACCCTAATTAATAGTGATGCAAGAGAAGCTCTGGAGGCACTATGACTCCCTGAGACATGACAACTCCCAGAACAGGCATGGGAATGATAGGGGCTCTATACTATCCCCGAAGCAGAGCTTGTTGCTTGATGCCATAGTTTAGTACTAAGTATGCGGGTGCATTTTCAACATAGCTGGTGGCAGAAATTGCACTTCTAAGCTGTCTGGTGGATTTATATGCTTAAAGGATTAAGAATTACTGCAAACCAGTACCATTTGCAATGTTTTGCTTTCTATCCTCCGGGCCCAATTACTTGAGGGCACATTGGATTGTACACGTAGTTAGAGTTGGGGTTTGCCCTGGTTATCTTACATTTTCATTACAGCAAGTTGATACGGAGACATACTTCAGCAGCATTACTTAACTGAGTAAAGCTGAGTATACGAGTAGGTAAAGAATTAAGCGCAGAACTCTACAGTCAGGCATCTTTAAGAACGTAGCCACACCACAAGCTAACAAACCTGGAAGGGTATAAAGCACACCTAATCCTGCTTGAATGGCAGCAATTGTTTGTACTTGAGCCACTAACACACAATCAGATTTGAACAAACAATTTCTGGGATAGGAAGTGAAATACATTGTATATAATACTGTCCAAGTAAATACAAAAAGACTGATGGCTATGCTTGAACAGTCCACGTGAAGAGACCATTTCAGAGAGCTATTCATTCTGGTGCTAACCCAGGACATGCCGTAGCGTGTATCTTACCATGAAGGTAACAGGTGAATGAGCACAGAGTGAGCCAAGCCACAGAGACAGCTTAGGAAGAGGAAGGAACAGTGACCTCTACTTCATCTGCATTCGGAGATGGTGGAAGTTCAGATCTTATCTCAATTGCAATGGACAGGTGTAGCTCACCAGGCTGAACAACTGTGATCATTTTCACCGAAGAATCACAGGATGACTTAGGTTGGAAGGGACCTAAAAAGTCATTCGGTTCCAACCCCCTATACTTTGGGCAGGGTTACCAACCACTAGATATTCTGCCTAAGACCCCATCCAGCCTGGCCTTCAAAGCCTTCAGAGATGGGGCACCAGCACATCACAAAGAAGGAGAAGGCATCTTTCAGCCTTCCAGTAGGACATATGGGTCTCATTAAAGACCAAGTCTTTCCAAGCTATCATCTGCAGCCGTTTAGAAAAACTATGATATGACACAGTAGGGACAATTTTGGTACAACTGCTACAAGGGGAAATTTTCACTGACTGTGAAAAATCTGAGAAATAAAGAGCTATTTTTTTTTATCTAGATCACTTTTCTTCCTGGATGATCAGGTAAGGTTTTAGTGCTCCTTCCAGCTGTACCTCTTTCCTGACCTGCAGAATCCTATGTCCAGCAGGTTCTGGTTTTAATTACTTTAATTTGATAGCTATTCAGAGTACCTGTCTTTCTTCATCACCCATTCATAGAGCTCTGTAAACAACTGCAGCATAACGAAGCAATGGGTGGTTGTAAAGAACACAGGCAGACTACTTTTGAAGATGCATAGTAAGAAGACAAAAATAAAATTGTGAGTTTTGTCTGCTTAGCTCTATGCCATCTTTCTTTTTTCTTTTTCCTTCGCCTTTTTTAATGATACATCTGCATTCTTCAGAAATTGAAACTTTGCCCACAAAGGTGGTTCAGTTCAGAGCAGAGTGGGGCTTTGAGCATATCCTATGACTGTTCTCATGTGCTCGCTTGGTCCTCAGACCCTGAGAAGTAGGTTTCTTCCAAAGGAAACTAACCTGGAAGCTCTGCTGGGAATGAAATTCTCAATGTGGATGTTGATTTCCAAAGTGATGTATAGGCCATACCACAACAAAGTCCTCTTGTGCACATCTGATACTTACTTCAGCAAAGGGGGAATCACGTGAATATTTGACCCTAGTGAAATGGAGTAACTCAGACTCCCCAGAGAACAGATGAAGAAGACAGGAAGAGTTTAAACAGTGCCAGAATCGCCTTTGAGTTTCATACAGGTTGGTAACCCCAACCTCGCCAAGTGCTGCTGAAAGCCCACGTGTCTTTTCTATCTGCATGAGTCTCCTCAGGCACACTCATACTTCCTCTTCAGGTTAAGTTTCAGATAGAGCTTGGTCATTGGCTGCTCATACACTGTTCAAAACTGGGTTAGATCACCTCAAAAGACTACAGTGACTAACTTTCCTCTTATCAGTCACGATCCCTGTGTACTGTTACGGTTTTTTAACTTTCACCTCCCTCACCACTAGCTGACACATCACCTCTATCTTTTACTTAAAAGGATTTGGCCTTTCAGCTACAGAGTGGCAGTCACAACCTCCAAACTGCCCACAGAGCCAGGACAGGCAGAAGGGAAGGCTGTGGCCTCTGCCCACAGCATCTGCACCCAAAGCAAAATTTGTCATATGGAAGACGGGAGGAGGGACTTCTAATTTCATAAAGAGAAATTTCTAGTCTGCTGTGATCAGTCCCTATGTTCAAGTTTAAAATGGAGATTTTGAAAGACGCTACTGTAAAACTCCAGGTGCTTTCAGGATATAGGGAGACTGCCACAAAAAGGGAGAACAAAAATCCAGCGACTGTGCACAACTTACTTGCTAAATCTACAGCAAACTGGGAACACTGCCAGACCAAACGGCTCCAATGAAGAGAGGCATTTGCCACAACAAACATTCCACTTCACATCCTGGATCACACAGTTTTAGTAAGACATATTTGAGCAGCAAATAAAATGCAATGACAATATCAAATTTAAGATCAGAGAGAATCTTTTAGTACCTGCCAGTCCTTTAAGTGTCAAATGTGGGGAAAAAATCGGAGAAGCTCAGACTCTTCTTTGTGCTTTCCACTATTTGTGCTGAAATGGCTTATTCAGAGGACAGACTCTGTGAATGTGTGAGCTGTGCTATGACCAGCTGGCCTGCTTTGGATTTCAGCCGCAATACACAGATGGAAAGTATGTTTCTAGATTGCATGATTTCTTTTTAAAAATCTGGGTTTTTTTGTTGCTTTTTTTTTGTTTTTTGGGGTTTTTTTTTTTGCTTTTTTTTTTTTTTTAAACAGCAATTACTGAGGTTATGGAGAAAGTGATGCAGTTCCTTTGAAGCTTAAAGGGAGTCCAGAGACCATTCAAACACTGTTTTCTGGATGCCCTTCTAGAGACTTGCAACTATTTCGTAGTCCTACTGAAATCTCAACACAGGTGACAGAAATTATCTGTCATTTCACAGCTTGTCCTATGGACAAGGCATGAAAAAGTCAAAAGATTTCACAGAGACATGAAAGCTACCATGTGTGTTTACAGTCTTTGTCAACATGAACTACATTTAGTCTGGTCAGGAGTCTTTCATTATCAGCACCTCAAGGAATATAAGGAACTGGAGAAAACAGAAAGTAGGACCATTCTAGGTGCCTTGAAGCATTGCTAGAGTCAAGCTGTCAAGAACAATCTCTCTCCCTGTGCAAGATCAATTTGCATACAGACTGCACAAGCTGTATCGGTACTTTCTTTCTACTTGGAATGCCATGTACCAGCATTTCTGGATTAACTTCTATTAATGATTCCTGTATCCTGGTTCTTTTCTTTCTTTTAAACACATGTACAAAACCTCACAAACTCATCCACATTTCATATTACAATTGCTATACCAGTGTCTTACTCAGCACAATACATTTTACTTGGTTGTTCATAGAGATGGGTACATTTAGTATATTTTTGGTGTTTATGCAGGCATATTATCAAGCAGATTTCATCTTTCCCAAATGTGGTGTTCACACACAATTAAACCAGGCTGCAATATAAGATAATGGGAAGATGAGTGTATCTACACAGGTGTAGCTGTATGCTCACTTCCTGCAATCGGGCAGCACAGAATTGCAGCCGTCTCTCCTTCCAAGCTTCCATTAACTGCAAAGGAGACAATGGTCCGTTGATCTGCACGTGGAAGAAAATGAAGCTCAAGATTTGATGTTTTCCTTGCTTAGGGAAGTAGAAGAGCCAGTCAGGACTCAGTAAATACAGAATAGACCTGATTATACAACAGATAGGTATTTACTTCCTGAACTGACACCCTCTTATATTCAATCCAGGCTTTGTTACTTTGAACAAATATGGCTTGTTAAAGAAAGATTTTATGCCAAAACCTTTGATTTACTAAGCACGATCATTTGTCACCTTGCAGGCAAAACAAACACATAAAGAATATGATTTTAATGTTATTTTAAAACAAAACTCCCCATCCATATCCCTGCCCTCCCCTCTCCCCACGCACAAAGCACTTTAAAGCCACAGGATTTTCACATGCCCGTAAACAAATCGGCGGTTTAGTTTTCTTCTTGTACTGGCAGGAAATGGTCTTCTGTGACCTGGAAAACTCAGCAAGTTTTTGAACAGATACATCCACACTTGTGGGTTGATTTTTTTACTTTTTTTTTAAATTATCTTTTAGAGAAGTCTGCAGGAGTATTTTGGTCAAATTCTTTGGCCCTCACCCAAGGAAAAAATAAAACGTCGTAGCAGAAGGTACATTTTGGGGATGTGCAAAATCACCTTTAGCTAGCTTCATACTGACCCATTTTCTCTTTCTTTACAAACACAGATGGTCTTTCAAAACAGCAGAGAAACCGTAGGTAAGTAGGCCTGCGTTGTAATGTTTTTCCATGCAGTGGTCATGTATGCAGCTTTCCTAGAGAAAGCAAAAAATGAATTCCATTTCACTTAGAACCTCCTGCACATACACTCTGTAATAACATGAGGCAGTATTCACAGAATTGCAAACTGAGGGGTTGAAGATAGAACACAGCAGTAGCCACAAAAGCAATATAGTTTCAGCTACTTCATTTACTAAGGACTACCTTTGCTGCAGATTCAGCTTTTCTAAAATAATGTGATGAATTTTTGCCTCATGTTAATGTAACTAGGCAGTGTTCTGGATATCTCCACTCAGAACATCATTTTATACCAGACAAACAAACAAAAAGAAAAGTCTCTTGAATAGTTTTAGCTTTCTAGAATTTGCCAAGGCTGCTTACTGCTAGGTTCCCTACAGCAATATTTTCTTGGATGGAGAACCCAAGCCCCCTGGTTTCTTCAAGCCTTCTGTCTTGCAAGCATTTTGACCATAGAACAGGCAACAATACACAATTACTTGAAACATCAGAACCACAAAAACAGTTCACATTTTGAGTATCAGGTGTCAACTTCACATTAGCGAAAAAAAAAAATGTTTGCAACTAACCCTTGCAGAAGGAAAACCAGAGGAAAATTATATCTAAAAACAATGTCTGTAAGTGTTCTTCAACAATTTCAGTTTGGGATGGGGACTTCACATCATTTTGGAAAAGTTAAGAGAGCCACTGTGTTATGAAGAAGAACTTCTTGTCAGATTTTTTTTCCCCATGTCATCTTATACACAAAACTGATGCTTTTTCTTCTCAAATGTATTTTTCAACTCCCTGGCACAACCTGAAGTTGGGATAGATAGAGATGGGTTACATTTTCTTTATGCACTTTCCCCAAAATACTTTGATTTGAGTCAACAGTAGGACATGGACATGAATCCATTTTGAGTTCTCTTTTCCCAGGTACATACAGGATCACGTCAGTGTATAAGAAAAACTAATAGATCCTTCTCCACTTATGCAGCCTGCACCAGTAGGCATTCGTGGTAATTGCCATTAAAGGACTCAAATTTTGAAAGAAGGATTTGAGACAGCAAGTAATGCTCAACACCGGTCTACATTCTCCTCTTATATATGAGGTTAAATGAGGAACAGGGGGATTTAGAGAGAAAAATGAGGACTGGAGTCAAAAGTACAAGACATACATTTCATGCTGATGAGAGTCTGCCTCATGGTTGCTCTCATCTCTGTACGGGCCGTTCAGGAGCTGTGGTAAGTCATTGGAAAGACTTCAATATATTCTTCATCAATTGTCTCCACTGCAAATATATCTGTTAGATAAGTGTACACAGCAGTTAGATCTGCTGTCACCATATTGTAAGTTAAACCTAAACTGATATGAACAGTTACATAAGTGCTAACGTTTTCAAGCTTTTTTCCAGTGGAACAAAATATTTTTAAAATTTCGCTTTTCCTGCAGTTCATTCCTTACTGACCATTCAGTATGACATAAACCTGACTACCAGCATTTGTGGATTATGTGAGTCTTCACGTTCCCTAGACTGGAAGTTAGAAAGAAACGATATAGAAAATAAGATTAATGCCAGGACATGATCCTGAAGCTTCCATTTTTGATCAGCACAGTCACATTTCTCCAGTCTCAGGCAGACGCATTCTCACAGGGCCAGTCCAACTATATTAGCTACTGCTTCCATGCAGGGATATTTGCTTTGAGAGCAGGCTGTCAAGCAGCACCATCGGCAGCACCAATGAGACTTCAGAAGACGGCACCATGGAGATAAGATTGACAGCACTGTCCCCAGGGCAACTGCACTTCCCTTCTTTGTGATTGGTTTCACAGCAAATTCTGAGCCACCGGTTATTTTTCCAGTGAGAGTGTAAAACACTAATCCTGGTTTCTGGGTAGATAAATTATAAAAATAGCTACATTGATCAACAAAATGAAAGGAAGAAAAAAAATGTCGTCCCTAACTTCCAATATGGGTGGCCAGGATGGTGACATTATGCTCCATCTTGTTCAGAACAGAGGTTGGAGAAATTCATATTTTAATTGAGAAAAAGGCATACGGAAGGTAGAAATCAGGTTGGGTTAGTTAGAGCAAGCATAAAAAAAACAGTTTAAGCACATACAGATAAAATTAGAAAAACCCAGTGAGGGATATGAGTAATGTCTTGTTATACTTTCTGTAATTGCATCAGTGCTAAGGCAATGCTCAAAAAAGCTTTGGTCCGATTGTTGCAAGACAATTAATGTTATTGATGAATGAAACTGAGAACATCAACACATTGAATTTGATATTTTTTCTTCACTCCCCACTTAAAAGGCCAATTGCAAGTCAATGACTCACATACCAGAGCCAAAGAATAAAACAGGTTAGTAGAGCAGATTACAGTATATATTTGGTTGTTTTCAGATGAGCTGTGCCAAAAAAAGATTCATGTAGAAATACTCTGGGGCGGACATTTGTCACAAGTAGATCTGTAATTATTGCTGAGAACTTGCAAAAGAGAGGGAGGTGCCAGAAGATCTGAAAAACTCATGTTTTAATTCATGGAAGGGAGAAGTAGGTCAAGGGAAACCACTGACTTAGTTTTGCTTCTATTTTCAGAAGCAAAATCACATAAAATGAAAGAGAAGGAAATGCACTATCTTAGTAGTTAATGATAACTTTGTAGGCAGAATGACAAGATGCCCAGAGAAGAGATCTGCAGTAACGCGTAACATGTCTTGGACCTTTCCATATTCAGTATTATTGTGGCAGACCTGAAAGGTGGTTTGGAGAACCTACAAAATAAACAAGAACATAGCTGGAAACAATTACAAAAAGTGCACAAAGACAAGCTTAGAATGCAAATATCTTAGAAAAAAACGAAGAATATATATTTAAAAAATGAATACCGTGTACAGTACAGTAAAAACAATTGCAAGTAATTATACTTAGGAAAGAGGAAGTACACAAACATGGAGGGGGAATAACTAGTTAAGACATTCCTGCAGAAATGGATCTAGGTAATATAGGAAATCACAAAACAAAAAATGCTGTCAGTAAATCATAAAAAGACAATATGAGGAAGAAAGGAAATAAGCTGGTTGAGAGAAAGGACATATTTAGCACAGCAATGGGGAAAAAAAAGATAGCAGAGAAAGCTCTTCGAATAGAAAATGTATATTTTTGGGGAGGAGAAAAAAAATAGAAAAATAGCAAGTGAAAATAAGCAAAACAGACCGAAGTAGAATAAACGTATAGTATCATCTTGTTTCTTGAGGAAATCCAACCTATTGCAATCTCACTCTTATACTGTATATCAGAGGTTAATATCTGAGTAAAGATAGCTAAATTGGCTTTTTATTATTGAATTATAATCACTTGAGCAATTATAAAAACAGGTGTTGCTTATTGAAATCAATTATTCCTTCACCTGATCACTATACAGCTGATAAGAACTCCAGATTGCTATACAAGTACTCTCACACTAGTGCTGAAGCCTTCTTGAAAGATGTTTATTAAGCCAAGATGCTCTGGAAAGAAACTCTACTGAAGGACAAGGACAAAGATTAAAATCTTTTAAGAAAGAGCGTGCAGGCTGTGGTGTCTACAGATCTTGATTTGTTCATTAAGTAGCCTTGATAGTTAGTTGACTGTCGAACAGAAGTGTTTTCTATGTATTTACAAGAATTTTCTCAGGTTTCTAGACCTACGTTTATTCATATACCTTTCAGTCTATGAAGTTCGTAACAGTACAATGTAATAACATATTTAGTTGCTCTGTAACTAAAAGCTGAAATAGTACATGGTGTGTATCCAGTTCAGCCTTATCAATAAGATGACTTGGAAAAATACCGAGAGGTTCAGAGGCAGCAGAAATCTTTTCCATGAGCAGCTAGAATATAGGTTTGAAAAACTTGTGGGCATAGTTGCTGCTCTAAATGGAATTGTGGTTCTTTGTATGAAGTAGCAGACATTATCTGAAATAGTTTAATAGGGCTAATGTAATTCTATATAGTTAGTAATAAGGAGAAAGTCTGTACTAAGATACCTTATCTGCCATTTAATGATTGCTTATTCCAATTTCCTGTTTTCCATAACCTTCCTTGAACTTTTTTTTCTGGACTGGAGTGAATTAAATGGGACTTCTCTCCTTAACGAGTTGGCTACATGTTAGGCTTCATTAGTAACCATTAACATTTTTATGTGAATTTCAGTCATCTTTCTCATTGGTTGTCCATCCATCGCAGAGGTTCGTACATTTCAGTCAGCATTGTAAGTGACATTACACCTTATGTTTGGCTTCATCACTTAGCAGGCCATTACATTCTGGGTAAGCTTATTTTTACACACTTGTGTGAAATCCCAGTTTCTTTATTACTGTGGAAATCCAGTGCCGTTAGTTGTCTAGACATGCATGGAGGTCAGCAGTTTGACTGCTTTTGCTGTGGAGCTGACATAAACCAAGTATTTCCAAGTATTTATATTCTTCAGACTCCAAAATGAAAGTCTAATTCTCACTCATTCTGCATATGCAACAATCTCCTTATTTGATCCAATTATTTTGTAGCTTGAGCACCAATTACTTCAAATGCAAGCTGTCTCAGCTTCATTGAGCTATACGGAGTTTAAAACAAGCTATCTGCAAGTTTTTAGAGGAAGTCAAATGCAGAATTATGATACTGATGTGCATTTACCCCACTGCTTCATTCTGCACTTTCTCAGTTTTATTTGAGTTATATGAGAATAGACCTAAAGGTTTGCTCCAAGTAAAGTTGTTGAATGGGCAGTGCTCAGTTAGGACACAACAAGTAGCTTTAGAACAGTTTGTCTGTTCAGCTGCTTTGCCTTTTGGGTAAGGCGGCACTGACAGAAAGATTTTTCAATTCTCTGCCATACATTTTTCTCTCTGTGGATGATAATTATTGTACTAAGAGGGTTACAGCTTTTTGTAAAAGCCCAAATATCCATTGCTGTAAATAAAAGAATAAAATTGCCTTTCTAGAAGAATATTTCCTACGTCTATACAGTTTTTTTCTCCTCTAAGCAACTTCACCCATAAATCCCGAGCCACATGCCATGTGAATTTGGTCGCTCCTGGAATAACAAGGGTCTGATACCATCAGAAACATCAGAAAAACTTATCATAAAATATCCACAAAAACTAGATTGCATTTCTTGCTCTTCCACCATAGGAAGAAGTGTCTCATTTTCAAGAATTATTTTTATAGTAGTGGATGTTTTATGTTAAAAAGTTAGAGCTTTCTGTTGTTTTAAGCAGTGATCTGAAATGATATCCCAGCTCTATCAGTGTCATTATTTTTTCACTGGAGAGGCACAAGGAAGAGAAAGAGAAAAGACAAAAGCATTATTCTGGGACTAGATTGTATTTCTAATTACCATTCCCACAAGATCTTCAGTTTCTTGTTACCTTTACTGATGATGGTCAAAAAAATGTCTTTGGTCCAGGTTAATTTCCTCCTTCATCCTCTGCACATTTCTGAATTTTGAGGTGTACCTGGAAAATTCCCTTTGTAGTAACTTCTCTTCTTCCCCCCATGCCCCCCCAAAAAGAACGCAACACACACAACTAAACAGATGACTATTTCATGTGAACTAGAGCTACTGTACATTTTGTTTGAGACAATTCAGTCACTAGATAAGATAGATTGGAAATTTAAATCCCTTGCAGATGTGTCGTTTCCTCTGTGGTGGGTTTGAGTCAACTCTGCTGTCCTTTCTGTTCCCTAGGATTTCTTTTTAATTTCCATTGACTCTGAGGTCAACATGTCTGTTTCCTCTTCTTCTTACCAGTTCCTATTGTGTTTGAGCTTCTCAGTTGCCTCCATGAGTCTCTGTCCCTAGAGAGAAGCTTAGGTGTTCCCAAGTCAAAAGCCATGCCCCCTCTTCAGAGGGATCAACCTGACCTGTTCATTTTCTACTAGGAAAAATGGATCATCCATCTAAGACAAAATTCATAACCCAGAAATAGCCTTCCAAAGGATTCAGTTCTGAAAACCTTTACACTGGTTTACCTAGGAACAGAAAACTCTCTTTAGCTGTCCCTGCCACCCACTATACAGAAAAGAGCAAATTAATCAGAAAGGATAATTCAGGTTGGAAGGGACCTTAGGCAGACTCTATACCAACATGTTACAGTAAAAAAAAAGTCAATAATGGTTTCAGATCATGTAGCTCAGGGCTTTATCCATCCAAAATCTTCCAAAAAATATTTAAAATTTGATTGATCAGTAACTGCATTGAATTTTCTGTTAAGAGACTCTCTAAAAGAAGAGTAATGCTCCATTGGAGCATTTGTTTTATCAACATACTTTAAATTTAACTACCAGCTCTATATTCTCTAGAGTAGAAAGTTTTCAGCTCTTTTTCTTTAAAGAATATATGTGTCAGACGATCTTAAAGGTCTTAATTATTCTATGAATTACAAATCTATTTTATTTATCACTTTATAGCATATGATGTGAGGGTTTTTCTGAGACTAATGCCTCCTATTTTATCATGTTGGTCTACAACATCAGAGGCAGAAATTGGTGGTATGGTAGTACAGGTTGAATCTTCCCACCAATATTCTGTTACGTGTTGTTGCCATGACAGATGGCAGTAGAGGGGCAGTCTGGCAGAATGGTGTCTGTCACACAATTGCGTATGAAGTGTGTCACTGAATTCCTCTATGCGGAAATAAAAAAGCATCCATTGACATTCATCAACACTTGCTGAACATTGATGAAGAACAAAGAGTGGCTCAGTGCTCAGTGAGCACAGTGAGGCTGTGGGTGGTGCATTTCAGCAGTGGTGACAGTGACATGAAATATAAGCCATGTTCCAGATGGCTGTGCATAGGTCAGAGCGACCTATGTACAGATTTGTAATAAAAATTGTGAATATAAATAAAAAATTAAATTCTTTGTCAATATTAAGTTGCATTCAAACTCAAGGAACCCACTTTTTGATTGCTGGTGGAAAGTGTCAAATTTGAGAAGTTTTACAGAACATGCTGTAATTCTGAATTTACAACTAGTTATTAGCTGTGTTTTTCTCTTCACAGCTTTATCAACACAGTACAATACACACGATAATGTATGATTTCTGCTGTCTAATTAAAAGAATGGTATTTCTGGTCAGGTGAGGTTATTATAGTCTAAGTTATGTTCTGTTTTTCCTATCTATATATTCCAACAGGGAGGATTAAAACATTGGTAGACAAATACGTCTCTGACTGTTAGAAATCAATTTACGTTTTCCTTATTTCCAAGAAAAGGGTTTCTTAATTTAAAAGTACATCATATGCAAAAATAGCAAACAGCGCATTACATTTAATGCACAGGGACAAAATCTGCAGACCTATTTATTCTGCTGATCTGAGTCATATTATAACAAAGTAAGTATGATAGGGGTAGGCCCTAATTTTTTTAAAGTGATGAACTATTGTATTTATTAGGAAATTGCTTAGCTATTCTTTAGTCATTAACACTAATAAATGTTGAATTCTCAGTGCTTAACAGAAACAGATCATACCCCATAGCATTAGTTCTGCATCTTTGGAGATTGGCCAGCACAGATTCTAATGGAATAAGCCAACCATGCAGTGAGGGATTTAGGAAGTACTGCTATGCTTCTTACAATGGCATTTTATTACTGATTAAGTAATCTCTGAATCTGACTGTTCTGCAGTATTTTTCAACATTCCAGTAGCTGGATTTGAATCCTTTGTGAAAATAAGAATGATGTGATTCTCAGAGGGACTAATCTTTTGAAAATGAAGTCAAGTTGTTCAAAATCAGAAGCTGATTAGCTTGCTCATTGCCAATTACACTAAAGCTGGATTCAAGCTGTATACACAGAGTGTCTTTGAAAGCATGCAAAGTAAATGTATAATGCATCTTGAAAATTAGTTTATACAAACAATGTTTCACACTCATACTTCCTAGCCTCTACTGATTTTTTTTTTAAGTTTGTAGGTGGAATTTTTAGCTGGTGTCCAGACTTTGAAAAAAATCTTTCTCCCTACAAACTTCAAACAAGTACTATGAGTGACTTAGTACTTTCCTTTCAAGAAATGCATTTCTATATCATATCAACAGTAAGAGAAGAACTGGAAGAAAGTGTTTGAACTCAGCATCCCCAAATAAATTAACTTTTTCACCTGTCCTTTTCAAGTCCATTCCAGTGATGGAGCAGTGGAACAGGCTGCCCAGGGAGGTCGTGGAGTCTCCTTCTCTGGAGATGTTCAAGACCTGCCTGGATGCCGACCTGTGCGACCTGCTGTAGGGAACCTGCTTTGGCAGGGGGGTTGGACTCGATGATCTCTGGAGGTCCCTTCCAACCCCTAAGATTCTGTGATTCTGTGAAACCAATCAAACCAAATTTATCCAACCAGTTTAAAAATCACTCTTGCCATCATATGAACCCATGCACCATGTGCTTAGGAAGTATCAGATATTTTCATTGGCATATATCTCAAGAACAACAACGCATAATTTACTGCATGGGAAATAAAGTACATGGTGACTGAGAGAAAGGGAACATCACACTCATTTTTAAGAAGAGTAAAAGGACGACCTTTCAGAACTGCTGATCTGTCAGTTTCACCTCTGTGCCCGGAAAGATTATGGAGCAGATCCTCCTTGAAGTTAAAGCACATGGAAGGCAGGGAGGTGATATGGGAGAACCAGCATGGCTTCACCAAGTGCAAATCTTGCTTGACCAACCTAGTGGCTTTTTATGATGGTGTCACTGTATTAATGGATAGGGGAAGAGCCACTGATGTCATCTACCATGTCCTTATAAAAAGTCCCTCCCCAGTTTTTCTGTAGTCCACTTCAGCTACTGGAAGACCACTAGAAGGTCTTCTTGGAGCCTTCTGTTCTCCATGCCAAATAGCCTCGGCTCTCTCAGCCTGTTCTTGTAGGGGAAGTGCTCCAGCCTTCTGATCATCTTTGTGGCCCTCCTCTGAACTTGCTTCAAAAACTCCATGTCCTTCTTGGGTTGGGGGCTCCAGAACTGGACACAGTACTCCAGGTGGGGTCTCATGAGAGCAGAGGGGCAGAATCACCTCCCTCAACCTGCTGGTCACACTTCTCTTGATGCAACCCAGGATAGAGATGGCCTTCTGGACTGCAAGCACACACTGTCAGATGGTATGCCTCTCCTAAAGGACAAGCTGAAAGAGATGGGGCTGTTCAGGCTGTGAGGTGACCTGATAGAGGCCTTTCAGTATCTAAAGGGGGGCTTCAGGAAAGAAGGGGACAGACTCTTTAGCTGGGTCTGGGGTGACAGAACAAGGGGAAATGCTTTCAAGCTTAAAGAGAGATTTAGGTTGGATATAAGGAAGAAGTCTTTTAAAGTGACGGTGAGTGCAATGGAACAGGCTGCCCAGGGAGTTGGAATAGATCACCTTTAAAGGTTCCTTCCAACTCTAAGGGTTCTGTGATTCTATGATTCCACTCATGTTACCTTTCAATCCACTAAAGATTCCTTAAAAAAAAGAAGACACCTGTCCTTCCCAAAGTGACTCTTTAAGACCAGGAGCTGTATTGAAAGGCCTGGTGTGCACGCTGTGGCTGGAGAGAATTTTTGGAGGTTCTTGCAAATAAACTCAGGGCTTTGTAAGACATATTCTTTGCTTTTTTGATCATTTTAAAAATATGGTTTAATATTAGGCTGTGCTGGGGTGCAATGATAGTGTTTGAGTTTTGGTGCTTCTGACTGATTTGCAAATCTTGATATCGATGAAATGCAATCTTTCTTCGGAAAAGACAGTATTATTTAAAACATTTGGAAGGAATTTTACTGTATTCATTCCATAGACTCCTTCTTAGCCATAACTACAACTTTCTTTCAGTACTTCTTGTCATATTTATGGTTCTTACCAGGAGTGAATATGGTTTGTATTTAGCAGTTATGATGAATGGTTTTTATGCATCACAGCAAAACTTGATATTTTAGATTTATAGTTGCTTTGAATTTGAACCATGAAATATTCATTACATTTTCACAACAAAAAGTTCTTCTAACAAATCATTCACTCTGTTCATTTCATATACTAATTTCATGTAGGCCTAGAATACAAATTCTGTGCAGAAGGGAAAGCATTATCGCAACAGGGAGCTGGTTACCAAATATTTAGAGTCTGAGTATTTGAAGAAATAATGTGACTTTAATTATTTTTTCCTCTCAGGCCAAGGTGGAGTCATAAATTCTTTGTTTGGGAAATATTGTTCAGGTTCTTGAAGTTAATAGTATTTCTGTAAGCAGAAAATCAACACTCTTTGCTCTGCTCTGCCCATTATCTGTACCCATGAAAAGCTGATATGAGCTCCTAAGGCAAGCTGTAACTGACAACATTTTGGCATGTTTGTAAGTTTAAGACCTATTTAAAAAATGTACACGGTTATACGTGAATCCCTCTGGTGTAACTTTTATGCTATAAATCACCATTGAACATTTTCTTATACAAAAATATAGAGTAAATAGTTTACATGGTTCTTTAGTAGACCCTGAAAATACAAGAGGTCAGAACTGTAGATTGTACCACTCACCTTATTTTTCAACAGTACATGGAAAGCTGCTGACTTTTTCCATTGCCATCCAGCCAGGGATGGCAGTGCTGGGCTACAAAGGGAATATTTCACCTCTACATTCAGATTTTCCACTACAGGTAGTGTCAGGCTAAGCACAAACACACTGGCAAAAAATCACCAACATTCCCAGCAGTTGGTCACCTCTTTATTTCAACCGCTTGATTCAGTAGTTGAATACAAAGTAGAAAGTAGAAAGCCTACAGTAAGTCTGTCGTATTTTAATCACCAAAATTTTTACATTTTAGATTTAGAATGATCAGTGATTATCAAAACTGATCTGACTGATAACAAAATTGATATCTGTGATCGATCAAAATTGCTACCATTCTGGGAGCTGAATCAAACAGTTTTAAGATGTGTATTCAACTCTAGATGTAGCTTCTAGTTACCTCAGTAAAAGGACTAGAATTGTTTAGGTGTTATAAATTCTACATTTAATTAAATTTAAATAATAACTTTTTTTCTGTTTTTCTTTTTTCAGTTAAATAGTGAATGACAAAATCATCCATTAAATTCAAAATGAACCTGATGTCTGCTTTCTTACCAAATCAAACCAAAAAGTTTTAATTTTGTGGGTTTTCATTTTAATATTTAAAAATTTCCAAATAAAATTTGAAAAAAAAAAAAAGTACAATTTAATTATTTTTTATTTTAAAACTAAATTTGCTATAAAAGGATTAGAATCAAACCGGTGTGTTTCTGTTTTTTCTTCAGATTTTTGTCTGACATGATTTAGTAACTCTAATTGGGTAAGACGTTCAATAATGTTAAAAACTGAATTATTCTTCAATTGTTATAATGTCTATTCACAACTTTAGAGAACATGTTTGTGAAAAAATATTGCACCATGATAAATAAAATGCAGCTTGAATTGTATTTGTCTTTGTTTTTAATTAGGCGTTCTAGTTTTTTGAGATTAATATAAATGAGAAGTTATGCTTACTCCACAAACTTCTTAGTATAGGGTCTATCCTTCCCAAATCTTTATCCTTCTGACTATTCTTTGAGTAAACAATGAATGGAACAAAAGAAAGAAGGCAAAAAACAAAGTGAAACAAAAGACATTCATTTGATTTCTGTGATATGTTTTCAAAATTGGAATCACGACCTCAGTGCTTTAATGTGACAGTGCAAAATTCAAGCTGTATGTTTGATAGATTTGGACAGATCCTGACCAGTATCCCTTTAGGTAAATCCTTAAAAGATCAGCATTAGTATCAAATCCAGACAACAAAGTGTTTCATAACAAGATACCACCAGATTCCATCGTGGTCTCAAAAGGTAAAGGAAATACTGAGAAAAATAAATAAAAGGCTGTTAATTAAACTAGTGAAATAAGGTGGAGTGACTACAAGGAATAAATTACACTAGTTCTAAAGCAGAAGCAGGGAGAGAAAACTAGAAATTCCATCAGTAGACAACAGAGTATGCAAAAACACAACCCTTAATCTCTGCCGTTTCTTCAATATAAACAAATCTGCTGGTTGCTAGCATTATTGCTGAAAACAGATCTCATTAAATTGCACACAGAGAATAAGTTTCATCTCTCAGAAATAAAGCTATTACTACATCTTTCTCCAGGAGACCCACTTTTAAGTCCAGATTGAAAACAGTCAAAGACACAGTTTCTTATTAAGTAGTCAACAACCTGAAGGCACTGCTTTCTCTAAAGCCTTAAATAAAAAATTAAAAAAAAAAAAAAAAAGGAAATAGGGAAAGGGGTCCAGAAGGCAGGATCTAATGTAATTTAAAACTGGAATTACATCAGCAGTTTCAAACAGATGGCAGAACGTGGAGATAAATGTGTTAGCTCCTTTAGCTTATTTACTCTCTCCATTGTTTGCATCATTAAAATCAGGAATAGTTTACAATTTAAAAATATAGCAGGTATTATGCATTGGAAAAATGGACATTCACCTACTGAGTGGAAGGAAGTAGGATTAAATTAATTCGCCATACTTTAATGTACAGTATCTGAGATGCTCTAGGCAAGTCTGCAAATAGGTTTCCTAGGAAATGAGATGAACGAAAATATAATGACCTTGAAACTACCCCCCGAAAAGTCCCAAGTATTTAGCAACCTGGCTCAGAAGTGGTAATTACATAAAAAATACAAAAGATCCTTAATTGCTTCAGTTACATTGTATCTAGGCAGGTCAGTTACTGTACACAGCTGCAAAAAATGGTACGTGATTAATAGGGAGTTGCTTATGATAGCATTAACTAGCTAGTGTATAGTGCAAAACACTCATTTCTTTTCCAATTAAAGAAAAAAATCTGGTTTTGATTAGGCTCTTCAGAAGGTCTAAGTCTGTAGCAGAAAAATATTCCACTTTCACATTGTTAAATGTTTTTGTCAAGGACCAAGCAGCATACATGGAAAACAGAAAGGACTAAGTGAAATAGTATTTGAAAATGCTGCAAATATCAAAATAATACAGTTCAAACCACTCTGGCCATCCAAGTTTGTTAGTTACGAAAGAATAAACCAGTTCAAATAAATAAGACTAATACATGTGCATCTCCAAAATCTGAATGAGGCACAAATTTTCCCTGTGATTTGTTAAACTGCAGTTAATCATCTTTTCTATGTAGTTTGAAACTCATCCCTGCGAAGTTTGAAGCAGAAAGCATTCTAAAGTCATACAACTGAACTCACAATACTTCAAAATTGGAGTTTGGATGGAGGTGTTTGGATGGTTATAGCCACAGGATTGTTGTCAACAGTTTTATGCCCAGGTCATGAGGCCAGTCATGTGTGGTGTCCCCCAGGAGGTCAGTCTTGGGACCAGTGCTCTTCAACATCTTTATCAATGATGTAGACAGTGGGATTGAGTGCACCCTCAGCAAGTTTGCAAATTACACCAACTTGAGTGATGCAGTTGACACAATAGAAGAGAGGAATGCCATCAGAGGGACCTGCACATGATTGAAAAATGTGCACATGAGAATCTAAAGAGATTTAACAAGGCCATGTGCAAGGTGTTGCATCTGGGTCTAGGCAATCCCAGATACGAGCACAGTGGGAGGAGAACTCACTGAGAGCAATCCTGCTGAGAAAGACTTGGGAGTCCTGATGGACAAAAAGCTGGACGTGAACCAGCAGTGTGCTCTTGCACTCCAAAAGGCCAACTGTGTTCTGGGCTGCATCAAAAGACGGATGGCCAGCAGGGCTAGGGAGCTGACTGTCCAACATTTTTTAGATGATCTGATAATGATAGGAAAGGGAGAATGGCTTTAAACTAAAAGAGGGGAGATTTAGGTTAGATGACAGGGAGAAATTCTTTACTCAGACTGCGGTGAGGCACTGGCACAGCAGTCCAGAGAAGCTGTGGTGCCCCATCCCTGGAGGCACTCAAGGCCAGGTTGGATGGGGACCTGGGCAGCTGAGCTGGTGGGGGGCAGCCCTGCCCACAGTTGGGAGGTTGGGACTAGATGATCTTTAAGTTACCTTCCAACATAAGACATTCTATAATTCTATGAACATAGTTGTGCAGTCCCAAGAGATCAGGGGAAAACACTGAACTGGATGGAGAGCCCTCCAGATTTGTGAACTTCTTGGATTTGTACAGCAGCAGGTTTCCCAAGTTGGGAAAAATGTGCAGCCGTGGTCTTTGGAGCATTAAAATGGACCTAGTGGGTGTGCGCACCTACTGAAAATACAACCTGGTCCAATGTGATTTCCAAACCTGAGTACTCCCTGGGCTTGCTCTCAACATGTTCATGCGCTCTGCTGAGCTCTTGGTGTTATGCATCTGTGTTTGGGGAGGGACCAGGCTGGGGGCAAGTGCCAGCTATCAGAGTGCTGGAATCTTGAACATTTATGGATTTCCTTCTTTCATTTCTCAGAAGGTGCACAAAACACTGCCAATTCAGTCTTCATTCCTGGCTTCGTTCATCACTTCACTGAGGTGGACTGAGCATCTAACTCAGGCCCTGATTAAGGATTCTTCTCACAGATCTCTGTATTTCAACTAGCTTGCTCCACATGTTCAACATGAACTTGATCATAGTAGCTAGAAAGTGACAGATTTACATAGTAAAAGATTCTAAGAAATAGAACAAAACCTTTAAATAAACATTACTGCCACAAGGGGCTTTTAAAGCTGTTCTGCATATCTCACTCACCCCCACAGCCCTGTTGTACGGAACTGCTGAATCACAGCCTGAACCTCTGATTGATCACCTGAGGCGAGCCATGAGTCAGCCACAGGGGCACAGGTGAAGGCAATTCACCTGTGCTGCTGGAAGGGGTGGAGCCTGGCTCCTAGACCTATTTAAGAGCTGGCTAGCAGGGGGGAAGGATCTCTTCTGGAGATTGCCTTTGCTGGTGTTTTGTGAGTGTGCCCAGGCTAGGGGTAAGCTTTCTATTTATTCTCCTTTGTTATCATAGTCTGCTTTGCCTAACTCTCTTGTTGATTTTGTGATTATAACATCCTAAAATTCTTTGATTATACACCTGTCATCACTTAGGAAACAGAAAGTTAAAAGATATTTTTCTAATTTCTGGTGTGCTTGTGTATTCATATTCAGACACGCTGAACTTAAATCCTGGCCAATTTGTAGTTTTCAGACAGAGCAACAGTTTTTAAAGCCATTGTAAGTGTCATATTATCTATTATCCCCTAGTGTGGATTTAAAGGCAGAACAAACTTAATCAGCATTATGATTTGACCAGTAATGTTGTCCCCACTATTGAGTGATCAAATACCACAGCATTAGGTCAAGCACTGGGAAGAAGCCTAGGGAGAGATTTTCAGAAGTGAACGCAGACCTGAATGATGCTCTGCTTATCGTGAGGATTGTGGAAAGTGACAGGGGAGAGTTGGGATACAGAGAATGCATCCTTGGGATCTCCTTGGAACAATCCTGAGTGATTTTACCGGAGAACTGCTCTTGAAGTCTTATTGAAGCAGTCTGGTGCCCTTAGAAAGGCATAAACATTGCCTAGGTCTGTGGCTGCTCTGATTGTCTATGTCCAATTTCTAGGTGGACAGTGATTTTCAAGGGATGCCTTTCCTATATCCATTACTACTGTAGATTGCCATTCACAAGATCAAAAGTACATTATATTTAAAACTGAAATACAGAACAGAGAGGGTGTCCCCTCAAGAGATAACTGCACAAAACAATACTAACTGTGAGGCAGGTCAAATGTTCACTGACACATCTTGACAATGCCCCTGTTCTTTACATTGACTCTATTTGATTAAACTGATTGAAATGCATTTCATACTTGTGCTTTGTCAGTCTATATTTTGGGCTTCATGAATAAAATGACACTAGATTGACTTACTCAGATACTTCACATAGCTTGTCATGTTCAATTAATGTTGCTTGTACAGCGTGAGAATATGGAGATTTATCTTTTCATTTCTGCATTTGTTTTATAACTAAATAAGAGGATGATAAAGCATTAAATAGATGGACAACAGGCACTTTAAATGCTTTCATTTCTTTAGAAACATACAACGTAAGTTTTAGAGATACACTTCTAAATCATAAATCATTAGTTAAAACAGGAATATTGCAGTACTATCTGAGAGTCGTGAATAAAACCAGCTATTTTTTCCTCTTTTTCCTTTTTTGTAATGGATGGAAACAGATCACACATGCAATTATTCTTTAGAAATCTGAACATGGATAATTTTAGTAAATCCCCAAAGTCTTAAGAGGAGATCTTGTCCTGAAGAGGCTTGTGATATGGATAGTGAAGTCATTAGAATTTTATTAATTTTAGTGACAACAGAGTGGTGCTTCCACTGTTTTGCTAAATAATACCCATTTGGACTTTTGGAGTTTCTTATAATATCCAACCCCATTCTTCTTAAATACTTATCTTTAACAATGCTGAAGTCTATTTTAGGGCAATTCTTATTGCATTAAATAAAAAAAAGTAAGAAGTATAAAACATGAATGGCATAAATTAGTTCTACCAATGAAATCAGAAGTGAAGATGTGAATGAACTGTATTTTTAGGTGAGAAGCATCAAATATGGTTGTCCTTCAAACAGATGTAAAACAGTCAAATACACTATTCCATGCAGAAACTGTTTAAAGCCCCTTCCCTCTTCTATTCCCTAGTTATGAGGCGTGTAATGGCAGATAAGTCATCTATAAACTGGCTCATACATTACTTTATTTCAGCAGTAATGGGAGTCCAGATCCTTTTGCTAAAAGTTTGTTCCCTGTATTTATAGCTTATATGCCATGAAAAAATATTTGTATAACAGTGCCTGGGGAAGTACACACTTTTCCTCATGTACTAGACTGTCTGAGCTCCATGGATCACTTTCCCTCTTTTTCTCCATCTGAAAGCATATAATGTGCAGAGCCCAATAAGATTTATCCCAGGGTAATCAAAATCGGCTGAGTTACACTCAGTGATCACAGAATTATGGAAGGGGGTTAGAAGAGACCTCTGGAGATCATCTAGTCCAACCCCCTGCGAAAGGACGTTCCTTACAAAGGTTACAATGAGTTCCTTTCAACTTAGGATATTCTGTGATACTACAAGGAGGGAGGACAGGAGAGAAGAGATGAAGGAGGGGAAGATGTGGGGAAGTAGGGTAAAAGAGGGAGTCACGGAAGCAGAGGAAGGAAAATACCAAAAGATATGGGCAGATGTAACAGACTCTAGAAGCAATGAAACTTTCATGTCAGCAACCAGAAATGACAAAACAAGCTTTATCAGGCAGCCTCATATTTTAAAAATTAGTCTGCAGGTTGAAGCCAGTGTGTCTAATGAAGAATATGACAAATAAAGTACACAGCTATGTGTAAGATTTGTAATAATGCATTTTGATATCAAACCATGCTCACACTGGAATTACATTGCAACTCAATTGCAATATTTCTTTCATCCAATAATCACAGGACATTTTAAAAATCAATTTGCTCTGGTCCATGACAATATTTTCTTCAGTGTTCAAGAGCTGTCTTGTGTGCAATAAATGAGTTGTCCTTTCAGCTCCTTTTATACTGAAACTAAATAGCTTATTTAATCACTCACACTTACATAGGTTTTACAGACTTGCACTTCTTTTCTGAACTCTTCTCCTACACAAAACTGTTTGGTACACAGAGACTAGGAAGGATGTGAGTGGCAGCTTCCTTAAGACAGTACCACCTCCTATTGCTACTTTACAACTGCACTTTTTACAGAGAATGCTCAAGCACACTTATCCTGAGACAACAGAGATTCATGTTCTGCTGTTTATTCATATTTGACTCTAATCCAGTCACCACTTTCCAGATCATTCTTTTGCAAATAACAGGTTATTGTGTTTTATCAGGTATTTTTTGTACAGACTAAGTCCAGGCATCATATTGTTCTCATAACTGATTAATCCTTGCTCCCACTATTATTTTCCAACACCATGCTTACATTTTTGCCTGGACGAATGCACTGGAGCTACTCAAGACAGTTCCCAATGGTTCACTGCTATGAGCGTCCCTTGATGATGTTGATTACCCACTGACTGTATTAGAATGAGAACAGAACAGCAGTGATGTATGTCTGTGCAGGTGTTGGGAAGCTGTTACTCCACTCAGAAACAAACTAAATTTACTGTAGTCCACAGGGTCCTTTACAGGACCACTTGTGCCCATGTACTCTTCTTCTGATGGATGTTAAGTGGCACTCACACCATTCACATTTCATTTCTTGTGTGGACATATTTATTTGTTCAAAAACAGGATCTCCTGTTCTCCTGAATCTTTCCTATTCGGTATTTAATATTTTCATCCATTAAAATCCTTGTCCTTGTTTAAGTTATTTTTACAGTAGTCACATAAATACCACGCCATGAGCAACACTCCAACACTCAAAGCAAAATGTTTCAGGGGCAGTTTCCACATCTTCACACCATCTATGCATCAGGCAGCAACCTGTATAATAAATGAACAGTTCAATATATTATGAACAGCATTTATTTGTGTTGCTGCTGATTAGTAAAGAACAGGAGTTAATTTTGTGCCAATGAATAATCAAACCAGCCTTGCTATTCTCAGTATAGATTAATTAGTTTAGACTAACCACATTTCACTGTAATCACAGTACTTAAAGGACTAAACTTCACAGTGAATTTTGCTCAGACAAAATTTGCTCACGCTCGTCTTCAAAAAGGGCCGAAAAGATGATCCTGGTAGATACAGACCTATCAGTCTCACCTTGGTTCCAGGAAAGGTTATGCAATGGGTAATATCAGAAGCCATCATGGATCAATTAAAGGTCAACGAGGCGGCTGGGCCCTGCATTCATAAACCCAGCATGGTATGGTATTTATGAATGGTAGATCCTGTTTGACCTGAACCTGACTTCATTCTATGACAAGGTAACTGCTTAGTGGATGAAGGTAAGGCTATCGATGTGGTCTATCTGGACTTTAGTAAATACTTTGACACTGTCCCTCACAACATCTTCATGGAGAAGCTGGCTGCCCATGGTTTGGATGGGCATATGTTCTGCTGGGTGAAACACTGGCTGGATAGCCTGGCCCAAAGAGTTGCAGTCAATGGAGTTAAACCCAGTTTGAAGCCAGTCATGAGCAGTGTCCCCCAGGGCTCGGTATTGAGACTGCTTCTATATAACATCTTTATCAGTGATCCTGATGAGGGGATTGAGTGCATTCTCAGTAAGTTTGCAGATGACACCAAGCTGGGAAGGAGTGTTGATTTGCTGGAGGGTAGAAAGGCACTACAGATGGATCTAGATAGACTGGATCAATGGATCAAGGCAAACCATGAGAGTTTCAATAGGGCCAAATGTCAGGTCCTGCATTTTGTTCGCAACAACCTCGGGAAACCCTATAGGCTTGGGGAGGAGTAGACGGAAAGCTGCCTGACAGAAAGGGACCTTTGTGTACTGATGGACAGTCGGCTGAATACGAGCCAGCAGTGTGCCCAGATGGCCAAGAAGGCCAATGGCAGCCTGGCTTATATCAGGAATGGTGTGGTGAGCAGGACTAGGGAAGTCATCCTGCCCCTGCACTCAGCACTGGTGAGGCCTCACCTCAAGTACTGTGTTCAGTTTTGGGCACCTCAGTACAGAAAGGACATTGAGGTGCTGGAGCAGGTCCAAAGAAAGTCAACAAGGCTGGTGAAAGGCTTGGAGAATGTGTCCTATAAGGAGAGACTGAAGGAACTGGGGCTGTTCAGTCTGAGGAAAAGGAGGCTGAGGAGAGACCTCATTGCTCTCATCAAATACCTGGAAGGTGATTGCAGTGAGAGCAGAGTTGGTCTCTTCTCACTGCTCTCAGGTGACAGGGTGAGGGGAAATGGGCTCAAGTTGCAGCAGGGGAGGTTTGGGTTGGATATCAGGAAAAACTTCTGTACAGAAAGGGTGGTTAAGCACTGGAATAGGCTCCCCAGGGAGATGGTTGAGTCACTTTACCTGGATGTGTTTAAAAACCATTTGGATGTGGTGCTCAGGGACGTGATTTAGGAGAGGGTTGCTAGAGTTAGGGTAATATGGTTAGGTCATGGTTGGACTCAATGATCATTAAGGTCTTTTCAAACCTGAGCAATTCTGTGATTCTAAAATTGCTTTTGGCTTGAATTAGCCTCTGTGTGTACTGCAGAGAAGTAATGCCAGCACCAAACTCTAGGCAGATTTTAGAAGATCTAAGAACACCCCCAAGTCACAGTAAAAGCAAACAAGCTGTGAAGCCGTTCCTGCAGACACAATATTGTGGCATTTGTATGGTACATTTTTTGCATTGTGCAAAGTAAAAACAAATTTCCAGCTTAGAATTTTGGGTAGACAGTCCCTCTGCCTTCAGAGTGTGAATGGTACTATTGGTTTTTTTATTTTCTACTGTCTGTTATAGTGAAATACAAGATCAGGAAGTATAAAATTGTATATCCTGGTAACCAGAGGCACCAGAAGGATTTAACATGACAAAACCACCAGAGAGCATATAAGGTGAACAGGGGGGCTGTCACATGGGTGGGGCTGGACCTCCCCCATCTTGTTGCTTCTTTCTAATCCCATCAAGATTTCCCAGGCCATGAATGCTAACACCACAAGAAAAAAGGCTCAGTGACAAAAGTTAATAGCAATAGAATACAGTACAGCTGCTTATTCAATATCACATGTGAATTAATTGGATGATATTGCAAACAAATTTGAGACAGTTTCAGATTTAGTCTGTCTTCACTGTGTAACACAAACAAAAGCTCATATATTGTGAGCAATTTACTAGGATACTTGCCTACAGCTCTGTGTAGCAGCTAAACAATTGATTTGGCATTTTCAAAGAAACTGAACTGGTTCCCATGCTTCTTCAATACATCTAAATTAAAAGTATACTTATCTGTATTTGTAAAGTGCTAAATCCTTTTGTATTTCATGTTTCATTTAAGCCTTCTTCCTGTGATATTGCCAATGACTAAGAAAGATGGATTTCAGTGCACTGTCTGCTGCTTCCAGATGTACACATAATAGATGTCACTAAACATGAAATTTCAGATTTGTATCACGTAGACAAATACATTCAACTTGTAAATCTTAATGTTAAAACCAAAATGGATGATTCTTTTTTCCTTCTGTATCATAAAAGTCCAGTTATTAAGATAGTCAGTCTCCTTGCTTAGTTAATATAGAAAGGAGAGAGGAAATACCTGAAACACTGGTATATTGACAAGTGGAGTTTATATCTGGATTTTACATCTTTAAAAAGAATGTTATTTTGTTACAGAAAACAAGAGATGGTTTCTGTGTAGTTTCCTTCAGACTCGTTAGTTCCTATTGTCTTCACTGATGATGAACATGTAAATCTGAATAAATATTTTAGTCCTGAGACAAAGAAAAAAGAAATAGAAGCATTTTGTTTTCAGTGTCTGTGCAATTCTGACTTATTTTCTTATACAGATGAATCTACTGGTCACTCTTGGAATAAGTTAGCTTTTCTGGACCTGAATATATAGCCCCTAAGAGACTTTTTGTCTGGTACTTGGATAGAAGAGTGAAAGAGAGCCAGCCATTTTATTCCCAGTGTGTTTTGCTGCATTTCCTGAGTGAACAAACCCTTTTCTGATCATGTGTTTCCCTGCCTCTTCAGAGGAGTGTGGAGATGTGGAGTTTTCCAGCCTTTCATGGCAGGAAAGAGAGTTATTTTTCAAGGAAGATCTCTCAAGCCTTTTCTGTTGACATGATCCACTGAGCATAGCATCTCATGCTTGGGAAAGTTACCTGCTCTACTTCTGCCCACATTTCCACGTAAAGCAATACAGTATCTAAACGCCTGCTTCTTATCTCAGCTACACCTTGGCAGACTTGCACCTGTATATCAGAAATATGTATATAAAAAAGTACAGACAAATGTGCTGACTCTCTTCTCTTTGCCATTTCTTTTTCAAACCTCTTTTGATAGTTTCCCGCAAGAAAGAGCGTGAGGAGTGTGTGCAAACACTTGTTCTCCACATTAAGCCTGACTGAACGATTTCTCTGCTATTCTGAGCTTCTGGTGAACTGAAAATTACCAGCTGTACTGATTTGTGACAAACAGTGTGTGTATGCACACACATGCGCATGTATGTACACGTGTGTATGAGCAGTCTGGAGAAGAAGAAACAAAGAGATTAACATCATCATAGGTGATGAAAATAAATTCATGCTTATGATCCAGTTACATGAAAAATACAAATGCAAGCAACAGCTTATGGTTAAAAAGTATTTATTGGAGCCCTCACATTGGCGTATTATGGACTGTATGCTGAACAAGGAATTCTCTAATTCATTTATTTGCTGAGATACTGTAAACGAATAGGGAATCAAATACATAAGTACAGTCGTCATTGCTCAAATTTGGAAAAGAAAATGAGCTTGGGTTAGGGAAGAATACAGCTATGCTACTTGCACTTAATATCACAGGATGGCTGATCCACTCTAGCTATGTTCAGAGTTATCAATAACAAGATAATCTTGTAATATTTTGCTTAATAAATGTAATAATGCTTAACACACACACACAAAAGATTAGAAGAAATCAAGTTATCCAGGCTCAACAAGCTAACACTCCTCAGCTGATTTGCAGTGACAAATGGTAACTCATTAAACTACATAACATATTTGCCACCCTTTGAAGTCTATGCTCTTAAAAGTAAAATGGTAACAACCAAAGCTTTTTTAAAATCAGTGTTATGTCACCCCTTGCATGTCAAAATAAACCACAGTACCTATAAAAAACATGTGGTAGCAACTCAAATCCCTAAATCCTTGCCAAAAGTTGACTTCAATAGCTGTCTACAGAGTCTGCCAGAATATTGTCAGCCAACTCATACCATGTGTGCCTTGTAGGGTAGTGGCTTCAAAAGGACATCAGATTTGCCAAAATCTCTCCATCTTTCAGACGTAATCTTTGCCATCACTCATGAAATGTAGTGACATCTAACAGGAAGGAAATACATGATGGTCATCAGCACAGGGCACACCTAGGAGAAAACAAAGAATGGTTTTAGACCTTGAATAGGAGCACTTTGTGTTGTCAAAATATAATTATCCAGACTAGGATGTATCATTACATCCTGAAATAACACTTTTAAAAACACTTCCTGTGAGCTGTGCTTACCAGAGAACCTGGGAGCCAACCACTCCTTTTAGGAGTTCAGACATTTATCTGAATTCCATAATTGATTTTCTCAAAGGATGTTTATAAACACAGTGTGAAAACTGCCTCTTTTCTGAACAAGCCTGTCTAACCTGTTCCTCCAACAGGACTGCTCTTAGAGAAGGCCTCTCCTCAGAGATTTTAAATATAGCCTATCTTTGACCTAAAATGTGCTGTTTTGGACTGGGAGATGGGCAAGAAGTGCAGAATTTGAAATTCAGAAGTGTGATTGTAATTTCACTGTAATCATAATCAGATGGCCACTGCATGAGAAACGAGGAGTTCTGTGCTATAACTGAAGTCAGACCACTGCATATAGGACAGGCGTTTAGTACCGTACAGTTCCAGTAGGCATATGGGAGAACCTTCCTACTTTTGGAAATGAAATTTGATGTCTTTTATTTCACCTAGCAGAATAGGCAAGAACATAGACCATCGGTCTGCTTATGGGTTGAGAAGGCAGTACGAGTGATGGTTAGATGCAGAATCCACTCTAGGGAATGCAGTTCTTGTGTCTCTTTCATGAACTCAGAATCTCAGGATGGGCTAGCAAAAGATCACTGACAAACTTAGAAAGAACTCTGGTAATCCCCATTATCAGTGTCATTTGCTCTGCCCTGAGGATTTTTCAAATCTGAACTTGTACATAGATTTGCATTCAATATCTATTGATATTGAAATAATGTGTCTGGGGTTACAGGGACAGTGCTCTGCTTTGGCAAAATGAGCAAGAAGCAATGAAGGCTTGCATACTGGGCAGAATTACTTGAATGAGACAATCTACAAAGGATGCAAGAGAAGTTGGGGCAAAAGATACAATGAGAGCAGAAAGAAAAGGAAGAAAGAGACTAGGCAAAGAAGAGTGGAATGGACAAATGGGTAGCTAAAAAGGGAAGGCTGACAAAAGCAGCTTGAGAGCCTGCAAACCATTGTATATTTTAGATTTGCACATCAAACAGATGTAAAGGATTGGAATGAGTTTCATAACTGAAATGGCCAGTGTGGGAAAAGAAAGAAATATCTAGTTCCATTGAGGCTGAGGCTGGGTGTGAGTTCATTTCACAGAAAAATTCTAACATCAGAGAACACTTTGTGCTGATGTGTAAAGAGAATACTGGCAACAACTCTGCCAATGATGGCATGATGTGTATGGAGCAGTGGGGAGGTAGGGGGATGCATACATGGAAGACAAGAGCAGGTAGTTGGTAGAGAACCCCCCTCCTCCCTTTGTCATCAAGGTGATTAAGGAACCTCTCTGTGGTTCTGTCCTGGTCCCATCAGAGAAAGAATCCAGTTAGCTTTCTCATAATGGCAGAACTAATTAAAAAGAGGATCAACTTCAGAGGAACATAAAACACACACAAAAATCCATCTCTTTAATGATATCCCCTACATCCTTTACTGGCGGGGTTTCTGCTAATCTAATACCTGTTAATTTTCTTTCTAATTAGGGCTACAGCTCACCAGAGGCTGTTTTATACTTAATTTGTTGGGGTTTTATTATATGGCTCAACAGTCAGCCAACCACTGCATGCATCATGTGATCCTGGTTGAGATCTTTCAGGCATTACTGCACACTGAGGCCCTTGGAGAGAACGTGCCACTACAATTTGTGAGTCACCCGTTCTTGCTCTGCCTAGGTCTTGTCATGTGTGTGCTTGTCAGGATTCATCTCCATCTCCATTACCCTTGGGGCAGAAGTCATAGTTTGTTTCTGCTCACTTGTCTGATTTTTAGCAGATCATATTCCCATCTTCAGAAACCTAAACAAGTGCCATCTTTGGAGTATTTAAGGTGGAATTCTAAGCACTGATCAAATTCAACTCAGAAACATCTTTTAATTTACATAAAGTATCGCCAGTTTAAACATTTTTTTAAGGCACAGGAAGACTGCTATACAAATGAAAATAATTAATTCAGAAGTATTCTTTACTGCTCCCAAAAAGAAAGTAGCCATTTTTCCTTATCTGTCATTTTGTTATATATTTACTTACAAGGCGTTACAATAAAGATGAGCCAGATTTTATTTTTCTGAAACACATCTGATATCTTTCCTAGCTCTGTTTTTGCCAGAAAGCTTTGCAAAAAAAATTATAACTGAGAAATAATCAGGAGAAAAATGAAAGTAGATCACAGATAAGCAAAGTACATGGTGCTTTAGAAAGCACAACTCTATGGCACATTATTAAGTGATCATAAGCCAGCCCAAGGAACTCAATTTTTGGTTTTTAGGATGTCAGTTTCTGGGTAACCAATGGTATTAGTATAACATTGGCCAGCCCCAAATTAGTGACTAAAGAAGATCAGCAATGTCTGTTAAATTGCAAACCTCAGGCCCCATCTCTGTAGATGGAATCCATGTTATGTAATCTCAAAACAACACATGAATTCCAGAGAACTACCATCCTGCTTATGTTAGTCCACAAAGCATAACTTTAATGCAAGCAATTCCATGACTTTGTCTCTACCACTCTTGCAAAAACAGTATAAAGGGAAAAAACCTATCTCTACAGCCATCATAGAATCATAGAATCTCCAAGTTTGGTAAAGACCTACAAGGTCATCCAGTCCAACTGTCCACCTTTCACCAATAGTTCTCACTAACCAAAGTCCCTCAACACAACGTCTAAACATTCCTTGCACTCCTCCAGGATCAGTGACTCCACCACCTCCCTGGGCAGCCCACTCCAGTGCTTGACCACTCTTTCAGAGAAGCAGTATTTCCTAACATCCAGCCTGAATTTCCCCTGGTGCAACTTCAGTAAAGTTCTGCTCTCCCTCCTGTTGTCTGGTAGGGTTTTACTGAAAGAGAAGGAGAGCACTAAAGCCAAAGATATTTGTTATTGTTGAAAATCTTCACAAACAATGAATAAAAAGTAAAATTAAAATAATGAATAAAAATTAATTCATGTCACTAAATAACCTAATCAGCCCATCTAGCCATATGCCTCGTAGTTTTCAATATTCGAGCTTACTGTAGCTAGCTCAAGAGAATAACTGTTCTAGACCTGATTTTGTCTACAGAAGCTAGTCAAAGACAATCTTCTTCAATTTGGATGGGAAAAACACAGGAATTAGAATTCCTAGATAGAGAAGTTTAGTGAAGTATCAGAAAGAAAGCTGGACTTTTACTTACTGTGTAGGGATGCGCAAGATGTAGCTGACAATTCAGAAAAGCAATTGAGTTACTTTTCCATCAGTCATGGAAGACCAATTTTTCTAGGAACATAGAAGTTAGGGTACAAGAAAACGTATTATTTCAATTCTACCCAGCAAAAGAAATTATGCTCAACTAAAAAAAAACCCATATCAGCTGGAAAAGTTCTGCAGTACCTTCGCATTGAAGAGCACAAAGCACAGGAAAACAGACAATTCAAACCTGACCAGCAAACCTCATGGAAATGAAGGAGCTACAGATGGGGAGAGGTGTTGTACTGGACCATAACCATAACCGTATTTTTCTGAACAAGCCCTTGCAGGCCTAGGTAGATCTCTTCCTTTCTTTCTGAACAAGCCCTTGAACAACAGGAAAAAATAGAGGGCACACCTGCACAATACACATTCAAAATATGTATGTCACATCATGTTTGGTAGGCCCAGTGTACTTACGCTTCTCAGAAAGACAGCAAATATATGCTGAGAGTCTTCAGACAGAACTGTTCCTATTCCTGACCAGGAAGTCTCTAACCTGGAGGTCAGCAGAACTGTTGCGGAAGAATGTACCAAGGGAAGAATTATTCCAGAACTGGTCTGTTCTCCTGTTCTTCTGCGGGCACCTGCTTATTGGCTCCTCTCGGACAGAAAATGCCAGAATGGCTGGAACTTTTCCACACAGAAGGCATCTCTTAATTACCTACTCGCTTTCCACCAGCCTCCCACCTCCCACCTTCAGCTCTTTTTACTCACAGTATTTCACTTCCTGTCCTCCTTAAGAGGGACTGCAAACATCAAGAGACATTACTGCTAATGCGATCATCAATGACTTGCTGAATATCCGTGCAGAAACGTGTGTTACGCACAGGAAAGTGAATAGAAAAATATCCAGCTCTCCCTCCCTCTCCATTCCTCCACCTATAATACAAAGTCACAGAATCTGCATCCCAGTATCTCCTGCCAGAAGGCTATTTACATTTTTTGGGGCAGGGCTAGGGCAAGTCATGCCACAGTAGCACTCCTTGCCCATACTGTACATGTAAACACTAATATGCATGTAAACGCCTGATTTTAGCCAGGACTTCTTGGATCTGCAAGAATAAGGAAAAGGGCAAATTTCATTTCATGTACACATGGCAGTCAAAATCATCATGGTTCTGTCTGGGTTAATTTAATTCCTCACAAGAGCAACAGAGGGAAGGTCAGGAAGTGGAAGCACCTCTACCCTTTTAAGACAACTGCAGCCTTTCATCTCCTGGAGTCCCAAACTGTCCCTGGTTTTCACTCTTACAATGTAACCTCTAATTTGCAAGGGAGAGGTGGGGGACAGATGCAAGTTATCAAATAGTATTGGTTCCCATATGAAGCCAGAAACACAAGCAAGCAAGGGAGGGTCAGCTCTGACAGAGTCAGACACAATCACCAGGCAAGTTCACAGCATCAAGGCAGGTCCAACACCAAGCTAGGAACTCAGTCCATAAATTAGGATCCAGCCAGATGAAAAAAGATGAAAAGGGCCCATTGCCAGGCATTACTGTAACACAGCTGGAGCTATAAGCAGGCATATTTATAGCATAACTTGGGCAGGGTCTGAGACGTAACGCAGTCCTTGAGTGGAGGGAATAGAGGGGGGTGCTTATCAGTGATGCTTATCAGTGCTATTAAGAGCATTCATGCACACAGGCTCTTGACACAGTTTTTCTAGGAGCTGTGCATCAGAAGAGGTGAAAAAGAGCCAAGAGAGTTTGGCCTGAGCCAAGGAATACCCAATGAAGTAATGAGCCCCAGCTGTTCCAGCGAGTCTAACGCTGCAGCGGTGTCAGACAGGCTCAGCTATTTCCTGTCCCGGAGTTTTGCCCCAGAACATCTGAAAAACAAACAAACAATGGTTAGGGCCAATCTGCAATGACCATGCCCAAGAGAAGAGGCAGCCAGCCAACATGACATTTGCTTTCCTCACACCCAGAAAAGCCAGGAGCAAACTAATTCTTACGGGGGACTAGGAGAATATTAAAGGCCTCAGATTACACTAGATTTAAAGACAATCTGCAAAGACTTTAAAATTTAGCACAAAGTACCATCTTAATAGAGTGTTTTCATTATGCATGGTTTCTATGCAAGAGCACAGAATTACTTTTGTATTTCTCACTTTTTGTTGTTTTCAAATTCATCCTTAGGATTCTGATCATGACTTTTTTTAATTGAATTTCTCTACAAGAAAACAAGTAGTTGGGTGAGCACTGGAACTGATGCAGCCTAATTTTGAACAGCATTTGCTCTTGTGATAACTGACTTATAAACTTCTTAACCCCACTATTAATGACTAGAAAGGGTGTCTACGCAGGAATTAAAACTTTGCTGAGGAGCCAACAGACATTGTCTCTGAATGAAGCAAGGAACAGAGTACGTTCATTGTCTCTGGTCCTCTGTCAGAACTTAACCAAAACTGACAAGCTCACACAAAAGGTATATACACACATTAAAAAAAGACAAAGAGAAAAGAAAAAACAAAGCAGGATTGCATGAGATCCACCTCTGAGGGTGTGGGCCAACATAATAAAATAGGAGGCATTATTTTCAGAGCAGCCTTCATAGAAGATGTGGTTAGAAAAGTTCTCAAAAGTCTACCTAGTTCTTTTAACTCACATCCAGCCATACTTGAGAGATACTTGCCTAAAGCAATGGCAAATAGCAACTTTAATGATGGAAATGTAAGAGCTTTCCTAGGAACTATAATTAAGTACTAGAATGCCCTTTAATATTTTTTTCCTTTGATTTGGCCTGAATCTCCTTTACTGCATTTTACCTACAGTTTATATTGTTCATATTTAGATCTATTGTCCTATCTATTTTGAATGCTTCCAGAACAGACTATTCTTTCCTGTATTGGTACAACTGAGCAATATTTTACACCTGAGGACCCCACCCTCCTTTGGAGTTCTCTTCTGAGATTTTGTGTTTGTTTTTTTTTTTTTAATTTCTTGCTGGTCACAGTCTTCAGTTATTCTTTTTTCTCTGCAGAGTACCTCTATATTTGGCCCACATAATCTCTGAAGTATTATGCCCAAAATGCCATGGAACACTCCAGCTGAATTTTTTCCATCACACACAGTTTGTTACCTCCAGATCCTTTAGTTTTATTTGTTCTTGTGCAAGCTCTGGCAGCAGATCTTTATGCATAAAAGAGAAGATAGACAGAAAGACAGAAAGACGTACAGAAGAGTTCAGAAAACAAAAATTTAACTTCATTTCCTCCTAATTGGTGCATTACTACAAGCATTACAGATGTTCATAAGCTCCTTTAGAATTCAAAGACTTTTCAGGCATCCTCTTGTTATAACATCCTACTCATCTCCTGGCAAAAACCAATTCTCCATTTCAGCATGATAATAATTGCAAATTTTCTTCAAGTTCTAGTTCTTCAAGTGAATTCCTGAAGTTTATTCCTCCATATTTGCAAGTGAGTCCAGTGTGACCTTTAAGGAACAGAGCAATTAATAAAGCTCCATATACTCATTTCAGCTGGATCAAGCTATTGATATTGTATAGTAGAAATTACCTCTGTAAATAACACGATAAACACAGAATGCCCTAATACTTTTTTTTTAATTTATTTTTAAATGTAATTTCAGCAAGTATCTGAAAAAAAAAAAAAAAAAAAAAAAAAAAACCCTGTAGAAAATAGTCTTTTCTTTTAGTCTACTCTCCTTCAACAAAAGCTGAGGATGTTCCAGATGGAATGTGATTTCACAGTGCAGCCATGAGGCTGAAGCTCCTGCTGGTCACACTGCTCTTCAACCTAACTGGAAGTTACTTCTCATAATGAACTGCAGACAAAAATTCTGCACTAAGTAGACACACAATGACTGCACTAAGTAGAGCTAAAAATAGAGAATTTTCTGTTAGCAAGAAATTTTTGTGAGACACATTAAGCTATATTAGTGGGCTGATATCCTAGAATGACCTGGTTTTCAAAATAATCTTAGTACAGCCACCACTGAACACTTTCTAATCTTGTTCCAACACAAAATCTGTGTTTGCAGGATGCTTTCTATAGGCTCTGGGCAGCTTCAGTGATTCATGGTTCTGTGACAAATTCATCACAAAGAAAGTATTCCAGCCACAGACCTTGGAAGTATGTTCCAAGACTTTTAAAATCTTAATCTCAGTTCTGTGATAGGAACACGCAGAGTTTTCAGAGCCTCCTGGGGCTTTCAGACTTACAGCTTTAGGAAGCCTCACACTCTGGTCATATTTGGCAACCCATAGTTAGGAAATACTGAACAGGTCCAGAGAAGCTGTGCCCCATCCATGGAGGCGCTCAAGGCCAGCTTGGATGGAGCCATGGGCAGCTGAGCTGGTGGCAGCCATGCCTACAGCAGGGAATGGGCTGAGTGAGCTTTAAGGTTCCTTCCAGCCCAAACCATTCTGAGATTCCATGATTCCCCTTTGGATTTCCTCTGAAACACTCTGAAATACCTGCTTTGCCAGGAATCCAGCAAGTCCAACAGGAATTCTACAAAAAAATTTCTACAAAACATCTTCAAACACTGTTTAAAATTAATTAAAAATACTTGGAAAATACTCAGGCTCAACAAATATTTAACTGATCAAAACCTAAGAAACTGAGAAATTTCCGATTACTGTTCAAGCAGAACATTTGACCTCAAAAGAGAAAATATGTGTACATATAGTTTTCAGAGTTGGTCTTCGTCCAGCAGCCTGGTGTTTTCCTTGCCTCACTTCAGGGTTGGAAAGACAAAAGAGAGAGGAGAAGAGGACACTAGATATTCACAGTTCCATTTGCTAACAGCGCAGTGGCACTTACTTTCTGATTTTACAAAAGACATGCAATTTTTTATATTACATTGTCTAAAACATGGTTTCACTGAAATTCTAAACATACATGGCTACACTGAGCTTTTTTCCTACAAAATTTCCTTCTGTTCATACTATAAACTCCATGCATCTTTCATACTGTTTTTGAACCAAGATGAAAAGAGCTATTGATCTTCCATTGTCTTGTGTATCCTGTCTTCTAGTCTTTTACTTGCTTCTTCTAAAATAGAGGATCAACCCCCAAAACCATATCTACATTAAATATAAAATAGCGTCTTGTAAGCTGTAGCCCTAATTAGAGAGAAAATTAACAGGTATTAGATTAGCAGAAACCCCGCCAGTAAAGGATGTAGGGGATATCATTAAAGAGATGGATTTTTGTGTGTGTTTTATGTTCCTCTGAAGTTGATCCCCTTTTTAATTAGTTCTGCCATTATGAGAAAGCTAACTGGATTCTTTCTCTGATGGGACCAGGACAGAGCCACAGAGAGGTTCATTAATCATCTTGGATGACAAAGGGAGGAGAGGAAGTTCTCTACCAACTACTTGCTCTTCCACGTATGTATCCCCCCACCTCCCCACTGCTCTGTTCATGTAGTGCTATCACACATCAAGAGTCTAATAAAATCCTTTTAGATTATTGCCCCCTTGTCAAGTTCCTCCAACTTGACATTTCACATGTACTCCTCAAAATACCTATTCAGAACAGCTTCCAGTTCTGACTGCTCTGGTACTACAAAATAATATCTCCATCTATACATGATCTTCTGATCATGAGTCCTGTCAGACAATCAAACTAGCATGATGGCAACTACAAAGGTCATCACATCTTAACTGTTAAGTTATGCAAATTGAAGATACATCATCTGAACCTTCACAGTTATATGTGTACCTCTTAAAGCAACAGATGGGATAGAAGAAATTGCATAGAGCAGTAGAAGGAAGGAAAGCTGGGCTAATAGTTAATGCACAGAGAGGCAGTGTTGTCAATTTAGTGGGCAGAATGCTTTGAATTAGACCCTTCAATTAGAAGCCTGTTGAAACTATCAGGAGTTTGGGTAAAAGATACAATTGCTAGCTTTGCATGGTAGGTCTCAGTAAACTAACAATCAGATTTTATCCAGTGAAAACAGTGCTAATTCTTTCCCTTTTTGTGGCAGAAACCATAGAAAAAGGTGGAGAAAAAGGTAGAGAAAAAATAAATTTGTGCAAACCTGATCAATATCCATACATCTACCAGAGAAAAATCAGTAAACTTCGGACATGGCTGATCCGAGATGGTGTTTCAGTAGATTAATATCCAGCAGAAGCTGCTTGAAAGAAATGGTTACCATCAAAAGGTGGCTGAAATGTTCCTTTAGAAATTACTTGGTTCAGTGTTCAGTAACCTTGAATAAACATGGATTGGACTGTCACACAGTAGAGAAATTGAGACAAGACAGCCCAATTTTTAAATACATCTTAGCAATATAGACTGATAATAAGGAAGAAATGTTTACAAATTCACTTCTCCATTTCTCACATTATTGCAAACAAAATGCAAATCAACTACAAAAAAAATCCAATAAGTAGCATCATGTGGATTCAACATAATGTATAGCACATCCTTCACTTCTAAAGTAGCGTTCTGTTGATGTCCAACATTCATATCAAAAGTGACCTTTCAGATCTCAAGAGTGATAGTGCATTGTATTGCTCATTTCTGTTCATTTTTGTTTTTCATTATTCTATGGTAAAATCCTGGACCTAGTGAAGTCATTACAACTTTTATCATTTATTTCAATATTGCCTTTTGACTGATCTTCTCAAAGAACACAGGAAAACTCCTTTCTGAAAACAAACAAACGAACAAAAGCATATAAAATGCATAATGCAATACAAACGTGAAGAAAAGATACTCATTCCTCTGTATCACTGCTTTAACGTTAATATTATTAGGTACAGAATCATAGAATAGACTCATAGAAAGGTTTAGGTTTTATGAGACATTAAAAATAATCCAGTTCCAATCCCTCCGCCTTGGTCAGGGACCCCTTCCACTAGACCATGTTGCTCAAAGCCCCATGCAGTGTGGCCTTGAACACTTACAGGGACGGAGCAACAACTTTTTTGGGCAGCCCTTTCCACTGCTTCACCACCCTCTGAGTAAAGAATTTTTTTCTTTATATCTAATCTAAATCTACATTATTAATTTATTGCCATTACCTCTTGCAGTTACTACATTCCCAGACAAAGGGTCCCTCAATAGCTTTCTTGTAGATCCTGTTTAGGTGTCAAAGATCTGTCAAAGGCATAAAGGTCTCCCCAGTACCTTCTCTTCTCCAGGCTGAACAAGCCCAGCTCGCTCAGCCTGTCTTTGCTACAGCCCTCTGATCATACTCATGGCCTGGAGTCACCCCAACAGGTCCATGTCTTTCCTTTGTTGGGACCTCAGACCTGAACACACTACTACAATTGAGGTTTCACAAGAGTGGAATGGAATGTGAGAATCACCTCCCTTGCCCTGCTGGTCCCATTTCTTTTGATGCAGTCTAGGATAAGGTTTGCTTTCTGGGCTGCAAGCGCACATTACTGACTCATATTGAGTTTTTAATCCACCAACATTCTCAAGTCCTTCTCCTTAGACCTGCCTTCAAACATTTTCCATCTAGCCTGTATTTATGCTTTAGATTATCCTAACAGAGGTGTAGGAACTTGCACTTGGTCTTGTTGAATTTCATGTGGTTCACATGAGAACCATATCAAGTTCAAGTTCAAAAATATTAGTTCCAAAATTTGGACTCAGGCTTCAAGGACTTTCTTTGTTTGGTAATCCCTGTGCGAGTATCCCCTTATAACTAAGGAAGATTTGCCTGTGCAAGGACAAAGTGTTCTCTAAGGCTCTCTAAGTTCTCAAAGTGTCATCTAAGGCTAAGACAATTCTCCAAGGAACTGAGGACCATTACAAATCTCATTCCTTCCTTGTACAAGGCTCTTTGAGTTTGCTTTCAGAAAAAATGAACAGCAACTTGTATTTAACATTTTAATCTAATGGATATTAAAAACAAAATCAAAAGTAGTGAAGCCCTAGTAAAGGTAGTGGTAATACAGAAAAACTCAATTCAAAACTGAAAAAAAATGTAACTGTTCTTGTTGTAACAAGGTCAGACATCTATTTTGGAAAGGCTTTTTATATTGAATAAATAACCTACATTTAGCGGAAACTTTACAATTTATGTACCGCATGAAGTAGGAAAACTCTGCTGCATGTGATGAGGTATTGGACAAAATGGTGATGCAAAAATAGATGGGCAAATTTAACTAAATGTGCAACAAGAAACACAAAATCTGAAGCAGGTGTTGCCATAGTTGTCAGCTTTCAGTTTCCTTCTCTATTCAGATTTTCCATGACATCTCGAGTCACCCTTAAAGGGCATGGAAGGGCAAAGTAAGGAGCAGTTATCATGCTTTTGGTTTTATGTACATAATTCCAATTTTTTTAAAAGCAGATTAAAAATATTTGCATATTTGTTTAAGATTTTCTTTTCTAGAATTCAAAGTTTTGCTTCCGAGAGTCTAGAAAAGATTTCTGGAGAACAAGTAAGTCCCAAAATGTCAAAACCTTAGATAAAACATGTAAAAAAACAAAACACAATTTAATATTTTATAGGAGTGTTTTTAGAATACTTTTCACATGTAAACAAATAGTCTGGAAGAAATTTTAGTATGAGAGCATAAAGTTTGAAATTCTTAATGAAACAGTTTCAGAGGCAAAAGTATCCAAAGTTGCATCATTTGTGCAAGGACTGAAATGAGAAAATCCTCACCATAGTGATCGTGCTACGAAAACAGACAGCATTGGCAAGCAAGAGTCAGCTTCACTAAATGAGGGAAATACTGGCAAGCATAAACCTCGACCTCTAGCAGTGATATTCTCATTTGAAGACTTAGAGTTCTACATACATAACCACCTATTTCTGTCCGAGTCTACTGTTGCTACAATCCATCCCTGGGCAAACAGCCAGTGCAAAATCTCTCCAGCACAGAAGCCCCACTTAAGCCATGGGTTTAACAGGAACATAAATGAAGGGAGTGGTTGAAAATAACCTGCCCTTAAAAGGCAGTTGTATTTCAGGATTCCCAGGCTATGGAGAAAAGGCATCTGTAAACAACAGATCCTTCAGTTTTGCCTTTCCACATCATCTTTTTCCCTTTGGAAGAGGAAACCTTGAGCAATTCCAGTGAAAGGAACAGTTGCACAGTGGGAAAGAGAACTTCCAGTGGTTTTGTTTTTATTTAAACTCTCCTCCCTTGTCTACGCTATCAGTAGTTGAGAGATGGAGCACACCTTTTTTCCAGCTGTGCACAACGTAAGGACAGGGAGATGTGTACTCCTGGAACCTCTTTGCAGATGGTGAGACCTACATCTTTTCCGCTAGCTCATAATCTGCCCCCTAGCTTCCCTGGGGCCAAGGAGATGAGGATGATCTTTATATAGCTCTCCTCAGGGACTGGGTGAATCACAGAGTAACAACTAATCCCTCCTGCACTCTGCAACTATATAACATCCCAACTGAATAGCAAGCCACAGAAAATGCAGTTTTAAATACAAAAATCAGGCAGAAAGATCAAGCGTGGTTAGAGTAGTTATTAATTTCCATAGTAAACCAAGAAATTAAAACAAAGGTAAGAAACAAACACAGCCAGAGATTAGGAAAGGTGCGAAACCTGCCTATGAAGGGCAAGATATCACTTTCTTCATTTTGTCACCTGATGTTTTGTACATTATCAAATATAAATATAAATATATATATATATACTCTATAGGTATTGAGTGAATCTTCTGCATGACTTGTTATTTTTTCTGTTAGAGAAGGCAAAGAGATATTTTTTTAAATGCCTGGCCACCATGTTTGGTATCTGAGCTGTATCTCATGCACTGTTTGTCATTTCACGCCACTTAGAACCAATCCCAGCTGGCCAGAGTCCTAGTCCTGCGGACTGTGAGTCATGGATATTAAATGACCATCATGTGAGCTCCCGCACGCTGCTGTGCTTAGTGTGTGACACTGTAAAGTTGTACAGTATCTTATCACAGAATCATCAGTGTTAACATACAGTCTGAGCAGGGGTGGTTTCATAACAACACAAAATAAAACACTCATTCTAGCAAGCAGGAAGCAAGGGTTAAAGACGTGTGAAGCAGAAGCAGAGATAAGAGTGTATTTTGTTTATCAGAGGACCAGTTATGCAAATTAGCTGCTGATTCTGCAAGAGCAGAACTGGGGCAAGAATGGAAAACAATGGACAAGTTTGCTAGAAACTTCAAGTCTTAACAGTTAAATCCCACAACAGTCCTTTCATAGGGTAAATACAACCTAGTCTAGTCTTACTGAAGTATCCAACTAGGAGAAGTAACTGAATAAAAGCACTGCAGAGTCTGGCTATTGAGAAGCAGTATAAATCCTGAGATGACTGAAATACCATCTCTCTGTTCAGAATTTCAAAACAAATAGTAAGAATTTTTCACTGACTTGATGTGGACAATCCTTGAAATGCATGGTTTCAGTCTAGCAATAGCCCAACTAAGAACTAGGCAATACATTTCATTCTAATTAATGCCGTGCAGGAAATCTATTCTACAGATCAGACTGGAAAAATTTTTGGGCAAGGAGAAACATCATTTTCAAAGAATAACATTTCATACTTGGATTAGGCAATTCTATTCCGTTCTAGTTATAAGCTGAGTAAATTCTGGCTATTAGTGATAAGACAACAAGGAGGAAAGCCCCAGAAGAGCTAGCTATAAAAATCCATTTCATTGGCAGGATTAATTTACTTAGGGAGATGATGTTATCCTCAATGATGTGTTACACTGTTATCTTCTGCAGATTAATATTATGTACTGCTGTCAAAGAGGCATGAGTCTCTAACAAATCAGTCTTCAGTCACAGCTGTAGGAGAACGACTTCTCTAGCTGCTTGTCTCAGCTTAGATCCGTTTTTCAATCTTGCATATGTTTTTCCTGCTTCCAACAGCTACCAGTTCCTTCCCACTACCCCAGAAGTTTCCTTTATCTTTGCTTATATTTCTATCACATCACAGCAGAGCAGTCAGCTCTCCTTAGGTCAGCAGAGCCACGCATTCATAGCATATACTTTCTAGGAGTTTTCAGCATTGAGACATTTAAAATGTATTATATTTCTTGAGTTAAGTATTGAAACTTTTGTATTCGAAGCCTGTTCATGGGCCAAAAGGGGCAGTTAAAACTCATTACCGGTGTATGACAATTCAGCATCTTAAAAGAGATGATTGAACTCAGATGAGGAAACTATTTAAATTGATCCAGATATCAACAAAATAAACAATATAAAGACATCAGTGAGTCTTATCAGAGAAGACTGAAGCAGTTCATGAAACATGAAGATTAAAAATTTAGGAGATTTCATTTCTCGCAAATGCGAGAATGAAGAAGGAAACTTGCTGCCAATGCAGAAACGAGATGCTAGGAAATGTTAGGAAACTTCATTGAGGCTATTCAAGACACCAGCATATCGGCAGCTGCTTCAGCATAAGAAAATCTGAGCTTTGGGAAGTAAAGGCATGAACTGGAGAATCTACCTAAAACCTTCTAATCCTAAAGATCTGGAATGTCTTCTGTTGGCTAATTCATACATTGTCACTTGTCCCAATTTGTTACAATCCAGTTTTCCTGAATTACATAAGACTGTCCTACAAGTCTGAAAACAGCCTGATAACGTGCAAAGAACGTGTATGTGACAGTAAGGCTAGTCAAAAGTGCTGGAGTTGACAAGAAGTCATTGATATTTTTCCAGGTCCAATCTTTCTTTTTAATTTATCCTGTTTAAGTGAAAGCATTTTAAAACTGTTTTTTGAAAATATACTGTAGTAAAACCTCCAAGGGATTTTTTTATGAATAGATGTGCTTTATTTCCAGCAAGAATTAATGCTTTTGCATAAGGGTTGGAAAGCAGTTATACAAGCAGAGGAAAACAGAAGTCACCATTGATCTCTCAGAGATAGCGCAGGCCTGTCAGTCTAATTTGGCTGTTTGAGAATATAAATATTTTCTTCTTTCCTTCTACAACTGTGATAACAGTCTGTAAGCCAATGTACAACTGAAGTGTCACCAGAAATTACACCGTTTGCAAGAAATTCATTTAAAATGATTATAATATCAAAATTATACTAAAAAGCTTGAAATCTGTATGCCCACAGGGCAATATAGCACTACATTTGTGATTTGATGCCACAAGCCTGTAGACTTATTTAGTTCTATAAATATTTTTTCAAGGAAATATTTAATTTTTCTCTTTCGGAAAAACCTTACCTCAGAAAACTGTATAAGAGGGATAAAATTGGAGTGTGTCCAGAGAAGGGCAACAGAGCTGGCAAAGGGTCTGGAGAACAAGTTTTATGGGGAGCAGCTGAGGGCACAGGTATTGTTCAGTCTGGAGGAGAGGAGGCTCAAGGGAGATCTTATCACTCTCTGCAGCAACCTGAAAGGAAGTTATAGCGAGGTGGGTGTTGGCATCTTCTTCCATGTAACAGTAATAGGATGAGAGGGAACAGTCTTAAGTTGTGCCAGGGTTCAAGTTGCATATTAGGAACAATTTCTTCTCAGGAAGAGTAATGATGGATTGCAACAGGCTGCCCAGGGAGGTGGTGGAGTGACCATCCCTGGGCACGTTCAAGAAATGTGAGGATGTGGCACTGAGGGACATGGTTAATGGTATAGTGGTGGTAGGCTGGTAGTTGGACTAGATGATTCTGGTGGTCTTTCCTGATCTTAATGGCTCTATGAAATTAAAGGCGAGATGACCATATTCTGTTTTCCAGGAACTGAAATCAATTCCACTTCCCATATTCTTTCCAGTCTTAAGATCACAGCCTCACTGTAGTCATGCATATTTTCCCCTTTGTAACTACTTTTAACATTTCATAGAGTTATGATGTTTTCCAGATTCTGGAGGTCTATGACTACTTTGAGTTTCAAAGGAAATGAAGTTCAGATGATCACACAGTGTGTCCATTCATATATCCCTCTTTCCTTCTCTCTCTCTTGGAACAACTGAGTAATTTTATTCACATTCAGTGTATAGATGAAGAATGTCAAAGCTAAGACATTTCAACATGTTCCATATTTGGGTTAAGAAAAGAGAACTGAGCTGGTACTGTCAAAAGGATACAGCCATTGTGCATGATACGGGATAGCAGCCAGGTGGCTATCAGCATGTGTATACTCACAGGGCAACGACTGCCAATGTAGTTCTGCCCTGAAGTTCAGACAGAGGTCCTGTAACAAAGTTGGGACATCAGAAATGTATTATAGCTTCTGTCTTCAGAAAAGAATGGGGATTCCAGCCTCCAAAGGTACACAGAAGCACAAGATAAACCAGATCTAGGTACTGCCAAAATTAGGTAAGTTAGGAGCCTTCAGCCTTGCCAAAACAGACACAGGTATCTGTGATTTCATAATATCCAGCAACACTGGGGTTTTGCAACAAACACTCACTCACTGAGGGGTATGGCTTTGTATCTCTGTTTCTGTGCCAGAATTTATCCTGAAGCATTCAGTAAGGCACTGTTCAGCCTGGACTGCAAGCGAAAGATATTAGAACTCACAGAAGCATCCTGCTGAGTGCTGGGAACTTCGGCACAGTTGGAAACCTATCTAGCTGTACTGACATACAGTGCAAACAGTGGCTTTGCTGCTATAGCTGCCATACTCTTTTTAAAGGTGGTTCACTTATGAACTCAATTTGCTTCAAATGGATCTACATTATCATACAAATTAACGTGTACAAAAAAATTGTTTGTACCTTTCTGCTCAGTCATCTTCCTGGAGGGGGAAAGTCCTCAAGGAATTAGGATTTAGAAAGCTTGAAATTAGTTGAGCAAACACAAACTGGAGAGAAAAATTACAGAAGAGAGGATCAAGCTGATAAAGCTCAAAAGTGCTATCTAGCTGACAGTCTAATTATGATAACATGGTATTTATCTTCACATTATCCCTGTTGGGCTGCAAATCACTACAATTTTTATATTTTGCACAGACAACACTGAAACACTGCCTGCAGTGCCGATGCTCACACATAAAACCCTCATGTTGGCATCTTGCAAATTCAAAGGAGACATTGAGGGCAAGGACTACCTGAGCAATTCCAGTGGTCTGCTTTATGAGGAGATGAATGCCTTGCTGGGAACCCATCAGCACATAAACACCATGCAGTGGTCTGGAGCTGGCACTGACAACAGGAGTGTAGGCAAAGCCTCAGTCACAGTGCTGAGGGGAAAGGGAGAGCTGAGACTGACAGTTGTATCACATGGAAATGAAGTGAGAAAGACTAAAAGGGGGTCAAGCTGCTGCAGAAGACAAGTGCCACTGTGTCTGGTTTCAACCAAGAGTCAGCAGTGATGTAACCTGAACTTAACTCCCTAATACACTTGTAATTCACTTGTTAACATAGAGATTGCCTTAGAATGTGAAATCCACATAGCAACACTTCACGTGAATACATGCCTATGAATCACCAAAGTCAGAATACCAAAGTGACTTTTCACTTTCATTAAGCAGAGCAGGAGATCATCCTTAGCTTACAAAGTGTGATTAATGGGTCTCAAGGGAGAGAAGTAATACGTAATTTAGCCAAGAATGGCCATGACAAATTCTGAAATGGGTTTCAGTGCAAAAGTAAAGAATTTCATCTAAACACCCAGAAACATGTTACTATGTGGGTGATAAGAGCACTGGCACAGGCTGCTCAGAGACCTCCAGACTCTGCCTGGTCATGGGACCGGGCACCCTGCTCTGAGTGGCCCTGCTGGTGCTGGGCTGAACTTTGTTCAGGAAAAAAAATAAACGACTGTCCCTAGTGAAGGATTTCGACATACAAACAACAGGACCCAACAGTGATTCTGATCACGGGGCTCAAGTACAAAGGCAAAAGTAGAGGCTGAACTTGGAAAGAAAGTGTACCTGACATAGTTCATACCTATTGAGGCTATGGACAAATTTAAATCCAGCTTGAGATGCTCAGCATCTCAATTCCAATTACACTTATGACCAGTGAAAAGTGATCAAATACACAAAAATGAAGAAAGCTTCTGTGACAGAATTTGATTGCAGTAGTGCTGGAAACTAGTAATGAGGAGAAAAAGACCAGTCACCATGAAAGTAGCGCCATTAATGTCTGCCTTATATGTGTTATGGAAAAGGTAATTCCACTCTGGTTTGTCTCCCTTTTCGTTATAGAAATGAGTACTGGGTGTAAGAGCTCAGGTGATGACAAGGGTTGCTGCTGGGCTTCTATGTAAGGTGAGGCTGGGACTGCCCCATGCTAGACACAGCCAGCACCAGCTGATTCCAATGGCCCCAGGGAAAGGCATAGCAGGGCCCTACTGCCAAGATGGCAGCACTTCTGGGAAAGCATTTGTAAAAAAAAAGGGCAGAAAACACCACACAGACAGGGAGTGAGGAAAAAGTGGGAAGAACAGCCCTGTGAAGACTAAGGTCACTGCAGAAGGAGGTGCTCAAGCAGAAGTACCATGAAACCTGTGGAGAAAGCCCTGGTCATAGAATCGTAGAACTGAGTTGGAAGGGCCCTTTAATGGTCACTTAGTCCAAACTCGCCTGCAATGAGCATGGGCACCTACAGCTACATCAGGTCACTCAGGGCCTGGTCCAGCCTTGGTCCATCCACCTTGGATGCGTTCAGGGATGAGGCATCCACCACCTCTCTAGGCAACCTTATCATAAAAAAACTTTTATTGGGAAAAAGGCAAGTCAGGAGCACATGGTTGTTGAGCCTGGGAAAAGGGGGAAATGTTGGTAAAGGTGTTGTTTTAATTTTTGTCTGTTTCTCGCCATCCAACCCAAACTAAATCAGTTTCCCCAAAGTCGAATCTGTTTTGGCTATGATGGTAAATTGTAAGCAGTCTCCCTGTCTCAGTCTTATCCCAGGAGGTATTTCATCTTAATTTTTCCCCTGTCCTTTTGAGGAGGGAGAGAGCGAGCAGCTGGGTGGGCATCCAGCCTCCCATCACAAAATGATATTAGCACTGATTCATGGGATTGGAGGGACTGACAGTAAATCATAAAGATGGGCACCTGTTCTATCAAGTAATGGTAATGTGCAAAAACAGGAGACAAGAGGAAGATTATTAATTTAAGTCTGTCAATACAAAATTGTTTTCATTCCGTCTGAGGTTTTAGAACTGATATAAGAACTATAAAGTACAGCCCACTGAAATTCAGGTGTGTTTCACTGTGGCCAGTCATTCCAGTTTTGTATCAGTATAATTTCATTATTGGATTTTTTAATACATGACAACACTGACTTCATAGGTAACAGTTTGTTAAAGCAGACATACTTAAAACACTAAAATGAAGGAAATCTGCAGCCACATCATCTAATCCATGTTGAATGGAGACAGTGTATCAAAATGTTCCCAGATATAAATAAACAACTTTGAAATCTGAACTTTTATAATATGAGTAGTACCTGGAAGGTTCTACACACAAGATGTCAATTGTCACTTTAGTCTTAAAATGATATAAATCCTAAGAAATACATTTCATGTTGCTAATCTATGTAAACCTTCCTGAAATTTGTATCTAATGTAGAAGAATTAGTGTACTATTTATCCTAATGCTGGAGATGATACGACTGTAATATCAATCATATCACTTCACACACTCTGAGGAAGAGAGATGTAGAAAGACTTTGAAGTGTGAAACCTAGAATCTTGTGGATTGCTTTTGGCCACAAAAATTCCCATGCATGAGAAGAAAAAAAAAATGGTGTTGAGCAATGTAAGCAGGTCAGAAGCTCCTTTGAAGGCCATTTGTGACCATCTCTGCCCATCATATGTTCAGCATAGACTGTAGTATAGGAGTGGAATGCCAAGTGAATTACTAGCAAAGTGCTAGAAACAAATTTAACTACAGAGCTCTCCCACAAAATATTTTACTTTCCCTTTGATAGACATTTTCCAGTCCCTGAGTCAGGCTGGATACCTTCGCCTACCTCTGTTTCAAATTCTCTTTCATATTCAACACAAATATTAATGTTTTTGGCTTGGTCATACAACACAGAACTAAGGAGGCTCCTTAAGGCAACTTGAATGGCTTTAAGTACATATGCGTTTTCTCTAAAACATGAAACAGAGTTGGATGAAAACGTTTCTGAGGCACAGGGAAACTTCTGAATTGCAGTGTCTGTACCGTTCTCCCATGAGAAGCTTTAGAACTCACTGACTCGTGGGAGAATGCATTTGCACAAAAGTGATCACCAAACAAAGCTAGGAGGTCAGTAAAATCCCAATTTATGAGTGCAAATTACTTGAGTGGGCATTGCATGTGAGGCCTTCTGCCAATGCAAACAAAAGTATTTGAAAGCAGTTCTTTCCACACTGTCCTGAGAAAAAAGATGATCCCACAGAGGTAGGTTCTGAGAGGAATGGGAAAGAGAAGAAAACTGATTTGCAGCAATGAGCTGAAAATGTTCTTACAGAAAGATTTCTGCATAAATGAACATTTGTGATGACTCCTAATTTGTTCTTCTGTCTTTACATATGTTTGACAGTGATTATCATGGCAATCATGTCATGGCCTTAGACTCCACAGTGGTAGCTTGGGTGTACATACCATAGAAGAATTAAGGTTGGAAAAGACAACTAAGACCCAGTCCAACTGTCAGCCCCCCATCACCATGCACACTAACCCATGTCATTTGGTACAAAAAGTATGTCTGCTGAACAGCATTAGAAATAATAAACGTTTGCTAGTCCTTCACCAGCATAGCAGATTTACCTTAATATTGATGTAACTGTATTTTGGTAAAATCCGACCTATCCCAGCAACATCAGTCACATGACTACAACAGCTCTATGTAGCATTAGCAATATCAGAACACCCTCTCACATTTCCTGCACTGACAATAATGCTGTCATTTAACTTAGCTTGCTTTTTTATCTAACAAATCTCACATAGTATAAAAACGTGCAGGGCTTAAAGGAAGACAAATAGGACAGACATAGCAAGCAATTACCCGAGTGGTCATCACAGGTATTGTAAAAGTTATGACATCATGCTCTCTCTTGGAGGTTCTGTTGAGCTGGGAGGAAAGGGACTGTCTTGTAGGCATATGACAGCTTCCTGATACCTTCCATGTTCTGATTTGCAAATGCTCTGCCACTCTTATGTAGAGCAGAAGAAAAGCATTTCTAACAGGTCAGCACAAAGGCATGGTTCCATGTGGAGTTATGAAGTTTTCTGAGGTTCAAGATTTGGGCTGGGATGTATCACAAGAATGGGAATTCAGAAATCAGATAAATGTCAGAGAATAAAAGAGCTGAGGCAGAAAGAAACAGATGTTTCCCTGGCACATGGCTAAACTCACTGGTGGGAGACTTTGGCAAAAGCTTGTGGTCTGTGTGTTCCTCTTGCTGTTGAGTGGAACTGGGTTTTGTAAATTCTGTAAATAAACAAATGACCTCAAGACTATCCCAACTTTGAACTCATTTTTCATTCAGACTCACCCACACTCCTGCAAAGCCTTAGTATTCAATTTGCCTTGAAACCAAAAGGGCAATGAGGCTATCATCCCCTGGTTAGCATATTAAAGTAGCCCGGCAACAAGCAACATTACACTGAACTGCAGATTGCTCCATCCATTAATCTGCTCTCATTCTTTTCCCTTTTAACAGTGGTGAGCCTCAGAGAAAACAAAAAGTCGTTCTCAACAGATTTTAGACACTTTTTTTACTTTAGTAACAAAACAAGTGATTGAAAGTAAACAGAGTTTACTTTTTATTTGATTTAGAATATGCTTAAAATGGCATTTCTGGCTCTATTTCAGTAGTTCCTGGGCATGGTACTAAAAAATGTAAAATGAAAAGTAACAATAGTTAACAATATTGTAAACTGAAAGATACAATACATTAGGAAACTGACAGAAGCCCAGATGTGCTTTGATTTTGTTTGAACTGTACTTATTTGACAGATCAGGAAGGTTGGGAAATTCAAGCAGATTAAAAATCTGCTCTGAAATTCTGCAAAAAGATGGCCTGCAGAAAAGGTTTACATGGGCAAACACATCTTGATTTATTTTCGTTGAACAGCATTCTAAAACCAGGACTAATAACAGCAAAACAGAGCAACTTGCCATAGAAATACTTAATGGTCCTGTAGGCTACATGATAACTACGTAACAGAAACTTTCAGGAGTTGACTGACAAAAATGCAGTACCTTGCTATGTCAATTTAATTAAGAGCTATACTTTGCAACTTAACTGACAGTTGGGAAATCTGTAAACTTATCTAAACCCAAGCAACCATCCACTTGCTGTAGTTCAAGAGAGGACCCTCTTCCTGCACACTTCCCTTGAACTGTTTCCATGGAATGCTGTCCATATTCAGAAAAATGTACAGGTTGCCAAACTGTCAACTGAAGCTGCAATGAATGGCTCTAATTACATTCAAGTAGCAGAGAGCATTGCCATTTTAATCAAATCTGAGCCTTGTGAGATATTTGGCAGGAGTACAAGAGAAAGCCTGAGGAATACAGTGCCAAAATGTTAGTAACCTTTTATTCTAAATTCTGCTTGTTGGAGAACTGAATGTCAAGTGCTCAGCAAAGGTTGGGGTTCTTTTTGTTGGAGGATTTTGTTTGTTTGTTTTGTTTTTGAAGGGGGCATGGGGGCCTATATGGTTTCTCCATGGCTTATTTGCCTGTTCTATAACAACAAAGGAAAATAAAACCAGAAACACAGCCCTGTAATTTCAAGACTAAAAGTGATTATCAGCAAGTTAGCTAATCAGTCAGCTGCTGTCACACTGCCAGTCACAGAGGAAAGGAGGACCTAAGAGCATCTTTAAATCAAAGAGCTTCTGCCAATGCTCAGTTTTGTGTTGTGTACAGCAAGAGACATATCAGCAAATTGCTTTGTCAAATATCTGATATGACACTACCCCAGCTCCATTTCTCATGGCACAGCTTTATGTTCTGGAGCACCTTCTTATCCTAACAATGTGAGAGACTTTTTCTTACCAGTGTCTGGTAATCTTTGTATTCCATCTCTTCTTACAAATCTAAAATTTGTTAGTAACCTGCAAGCTATTTACTTAGCACAGTTTCCTTTAGGAACTTGACATTCATAAATAAAGTATAAAAAAATAAAATGTTCAGCAATGGGAAAGAATAAGAAATTACCCAAGCACTCTGCATGGTTAATAGTTGGACTGGACAAGAAAGAAAACAAAATCTCTGGAGCTTTTCAGAACCTATTCTGGAGGGTGAAGGAACAAAGGAACAAAGGAAGGAAACACCTTCTTCCAGAGGAATTCATTCATTACTAACATAAGGTTTTCAAGGCTGCTTCAGTTCCCTCTCATGAAAGGATCTGTGCCAAGAGTATTCTAAGTGAAATAAGATAAAAATGAAAGGATTTGTCTCAGATATTTCAGGTGCAGCACAACAGATTGCCATCCACCATTTCATTTCCAAAAGATGGCTTTCATTTAATCCACTAGCACTGTGCTAGTCTTGTCCTGCCAGTCGTCACACAGCAATTCTGCAGCTTCATGTCCCAGGAGAAGGCTGGAAGCCAACAAAGTCTTTACACTTACTATTGCATGCTCTGGTTCCAGCTGCATTCCCAGAAGAAAAGGCAGAGGAAGGCTTCTTCCAAAGTTCCAAACAGTCTCCATATTCATGTTCCTTCACTACACTTTCCATGTTTACTTCGTATGTCTTTATGTTGTGCAAAACCTAAAAGGTGGGCAATTTGTGCAACTATATGTCTCATAACTTATTTTGAAGTAACCTCCACTATATCATTACTCAGCTTCTGAAACAGCGACAGGGTTCAGAGAAAGATGTTGCCACAGTATAAATAGTCCAACCACAGTCTCCCTCTGTGAATCTTATCAGCCAACAGTCTCTCAATTCCTAATGTCTCTTTACAAGGGTGGATAGTGATAGGACAAGGGGGAATGGTTTTAAAGTGAGACAGGAGAGGTTTAGGTTAGATATTAAGAGGAAGTTTTTCACACAGAGGGTGGTGACACACCTCAAGGGGTTGCCCAAGGAGGCTGTGGATGCCCCATCCCTGGAGGCATTCCAGGCCAGGCTGAATGTGGCTCTGGGCAGCCTGGTCTGGTGGTTGGAGACCCTGCACATAGCAGAGGGGTTGAAACTCGATGATCATTGTGGTGCTTTTCAACCCAGGCCACTCTATGATTTCTAATCCTAATCTTTTTCCCCCCTCACATAGAACTGAATGATTGGAGTACCAGTCTAAAGCATTGCACTTCCTTTCCTTTTTGGTGAAGGCTGCTCCTAGTGAAACTTTCTCTGTTTTTTCTTGGAAATATTCTTGAAGACGTTTTTTTGGGACCACTGATGGATTTTTTTGGACAAAAGATAATTATGCTATTATCTTTTTCTGGAAACAGCAAGTTTTGAAGCATCTGGTGAATTAACTTTCTGGTACACTGATAAAACAGATTAGCACGGGGCACGTCACAGGCATCTTCACTGCTGATGCAACTAAAATATCAGATTAGCTAATATAAGGAGGAAAGAGATTTTTTGTTTTTCTTTAATGCAGGTTTTATCCTCCATTCTTTAAATACATGCATAGGTCTTTCTGGCTTCAGCTAATAACAGATGTTTTAAACATGATGTGCAAGCTCCACACAGAAGGATATTTCTCCCCTATCAGCTTCAGTTTGAAGCATAAAATATAATTATCCTTATATCATTATCTTAGCCTGCCTAGTTCAAAGAAATAAGACACAATCTGGAAGCGTTTCTATGCCAAAAAAATGTGCTAGCCTTTTCTTCTAAAAACTGATTCGCAGATAGGAGGGAAAGGAGAGAATCCTTTTTCTGGGTTAGTAAAAATGGAGTGTTTGCTTCACTTCATGTTCCAATACAAAGCCTAGTACCATAATAAGCATGAGATAAGAGCATTTGAAATGCACAGAGGACACCAAGCAGAAACAGTCTGCTTTTCAGGCATGATGAACACTTGCTGCAAACGATAGTGCCTAAGGAGAACACAGGCTGAGGCAACCAGAACTGAGATCTGTTACTGGGAGATGTGTTTTGTTCTGTATACCCTGATATCTTAACATATCTCCCCTGTTACTTTGAGGATGGGTAACAATGACAGCACTATGAAAACTACATGAGGTCAGAAACAGGAGTGCAGAAAAATTTAACAGACATTCACAGAATCACAGAACCGTAGGAGCTGGAAGGGACCTCTAGAGATCAAGTCCAACCTTCTGTTTAATCAGGTTCCCTACAATAGGTCACACAGGCAGGCCTTGAGTATCTCCAGAAAAGAAGACTCCACAACCTCTCTGAGTATTCTGTTCCAGACTCCATCACCTCTGGCAGTGGAGTTCTCCTGTGCATTAGTTGGAACTTCCTGTGTTCCAGTGCCCTTCGTTCTGTTGCTGCAGTCCACTGAATTGTCCCCGTCTACTTGACTCTTGCACTTCAGATATTTATAAATAGTAATGAGATCCCCCTCAGCCTTTTCTTCTTGAGGCTGAACAGCCCCAGCTCTCTTAGCCTTTCCTTGTATAAGAGATGCTCCAGGCCCTCAATCATCTCTGCAGTCCTCCACTGGACTCTCTAGAAGTTCCCTGTTTTTCTTGAACTGGTGAACCCAGAACTGCACACAGTACTTTGCATTTGACAGAATAGAGGATCACCTCCCTCTCTCCCTCCGTTGCTGGCAATGCTCTTTTTCATGCACCCCAAGGTACCACTGGCCTTCTTGACCACAGGGGAACATTGCTGGCTTACAGCCAACATGTTGTCCACCAAGACACCCAGGTCCTTCACTACAGAGCTCCTCTCCAGCAGATCATGCCCCAGCCTGTACTGATGCATGCAGTTATTCTTCCCCAGGTTAAAGACTCTACTCTTGCTCTTGTTGAAACTCCTCAGGTTCCTATCTTTATATCTTTGTGTATGTGCTCCCTAAGCTTCCTTTGTTATCCTCATACTTAACATGGAATCAGCTATCCCACCTACTGGAAATATCATTTACCTGATGACTGAAAGGTGCAGTGTGGACATTTACATAGACATTTACTGATCACTTTAAGTTCTTCTTAGAGTCGATGTACATCTAGTGAGTCTAATAACCACAACCTGAATTAAGCAGATTTTTAAGAGAAATGAGTCCCATGCTAGTGATGCACACTGCTTTCCACTGTCCACAAACACAGCATTGGTGACGAAGTTAGCAGTTAACAGTTGAGAGGAATCTGAGTGCAATGAAGACTGAAGGTGTTTTTCTTCACCTTGAAAACCAGAACCTTAGGTAACTGCAATCATGCCAATGGGATCAACGCTGTTTTACACCAAAGTAAGAAATAGAGTCATTTCTGTTTGCTTTAGAAAGAAGTAGACTGCCAATATATATATATATATATATACTTTATATTCTTCTTCTTTATATACATATATATACACACACATACAGTGCCGTAGATCATAAAGATTTAAACACTGAAAAAGATGATTTACTTGAAAAGAATTCTGCTTCCCCATAGATTCACTGCTACAACATCTAAGCTGATATGTCTTGAAGTACGTTGTAGAATGCAGTGATGCCAACACTTCATTGCATAGTACATGCATATCCAATGACAGCCTCAAATAGGACTGCAGCAGTGTCTTGACACAATGAGGCTGAGTTCATGTTAAGACAAGCAATGTCCAGAGAACAGTTGTGGAGATTTAGGCCTTGCTGAATCAATAGTCAGTAATGCAGCGTTTCTCACTGTTCTTCCCAGAAACTGCAAAACACTACTCCAGGAGCCAAAATCTAAGAAGGCATAAATACTGCTGCATGTGAGGTCATTTTGAATTGAAGGTGGAGATGGAGCACAGGCAATTTGCTACCATTCTCACTGAGTGCAGCACTAGTCTTCGAGGGTTTAGCCGTTTTGCTTTGGTTGTTATTAGTTTGTTATGGTGCTGGTAGTTTTGTTTCAGCAATGATTGGAAAATACACACATGTATGACTCAGCCATCCAAAGATCACACTCAGTTTCACATCGAGCTTGTCATCATATTGGTGCCAACTGCTGTTTCAAGACTCTTTAGTCTGTCGTGACTACCACGGGTCAGTACTATAGCTTAAGTTTCAGACACATCAGACTGGGGTTCCAATCAGATTCAACCAGCAGTGACCTATAATATGAGGAGAGTACTCCCAGCTTCATTAGTTAGCCTAGAGTCTTGTTAAATCTGTTAAAGCAACTTTTCTTACCTTTATCATTATACAACACAGATAAGGCATGATTACTTGATATGGTATTGTTCAGGTCACAAAAAAAAAAGAGAAAAATTGGTTCTGACAGGTTCTTGGCAATACCAGGCTAAGTATTCACAGATAAGCTCATAGGCACATAGAGAGAGAAGAGTTGAACTTACCCAACTGGTGAAGGCACTCTGTGACTACACAGCACTCCTACACAGCAGGGTAGATCAAAAAGAAGATTTCATTTCAGTGGCTGGCCCTTATATGAGCCCAGGGTGGCTCCACCATGGGTCCTCCCCTTGTCAGGTGGGGAGCACAGGTGCAAACAATGTGTCTGTGTTCCCTGGGCCAATCACACCCCTTCATCAGGCACTCAATCACCAGTTGAAGCTGTGACATAACAGTTTCCCTACAGATGTCCTTATGTGTACTTAATTGGTACATAAAAGGGTACAAAGATCTTTGTTAAAATGAAGTTATTTAGTTAAAACATTCTAACAATCATAAGAACCCTATGATCACTAGTCAACTCTATTAAACAGGCAATAAAATATATGAAGGTGTGGCACAATCCTTACTGGTGAAATGAAAGCAGTAGCGTGATATCTGCTATAGACAGGTTTTCTGTATTCTTTCATAACCTGCTGTTTCATGGTGGGAGGCTGAATAAGGAGTCAGGACAAATGACTTCATGCCGCATTACTATGAACACATAGATTTGTAGACAAATACAAGAATGACAAGACCTTCCATGCGAGGATTCTCCTGAATTTCAAATAGACATTTCTGGAGGTATACAATGTACTGATCAAAATATTTGCTTTTAAGAAATTAAGAAATTAACAATCCTGAGGCTGCCCACAGAACAAACCAACAAAGAATCTTTTAGGCCAATTTGTGGAAAGAAATGCAAGCCAGCAGGATCTGGACTGTAGCTAGACCTGTAAATATTTAGTCCTGACTGTATTAAGACGACTTTTGCAAATCGGCCTACTCTGGGAATTTTATTATTATCATTATTATTTTTTCCATATCTTAACACATCTTACATAAATCAGAATAGAAGTCATTACTTTCACATGGAGATTTATGGGACCAACTGCTGGGAACCAGAACCACAAGCAACAATGAGCAACTGAAAAAATTAAAATGTTACAAAGGAGATGACTTGTTTCTCAATTGGATGATAACCAGAGATCTACTCGTATTCATTCAAAGCCTTCTCAAAAGTATTTCTTGCCTTTTGACTGGCCCACACAACTCATCAAAAATTGTACAAAACAGAGTTATTTATTGCTTGCCACTTCACTTCCTGAAGCTGAAAGATGCCCCCAAAAGAGAAAGCAACTGCAGCATGTATATAGAATGTATTGATAGGTCTTAGTCTTGATTAAGGCCTTCATCATATGAATCAGCGATCAAATACACAAGCCAGTCAAGTGATTAAGTCAGTAACTTCCCCTTGGAGAGATCTGGGAAGATCAGTTTCAACAGCCTAAGCTGTTCCTTATATCAAAGTTATTCTTCTGAAAGGCACCGCAGACAACTCATCAGTCATTCCAGACAAATCTCCAGCCTCACCGGCTCTCAATCGCTCCCCAGATGGTCACAGTTCTTACTAAATAACTCAGTCACATCCTTACTGCAGAGGCTATCATGTAAAGTTACAGTTTGGTTTGGACCTACACACACAGCACTGTCTGTGCAAACACCTAGGTAGATTTCTGCTTGCCTTAGTCCAGTTATGGCAAGTGTGAGGCTGATGTGCCTGTATGCCATGTGACTGATGAGAAACATAGAAGCTTTGAGGAGGACTTCACCATTTATCCAAGTGGTGACACAGGATGATAATTTTCCTCAAGCCACTGCAACACTGTCTTGTTGCTATTGTAGCTACAGGTGCCAACACTCTTTTGAGAGCAGGAACTTCTGGGTGTATCAATAACAAATATATACGGAGCCTGACGCTTTCACTAGAGGTTCTGCCATTACTGTAATGCATCCTTTCAGCTTAGCAAGGAGCACAGAAGGTGAATTAGACAAAAAAAATAAATAAATCAGAAAATACAATAAAAGTGTTTAAAATTCAAATGCTCAATTTTTTAGTAAGTACTACTGAGCAAATATGCATCTATCAGAAAGTCAAAGAGCCAGAGAATACAGCGAAAGTTTTTAGTCAGAAAGGACACGGAAGCACCATGAATTAAAATATAACTAGTGTAAATCAGCAGAGTCTCCAGGAATGGAACTCTCCCCATTTATGCTAGAAGAGCATTAAGCTCTGTATCTAGGACAGTGCTCAGCAAAATTTTCTTCTCACAAATTTTCACTATCCCAGTTATGCTAGTTCGAAAGTGTCACTTTTTTTGAAAACAACATAAAGTTTTCATTGAGGGGAGGGAGATTAAATTTGCCTTTCCCTTCATTTGTCTCCCTCAGTTGTGCACTTTGGCTCTTTGCCCCACAACGACAAATATTATGAAAAATTTTACAGACTCCTGCTGCTTAGAAGATCATAGAATTCATTTTATTAGCAACAACTATGAACAGCTCTTATAATGTCCCACAAGCTGGCAACAGACATCCCACCAGTGACAATATTTCTCAGAGAGCAATATAGATAGAAGATCTGTCTTATTAGGCGCATTGTTTGCCTGATTGAAAAGCAGACAAATAAAAGAAAACTAGAAAAAAAACTAGTTTTGTCAAGTAGTATGCTCAAATTGGCAGTTTTCAGACAGAAAGACTGCAATCCTACTTCTTCATAGAATTCTCACTGATGTGATAATTTGTAATTCCCATAACATATCGAGAGGCCATTTAAGCATTTGTAGATACACATTCCTTCAGTTACAGAACACATAGGAACATTTGTATGTTAAAACAAAACATAAAAGCAATGGAGTTAAGCCACTGTAACCCAGCTGTGGAATCATAATCAAGCCAGTATTTTTTACTTTTTTATATAAGAGACAACTCTCAAAGTTGTCTCACATGATAGTCTCACAAGATTTGAAAATGTGCTTGCACAACAAGTAATTCGGCACAGATTGAACGGGCGCAACAGGAAGTACATGTTCAAAGATACCTAAAGAACCAACCACTAGTTTGGACCCCACCAGCCTCTGTGAGGACTGCAGAGATTTCAGTACATACATGGAGGAGAACCTCAGATTTAGTGTTGTTTTAAAGGAATCCAAGTCACAGACACCAAAATGTCAATTGAACAAAACCATTGCGTATAAACAAGCCAAAGATAAACTACTTCTCCATCAAGGCAGGCAAATTTAGAGGCTAGATTAAGTTACCTCAGGTAAGCAATAAAAAAAGTAGCTGAAAATGTTTATACTCAGATTTTTTTATAATCGTTCACAATATTGAATAAAGATCAAAAAAGGCTGTTCTAGATCTAATGCTGTTTCATAGTTTCATTAACAACTGACATGAAGAAACAGAGAGCATTCTTCACTTTGTCCAGAACACAAGAAGGATGGCCAGCAAGTGTGCTGGATGTCAATATAGTGGAGAATTGATCTCAAAAATTAGCCAGAACGTCATAAAGCATGCCTAATCGAAATCATTACCTGTAGTAATATAGAACATAGAACTTAGTAATTAGGCTTAGTACTAGTTCTGGAGGAAAACATCAAATTTAGAGTAGACTAAACACAGACTTTGGAAAAAATCATCCCATTGCAAACAATTAAAAGTCATGTCAGAATGTACAAGTAGGAATTCAGGGCCAGAGAAGGTGAAATCAGCAAGGATGTAGGCAGAAAACTGTTTGCACCAGGTCTCAAACAGAAATGCCTATCATAGTGTCATAGAATCACAGAATGCTTGGAAGGGATCTTTAAGACCACCCAATTCCAATGCCCTGCCATGTGCAGGGACATCTCTCACTAGATCAGATAGCCCAAAGTCTCATCCAACCTGGCTTCTAAAGATTTGCAGGAATGCGGCATCAACAGCTTTTCTGGGCAACCTGTTCCAGTGCCTCACCACCCCATAGTAACTAATTCCTTCCTAATATCTAATCCAAATATACATTCTTTCAATTAAATGACATTACTCCTTGTCCTATCACTATACTCCCTGATAAAGAATTCCTCCCCAGCTTTCCTGTAGAACCCCTTTAGGTACTCCATAAGGTCTTCCCAGAGCATTCTCTTCTCCAGGCTGAACAACCCCAGTTCTCAGCTTATTTTCATAGGAGGGCTTCACCCCTCTTACCTACCATCCATGCATGGCCCTGCACACACCATTCTCCTTTCTCGTTATCAAAAGTAGATACTCTTAAAATGTCTAACAAATGTTAGCAGTATGAACAAGAATACCAAACAAAGGTAGTCAATAAGCTTTTCTTTTCTGCAAATTATTAAACATCTATTAAACATCCCAAGAGACTAGTGAGGAAATGAGATCAGATCATATAGCCTGACCTTTTTTGTCACAGTACTGATCATAATAACACCTTTTTATCTTAATTTTTCTTCTCCTTTCTTCTACAATGTCATTCACAATGTATGTGATCCTTAGTACCATTTCTCCTAAGGAAATTTAACCTTTACTGTCTAAAAACCTCCAACACCACTTCCAAAAATCATCTTTTCCAAGGCTGCGCATTTTCAGGAATACTTCATAACTTGAAACAAATGACAGAAACTCTGCAAAGGATTTCTCAAATTATCACTTGACGTATTAGACAACAGAAGACGTACGAAATTCTGTTGCTTCAAAAGCTATTCTACTGATTGAGTTTGTCCTGGAGACCGTCCAGAGTATCCCTTTGCGTAGCTCATCCTTCTGATTCAAGCTTTATCTGAAAGGTACAGTGATAGTTTTTATTTTGATTAGGTTTTTTGTTTGGTTGGTTGGTTCGTTATAGAGACTTCAAATTATTTCTATCAAAAAATGCTCCTGCCAGTCTCAGCTTCCTACTCACTCCCATCCAATATCTTCACATGACCAACTGTCTGTCAAAGCACAATAAAGTATTCTGTTTATTAACACCCAACTGAATTTCAGATGAAAACATCAAAGCTTTCTTTTATTAGTGGCCTTTCCTTTGAACGAGTGGAAACAGGAAAAGCTTTTTACACCTTTCCCACATCAACATTCTGCTGTGTAGGAGTTCCCCGAGCAGCCTTCTGAGCACTTTGGCCCACCAGAGACAACACAGTCATCACTGGATTGTAGATAGCATTCTTGTAAAAATTAAATGGACTTTGTTGTAGATAATGAAAGTTCATAACAACAATTGGATTCTTGTGCTTCACACTGCAGCTATGTATATCTACTCATTAGCAAGCATATAAACTGCATTGCCTTTAAAAGATTAAAATAAAGTAAAATAAAATAAAATATAAAAACCATAGACAATACATGTGCTTTTATCACACCCTTGAACACGATAACTGAGCTAGAGACTTACTCTTTAATAAGCAAAACAAATCCTGCTTCACTTTGTGTGAATGAGGCAAAAAGTGTTTATCAGTGGTCAGATATGAAAACACAATACCAAAAGATAAATATGAAAACACAATACCAAAAGATAAATTAACAAAAAAAAAGAGATACATTTACAAGAGATGGGGGAAGGTGGCGTGTCAGAAGTTTACTACTTTTGGTCAGAGATACACACACAGAACTTTCAGAAGATCTGAGCCAATATATTTTGCTTGACCTTTATTTACTGTAATCTATCAGAGGGATTGCAAGGAGCTATAAAATATGTGAAGAATTGATTAATAAAATTCATGACATGTCTGAAATAAAACCATTAAGTACAGAAATAAAGCTAATATGGCATTTATTAATTAACATGTAGCATACAAATTTCCATGTCATTGTGATATTAAGGATTCATAAACTGTATCCCTCTCTAAGCAAAATATTGCAATGAGATGGTTTCTGAAATTCTGTTGCTTTCCCTTTGAGAATTTTCTTTCTAAAACTTCAGAGTTTTCAAGAGAAATCACACAAAATTCAAGTGCTTTGTTTTATTTTGTTTTTAAGCAGGAACTGTCAGCAAATTTCTATACAAACAATATGAACTTATTTGTAAATACATATATATATTAAAAAATCAACCATTTCCTCCATGCACTAGCAGACAGTTTTGGTAATGGTTCATAAAGAAAAAGAATTTAGTGCAAATTTTAATTGACAAAATATTGACATTTTAAATCAGCACTGATGTATCTTATTTAATTGGGTGGTTCCATCTAGTTTTCCAAATCTTATTATTAGCGCTAGAATTGCAAATGTGCTAACTAATAGTATAAATCACAAAAAAAATGCAACAGATCCCTTCCCTGGGCACTAAGAACAATCCATATCCAGTAACCACTTCTCGGGTAAACATTTCACATCTCGCAAACCTGCACAGGCCCCCAGACTCCATGTGGAGCAACGCCAGGGCCTCAGGACATTGAGAGACAAACTGCTGTACTACAGTAGACCTATTTGGCTGAGGGGAAATCCAATCACAGAGGCACAGCCTTCCCTGCACTTCTCATCCTTCTCAAACATGTGACTGCACCTGCAGTGCAGGTGTTGTTGTTGGTTTTTTTTTTTTGGTACAGTGATTATAACCATATCTATAGGCAGATGCAGAGAAATAGGAAGAAATGCTCATGTTTACAGAGCAGTGTATGGAGAACAGAAACCGTAATGTCAATATGATAAATGGCAAGTCTAGGAGAAATTGAGAGTAATTTTTGTATGAAAAAGTATTCCATTTTTGAAATATCAACTTCAAATGAGCATAAACCCAGTTCTAAATGGTTCTCCTCTTCAGAAACCATATTTAATGTGATACAGAATTATGACAGATGTGACTATTGGTGACTACCTTATATTTTTCCCTCAAGGCTCACTTCTCCCCCAAGCCCCTCTGATGCACAGCAGAATGATTGCAAATTTGGAAAAAGATGACACTCTTGATAAATAAATTCCATATGTACTGTAAATTGCCACGAGCTTACACTGTCGATCTGCTAGCTGTGCACTGGATATCACCAACACACGGAAGTTTCCTAGCACTGCACAGAGCAGAGGAGGTTCACTCAAGCAGTGGTATGAAGGATGTTTGAGGGAAGATCAAAGAGTTCTATGAGGATTTAATAGAATTATAGAGTCATAGAATGGCTCAGGTTGGAAAGAACCTTAAAGATCTTTGAGCTCCAACCCCACGCTGTGGGCAGGGCTGCCCCATCCAACCTGGCCTTGGGAGCCTCCATGGATGGGGCACCACAGCTTCTCTGGGCACCTGTGCCAGCGCCTCACTGCCTGCTGAGTAAATGATTTCCTCCTAACTTTCAACCTAAATTTTCCCTCTTTTAGTTTAAAGCTATTCGCCCTTGTCCTACCAATGTGAAGGCTGACTGAATGGGAATGCAAACAAGGTTTAAAGTGTTCCTAGAATTACATTTTCTTTAAACAGTACGAGCTGGTGTTACCTTTCTGTACATAACTTTAAATAAGAAGTTCCTTGTCATTGCTATCAGGTTTATAACATCTCCTCATTCCCTGTGCACTGAATATGGGTAAGTATACATGAGCCATACCATAACATATTTTCTACCTAAGTCAGTAGCTTATAGGCTTCCTTGAAATGAAACTTCTTGAAGACTTTCTGTTTGAATGTAAATGAATTAGAAATTATGAATTGCTGTTTGTTTTGCTTTCTGACTTTTCAGACTATTTTCCACGTACTTTCTAGATAGGTTTTACTCACTGAAGCAATTCAACACATAGAGAATTACAAAGAAAACAGGTTGGTCTTTTATGTTTTAACTTCTAAGTCACAACTGTCTTCAGCCTGCTGTGAAAAACATCAAAACTAGATTTTTTAAAAACAATCTGACTTTAAAGGTAGGAGTTAAAGGTGAGATAGGTAAATGCTTGTGAAACAGCTACATCCCTCTTATCTGAACAGAAGATATCTAAATACCTGGGCAGTTTGGACAGTGCTAGCCCTTTGTTTTTTTCAGAAAGCTGCTTCTTCTTCAGAAAGGCTGAGGACAAAGCAGATATGACAAGTAACCGGATGTCCCCTAACTGTTAATGGTGAGGTATCTGTGTACTACAGTTTCATTTCTATTTCTTGAGGTTATTAATGTACTGCAGTTAATTCTAAGTAGTTCTTAGAATAAACATTACTCAGGCTGGCATGTATTTATTAGTATTCATATTTTAACAATAAATTTATTTAGAAAGAGTTTTTCATATAAATTGTTATTAAAATAGCAGAAACATTCACAATGGCTAATCTCTCAATCCAGTGCAGGGAGATACACCTTCTATAAAGGGATTTCTCACCTTATTGTCTTTACAGACTATTCAAATGCAGGTGTAAACTACAGCCCAGCTTAGCTCCTGTCTTTCTCCACTGCCTAGATGTGTTGCTCAAAAAAGTCTTCACTAGACGAAATTAAGCCGTTAGGAATATCCTTGTTTTATGCCTGATTAAAACTGCTGAAGCTAAGCAGTAGATTTCTAGAAATTCTCTAGAATGCTGAAGGAAATTCAGGCTTTGCACCAACAGGAAAATAGGACAAGCAAGAACAGTGCATGACTTTGCCTGTGCTTTGAATTTGGTTTATCAATATAAATAAGTTTTCAGTGAATGTGGTTGCACACCTCTTCAGTTGGCTGAAAATAATAAAAGAATGTCTGGTCCTGCCTGCAAAGGCAAATAACAAATATGGTTCTTGTCTGTTGTTAATTGGTAGATTGGTTTTTTGGCTTGCAAAGATTTTTGGTTTGTGAATATGAGAAGGCTGAGGAGGAAACCAATCCAGATTCTTGATTTTTTTATGCAAATAATCAATTTAGTAGATTAGATCAGTCCTCTGTCTTTCATAGTCTTCTCACAAAGAAAGTGGCTGAAAAGGGATTTCATAAGATGTTCTGTAGGGATCAGAAAGGCACGTGCTTTAAGTGCCTAAAGAATGTCTGAAGAGCAAAAAAATAAAACATAACAGAGTTTAGAAACTTGTATGAGTTGGCAGCAAGTAAAACAGATGTTTTTGGATTGCAGTTTTAAATTTAGGCATGCACTTCTTTTTTCTGGGTTGAATATCAAAATACTAGAAGAGAGCAAGGAGAGAAGACTCGCTCATTAGAGGAGAACTGCTTACCAGACCTCCCAGTCTGAATAGAAGAATTACAGTGCAGGTAAGAGGATATTTATATTTATTTACTTAACATCCATATGTTTTGGAGAGGCTACAGTTTTCAAGTCAAGATTTTCCATTTGATAAAAATGGACAGATAAAGTAGACAAGGCTAACCCAAGTCAAATCCTAAGCAAAACGGCATAGACAGTTCTTCCATTCCAAATTAAAATCACAGAATTTTTCACTCTGTTGCCTCGGAAGATATTGATTCATTGCTCTTTTTTATTTCTGATCAAAGCAAGTAATTCAAAACTGAGAAGCCATGAATTCATGCTACTGAGTTCCTCCTTTTTGAGAAGAACTTGTGTTTAGAAATTATGGTAGGAATGCAGACTACACTGCAAAAAGAGCAAATAATAACTTTCTAAGAGGAAATCTTACTAAACTTGAAAATTTAGAAAAAAATACAGGAAATGTTTCTGCTCAGTTTTATCAGTTTATTATACCTTCAGATTTTACAAGTATGAAAAACATTCTTCTTAATCATCCTTAATCATCTTCATCATTCTTCTTAAGTCATAGAAAACTACACAGTCAGAATGGATAGTTTGCTTATTGCTTGAAAACATGTTTAGTTGGGGCTCTACCCTGAGAAATGCCAGCAGAGCCTTCATGTATCAATGTTTGCCCAGGCAAAATTTGTATTTGTTCATGTAAATGTCCAACTAGAACACATAAATATTGATTTGTTTGCATAAGGAAGATATTTTTACTGGCAAGAGCTTTTGAAAGTGAGGCCTAACATCTAGTACCAGACTATTTAATGGCCTTTAAAAAAAAAACATTAGCAGGCAATTTTTTTTAGGCTTGTCAAAATATAACAAATTTGAAATATATATGTTCAAATATTCAGGTTTGACTGTTCTGAATCTTGAAGGCAGCATTTCAGAAAGAATAAATTTTCACAGAAGGAAAGAAGGACTTCATTTAAATCAGAAACTTGGGAAAATAAAGACATATATTTGGTTACTGTTACTGTAGCAAACTTCTCTGACACTAGGCAAGTATCATAATCCCTCAGTCCCTTAGTACCTAGCTGGAAAAAAAGAGAACACTGACACTTCTTTTTCTTGTCTGATTTCATTAACTTTGAAGGTCATTGGAAACAGGATTGTCTTTGGTTATACACGGTTAGAATTTGCAGGAATAAGACACAGTTCTCAACTGGAAGTTCCAGAAATTACTCAAAAAGGAGTGTTTAGTTTCCACCTATTTTACTATAAAATGTAACTAACTTCTGAAATAAAGCTTTTTAATTTTATTTACTTATTTATTTATTTATTTAGAAATAATCAAGATTAATTTGGCACGTTCTCAGTTAAGAGAACCTATGTTCAAAAATATTTTTATTTACCGTTTACAAAGAAAGCAACAAAAATTGTTTCATTCAATTCAACTGGGCAGCACTAGACATTTCTTGGCTTTGGTTGGTTTATTTTACGGGCATAGAAAAGATTTGTCAGCCCCCGAAAGCTCATGAGATTTGTGTCTAACCATGAAGATAAATTATATAATTATTGAATCACCGAGGTTGAAAAAGGCCTCCAAGATCATCTTGTCTAACCATGCACCTCACTAAACCATATCCCTTAATACAACAACTGCACATTTCTTGAACACCTCCAGGGATGTTGATTCAACTACCTCACTGGGCAGCCCATTCCAGTGCCTGACCACTCTTTCAAAGAAAAATATTTATGGGAAAATTATAGCTGCTGAAATCAAAGGAAACCCAACAGTATTCCTCTTGAAGCTGATGGTGTCATTTCAAAGGAACTGGGCCTTGTTGAATTTCAGAATGTATCTGGGCTAACAATAATCTAGACTCACCTGCATGGTGAGTTACAAAAGTTTGCATAGCTGCAAAATTCGAACACAAAGCTGGGTAAGCGTTTGGGAACAATGCTTTCAGTGCACTGTAGGAACATGTCTTTCACTACACTTGTAGCCACCATCTCGTAACTAGATGAATCACCACCAACTAGAGAGGACTGAAAACCCACAGTCTACCCATGTATGTTGTCTCCTTAGGAACAAGAAACAATACTAACTGAGCAGCTCACATTGCTTGCTATGCTGGTTCCACTGTATTGGATACAAAACATAATCTATTTTTACCAGTGAATAATTCTTATGTATCCTTTGTTGTTTGAAAACTTCTCTTCAAGTAGTGACACCAATATGTTCATTGTTGAGAAACCATTGGATTAATATACTCTCTACAATTCTTTTGTGGTCTTTTTAGTTACTGTTTTTGTCAAAGAAATATCTATATTCTCTGAAAAGAATAGGAATGCAGTTTGCTTTTTTTGCTATATATACTCAAAAAACAAATCCATGTTCCTATAAGTTGGCAATCAATCTCCATTACTATTTCACAGCAGTCAGAGCATTTGTGAAACTATAGTTCCACTTGCCACCCATAACACTCTTCTAACTTCTGTTCTTCTTCCAAAAGTAGTCAGAAAGAACTGAATTAATTCATTTTTCCAAGTCAGCCGAAGTTTTTGAAGCAACCACATAATTTGGCTTTTGGAGAAATTTTATGATTCTTTTTCTTCCTTTTGTTTTTTCCCTGCATCACCAGAAGGGCTGAGCACAGGTGCTTGGAACATTAAAGTGAACGCTAGAAGCAGTATTGTGCCACAGATCAGAACAGACCATCTGTACGTTAATGCTCATCTCACACTTCAGAAAGGAACACATTCTGCATCCTGTGGAAAAAGCTGTGCAGTTCCCAGCCAGAGGCTGTAGGTTATAAAGACCTCTGAGTTCTACGTGTGTCTGGAACATGAGGAGGTTATACACATAATTTATTTCTTATTTTTTCGTTCTTCTTCTTAAAGTCATCTCATATCACACTACCCAACCCTTACTACTGCTTGCAGCTAAGTTCAGACCTGCCTTGAGCAGAGGTACAGAGACTGAAAGGATATATTGGTTTAACAGTACCCACAGTGCCTTTGTACAGTGAGGATCTCTGCTATTAGGAGCAGCTCCCTGTCCCATTTTTGCTACAGAGCAAAAATATACAAACACTCAGAGTGTACAGGATTTGTCCTGAAAAGTCATCTTCTGATCTTAAGTGCTCCGATTGAATGTATGGTCCCATTTTTGCCAGTGAGAAAGTGATTTCAGTTCTACTCTGAACCCTGAATTTATAAACATGGCTTTCTTCTTCTCCTCTTCCTTTTACCTAATGAGTGATTTTATAGGATTTCACAAACCATGAGAATTGGTGGGCAATTAAATGTCTGTTAATCTGTAGGAAAATGCCCCCACAAGTGCTAATGCTGTGTGTATAAAAATATACCAGTAGGGAAAATAAAGATTAAAAATTATATTTAAATATAGTAATATATATACTGCAAATATAACAGTATATACATAATGAGTTCAATGTATTTCTAAGAATTTATCTCTTCTCAACAAAAAAATACATACAAGTGCTAATTTCTTGTCATATAATATCAAACATAGCAAGAAATACTTATTTTAAAAAACAGCTGTTAAAGTTTATAGACACTTATATTGCTCATTACTGCATTAAAGCAGATAGCATGTAAAGAGAGAGCATTTTACGTGGACCATACTGGGTCCTTTATGTCACTTACAAACTTGATGGCTTCTGTTGCTTTCAGTAGTTCAATGCTAAGTAGAAATGATCCACGTTTCACTGTCCTCAACAGGTAGAGACGTCCTCTCAGTCTGCAGAGAACATGCTGGGCAATTTTTCAATATACAGTGTGTTCCCTAGATGCCAACCATTCACAAAATAATCTGATTTATTAAGAACTTCTGACCTCTATACTGAGTAACTGAAGTTCATGGCACAGATCAAGAGGAAATTAAATAATAAATAAATAAGAGTTGTAGAAATACTGGAGTTACTTGGATACTGGAAATATTTAAGGCAGAAAACTCCATTCACTTAGGTTGTACAATCTTTTTGAGTCTGTTTCTCACATCTGTTCATGACCAGTGTGCTGTAGGAATTGCTTTCCAAAATTGTAAGTTCAGTGTGAAATCCAAGGAGCAGATTTTGTTTGCAGGTAATTGTGATACTTACATTCATATTAGAAGCACAACTCTCAGATTTTTCCTTAGCTGGATGTAATCATCGTCATTTTCTTTCACTTACATTTGATCTTAGCCTATGTATAGAAAAAAAAAAAGTCATTATATTGTGCATATCAAGCACCTATGAAGAATAATAAACTGGGCTGGAACTATAAAAGTAAAGGTACTTCCACTGCTCTAACAACTTGCCCCACTAGATCCAGTTGTGTTGTTCCCATTGCTGGTATTTTACACCAGAACTTCTCAAGCTCAGTTCTCTCTATGTCATGTTTCTTTACTGTGGTCAGGAACACATTTAAAGAGCATGCAGAGCCTACCAAGAGATGTTCTATTAGCCTTTGTTCTAACACCACTGAACTGCTCAGGAATCACTACATTGACAGTTCTTCATCTTCACCGATTTCCCTGAAATCTTTACCACGGTTGTCCATGTATACATCAGCTTTCTCATCAAAAACATTACATCCTAACACCAGGTATTCCTCAGTCTTACTGGTTGTGCTCATCACACCTCCACACACAAAAAAAGGCCTTAGACTAAGCTACAGACAATACAACATTGCAACTTCTTCTGTGTTTGTTTTTTCTCGCCACTTCAAAGACAGTTGTCAACTATAGTTTATATCATGTTTTCCATCTACTTCATGGTAAATTGACTACCAGCACATACTAGCACAAACTAAATGTCAGTAAAGGCCATCTACAACATAGAAAGAATTTTGCAATTATCATGACACTTTTTCAATTGCTGTTGTAAAAATTAGCAAGAATCTTCCTACCTATCACCTCACGTTGAATTAGGTAGAGATTTCATGTACTTGTTATACTATGCAAAAACAACACTGAATACTTTACTTGAGAATCCAATTTTTTTTCTCTTTGGCCACATTCCTGCCTTGAGCCATAGTACCACCTATAGTCTCCTAAAATCATGCATTCTTCTTATATTCCCACTTTTTCCCAAGTTGTTGGCAAGATGAAAATATCTGAGCCACAACAAACCAATTTTTTTTCTGTAATTCCTCCATATTCTCATACTAATTCAAGATGTATGTGCAGCCATTAAGCGAATATAAAACTAAAGTGTTAGATGGCGTCTAACATTTAGAAATATGACATAAAACATAAGAAAAGAAATTCCTGCAGTAGTCTTTTACTTTTCTCACCTTAATAAATAGGGATTCAACTCCCACTTCCCCTTTACTTTTATTTTTTTTTCAAAATTTCTCACAATGAATAAATAAATAAATGTTTACCTCTTTGATTTAACTTATAAGTCCCTCCGCTTTAATATCTCATCAGAAACTTTGTTGTTCCCTCTTGCTCTGACCACTTCCTTCTACTCTTAAAAAAACAACAATGCTTCCACAAGTGGTTTAGAAGGCGAGACAATGGCTCAGAATCACTGCTCTTATCCACTTCAGCACTGAGATACTGATATATGACTGCATGCCTTATACCAGAGCTACAGTATCAATGCTCAATCAATGGTCTTCTAAAGCCAGCTCCTGCTGATTTAACATCATGACATGATTCTTATCTGTTTTTTGGATTGTCTGTTTTAGCCATGTCTATTTCTTATTTTCACTTCCTTAAATCTGCAGTTTTCTATCAATGCAGTATCATCCTGTATCACAAGTAGCTTTCCTAAATCTGAATGTAAGTCTTCTGTCTTAAGAAAATTTGTGGTTGGTCTGGTAGATAAGGGCTTCGTCTCTGAATGGTAGCATGAACACAAATGTGCAAACTAAAGAGAGTCTTCAGATCTGCAAAAAATGATCAGTGTGGTTCCACTGTATGTTGTGTCACAGATACAGTTCCTTCTCATTTCCTACTTTACTATTTCAGCGTCAAGATAATTTTATTGTCAACATCAGAGGCTGCTACATCTTCCTTGAGTTCTTCTAGAGTTGATTTGCTGTTGCTTCAGTGAGAGCACATACACTGATACCACATTTGCTTACAACTGGCTTCAAAAACAGTGACTACATGGATAAATTTTCTTTCCCAAAAGTTCCATTTCTTATCCATTTTTCAGAGATCAGGATGTTCTTCTGAAATAATTGTTTCACCCTATTTGGATAGGATTTGACCTTTGATGAGATCCATATATTCCATGTTCTCAGTTCTAAGTTCGTTTTCCACACTTGAGTAATGTATCTGTATTGTTGTTTGTCTGTGTTAATTATTTGGCTTGTTATCAAAAGGGGAAGAATATTCAGCCTTTGCCCACTCACTAGGCCAGATCCTGACTCTGGCACATCCTCCCTAGCCTGCCCATTTCAGAAGGTTCTGCTTGTAGCAGAACATTTGGCACAACTCCCAGTGCCATGGGAATACGCAAGAGCTGCCACCATGACTGGAGACTAATTTAGAGTAACAAATAGATTTAAGGGAGACCAAAGCAGCTCACAAACAAGTGGCAGACAGAGGCAGAGCTATATTTATCAAGCAACACATTCTGTCCACTCGTTGCTCATTCATCTAATGACTCTGTTTGTGAGCATAATTGTATTTTTCTGCAGGGATGTGTGAGAGTACGTTTTTATGACTATCATGGAGCAACATGCTAATTCCCCCAACATAAAGCTTTTTCTTTGTTTGTTTATTTGTTTGAATAATTAAATTTTAGCCAAAAGATTTGGCTTCTCCAAAGAGGGCACAGAAGATCCTTTCTAAAATTCATGAAAAATTTTATAAACTAGACTTTTTCTGAGTCACAACATGCATAGAATCATTATTATTGTAATGAGCTGCTTTAATTTCAGACAATAAAATGAACTTTAAAGCAAACCTGAGATATCTGTAAAGGATAATTTCCTACAGCTGAAAATAAACAGGACACTTGACACTTTGAAAAGAAGAACCATATTCTTTTATCATCTTTATTTATAGCTCTAAATTAGTCTTTTAGTGTCACAACACTAAAAACTCACCCCTAGTTCACAACAACCAGTTTGTAGGACATGCAGTATAGTAAAATGTGTACATTTAGAGCTTGCTTATTCATGTCTATTTGAAACCATAAGAAACACATGTGTCGGATATTAATATTTTGACTAGGATGTGAACTCATGCTGCAATGATGAAAGAGGAACATTACCCCCAAGGCACTGTCTACACCAACCTCAAAGTAAATGGCAACAGTCCAACGGCCGTAAGTGGGGCCAAGATGTGTCAAGCATATTTCCCAGCTACACAATGACCTTTAAGTTTTCTTCTGTATACTCATTACAATGCAGCTGACAAAAGAAAGGGGACACTGATGCAGTTCTGTGGTCACACAATGAGAATTTGATGCACCATTAACACTTCACACCTATTGCTAGGGACTACAGACAAAAGATCTTGTTGCCCCACAGTTATTGTGGAAGCTATGGACAACACCACGAAGTGGTAGGAAAAGAGTTTAAGAGTTATACTGCATTTAATACATGGCAAGAAACTACTGATTCATGAAAGACTGACAAGATTAAATAATTAAGTAGCAATATCATTAAAACAGCTAGTGTAGCAGAAAGTGGAACACTAGAGTAAAGCAGAGCTTTTAAGCTTGTGAAAAAATGAGAAAAAGTGGAACATGAAAAGCTTGGAAAATTATATGCTGACAAGTCTCTTCTCAAACCCAAAAAGAATAGTAAAAAATTACTCCTTGTAAATTTAAAGCACTTTAGTTGAGAAAACACATGTTGAGCTAAAACACACTAATATGCTATGGGGCTTTCAGGAAGTGAAATTGTAACTTTACCTTCTTAGATATTGTTGAAATCAGTTCCTTTTCTTACACAAAAGAAGGGCAGAGCAGGAAGCTACAAAACCCAGCAAGTGTAGTAATAAACACTGTCCCTTCTAAACACTGTCCTTTAAAACAGAGCCCCTAGAAAGCATCAAAAATGGAAACATATTTCATAAACACAATTGGAGGCAGCTGCCAAATGGTATCTGCAATAATACAGTAATGTGCCAAAATTATGCTACTGACTGATCAGCTTCCCCTGTAATTTGGACACTGAGTCAGATGTTTTACATGATGTTGCAGATGCTGAGTTTACGGTTGCTTGCGCACCCCTTCACTTGCCCATTACTCAGGCCTGCAGATACAATAACCAACACCAAACATAAGAAAAAAATCCTTAGAGCCCAGTGGAAGAGTAACAAACAAGACATACCAATGGAAAATCCAAACTAACCTCAAGAAAGATATTTAGGTGCTAAAATTTAGTTTCTCCACAAGAATTTGTTTCTATATCATAACGCTGTTGGGTTGTTTTTTTTTTGTTTTTTTTTTGTGGGATAACACCACAAACTTGGTTACAACAGTATCTGCTTTTAACACAATCCACCTGGAAATCTGAATTAAGAAAAGCAGAACTGAAGAGGAAATAAAGAAGAAAAAAAAAAAAGAAAAAAAGAAAAAGCCGCTTTTTCCAAAATACCTCCAGAAAGACAAGAACAGGTGGATAATAAAAGCAAGCAGGCAGTGAAAATGAGCATGAGAAGTGATCGAAGAAGATGCCAGCAGACAAGTTTAGAATGAGTAAGGAAAGATTTCTTAAATAGCAAAGAAAAAAAGAAAGCAAAAAATGAAATCAAGAACTGCTAAACAAATCCATATTAAAATATATGTATATATTCTCAGCAAGAGGTATGTAAAACATGATATTGCAAAGTAGTGTAAGAGTCAGTAAAAGAGATTATAGCTAATAACCATGCAGCTGAAGGAAGCTCTGATAGGATTGAGGCACTGGTGGTATGTAAGAAGATGCAGTGTTGGGACACTAAAAAAAAAACCACAAAAATCCCCCATGGGTACACATTCCTTGAAAGAAAATGCCTTACAGAAATTCTGATATTAAATGGGCTGTATTTCTAATAAGTGCTAACATTTGCCAGAGTTAACTACTTGTCGCCTTTTACCTTATCCACAAAAATACTTCAGCAGAGTCTTGAACAAAATTTTGAAAGGGGAGCCAGACGATGGAATACAAAACAGATCTGAGCCAAAGCATACCTCCATAAAATGGCACTGTTGGAGAAGTTATGGGCTTTACAGTTTGGGACAGCTAGAAGTGACACAGGACAGGGATGTAAGAGAGCTGTCTTTGTGCTTCAGTAATGTAAAGGCAGCACAGACTATTTCAAGTCCTTTTTCTATAGGCTGGGACTATTAGCTGGTGTGCCAAGGAAACTGTGATATTTTCATGTTGTCCTAGACCTACTCAGGAAAAATAAGCTCTCTTAACTTCTGCATTTCCTTTGCAGTGTATAATGTAATGATGCATCACTAGAAAAACTGCCATATTGGATTTGCATAGTGGTGTATTTTTGTAGGCTGAAATCAAGCTCTGGAGAATGGTCAGGAGTGCGATCAACGTTGTTATGAAAAAGAAGATTCAGCTTTGGCTCAACATATAATTTCTTTTCAGAAGCAAGGGCCCAAGATTTCCTGAGGGGTGGGATTTGTCACAAATAGACTATTAATTTAGATTTTTTTCCTATATTCTCTATTTTATTTATGAGATCTAGCAATTTTCCCTCTTTTCATCAGAATGTACTTGTGCAGTGGCTATTCAGTTTACATTTAACTGAAACACTGTATAGTAATGAAGCACCATGCACATTAACTAAGTGGGACAGAGCACAGTGTTAAGGCACACGCTTGGTTTTACTCATCCACGAGTGACCCCATTAAAGTCAGCTAGAGTCCTTGTTCAGTAAAAGGTATGTGTCCTGAATACTCTGCTGAACTGGATTTATAAAGAAGGCTGTACCTGCCCTGGACTAGAGTGGCACAAGAAGTAAGCAGAATCCAGGTGCTCTGTGTATGTCAGGTGTTCAAAAGTAAGCTGAAAGTAAAACTACAAAAAAACTAAACTAAGCTAAACTAAAACTAAAAAAAAACCACCTTTTTTCATGAAATCATTTCAGCTCTCTCTTCTATTTGCTTGCTCTAACACATTAGATCTTTGAATTGTAAATTGTTCAATGTTCTTTTTCAAAAGGAAACTTCTTACAAATTTCTATTCACACCAAACTTTATGGGAAAAATGTTTTGCATGCATATTGGCAAAACTTAGTGGAATTTTACATTTACCCTGCAGACATTGATGGTGATGCACAGTGAACACATAGGAGTAAAATGGTTGCAAAGAATTTCATGATAAGACTAAAAGAAAATGTCAGTATTAGTTGTCACTGTTAATAAGTACAAATGAAGTAAGAAAAAAGAGCACATACAATGTGCACATATAATGTGCACTAGGTAGCACATATAATGCAGTACAAATTCCTGCACATTAAGCTTTACCAAAATATCTGTGTGGTGCAACAAAGCAACAAAAATCTGCATTACGATAGTAATAAATTTGCAAAGTATAATGTTCAGAAGTTAAGAAATGTTGAAAGTAAATTCTTTATGTAACTTTAACCAAGTTCCATTATTCTTTTAAATAACACTAATTATAATGAATATCTAATTAACTAATTTTGTACTATTTTTTCTAGGCAATTTCTACCTCAGTTCAGAAGTCAGCCAACAAAGAACTCTAAGGTACTTAAGGATTGAATTTCCCATTCATGATCTAGTGGAAGGTGTCACCGTCCATAAAAAGAAACTGAATCTAGACGATCTTTAAGGTCCCTTCCTATTCTAACCATTTCATGCTTACATGTTTCTATAAGCTCACTAATGGTACTTATCACTGTAACTTCTGAGTTAAAGAATTTTTACAAATGTCAACTAATTAATCTTTGTAGCATCACTTGAAGAAACAGGGCTGACTATGCCCAGTTCACATTATCCCCAGTTTGGTATCCTTCCATGCTCACAAAAAATAGAATTCAATTACTGAACAAGATTCAACTCTCTTAGAGGATCCTTTGTTTCTCAGCTTTCCATAGTTGTCATTTCTCACTCAAAGAGCAGGCTCCTTGGGTGTGCAAGCCTTCTCCACTAGGAAAAGCACAGTCAATCATTGTAAAAAGCACACAGAGACACCAAAGAATAGGCACACAATATGATCAGAGACACTCTTAATTCACAAGGAAGGTAAAAAGCATTTTTTTTAACATTTATTAGAGTAGGTGGGCTCAGAATTCTGCTGTTGTGGAGTTTTGAGAATTGGAACAATACCATAACTTTAACTACTTTTTTAGAATGTTGCTGAATTAGATATTACTGCCCTCTAGAAGAAAGGAGACTGCTGGAATAGGAATATAGAATCTAGAATCATCAAGGTTGAAAAAGACCTCCAAAATCATCTACTCCAACCATACATCTACCACCAATATTTCTGCACTAAACTGCGTTCCTTAGTACAACATGTAAATGTTTCTTGAATACCTCCATGGGCAATGACTCAACCACCTTCATGGGCAGCTCATTCCAGCTCCTGACCACTCTTTCCGAGAAGATTTTCCTAATATCCTGAATCTCCCCTAGAGCAACTTGAGGCCATTCCCCCTAGTCCTATCACTAGTTACATGGGAGAAAATACTTTATTTTTCTGATATATCCTATCAGAAAAGTTTCTCTTTGAGACTGCAATGTAGCCTACCATATTTTAAAATATTTAAGAGACACTCTTGGACTGAACAAAAATCATATCACTTTGTATATCAAAAATATAAGCTGGGATGTTAGACCAGGATTTCATAAACATCTTTTTTTTTCTCCTTTTTTAAAATATGTGACTTGTTTACCTATCTTGACCAATGGAAGCAACAACTGGACATTCAAACTTGGGGGAAAGAAGTACATGAAGTACACAGAAGCTTTTCAATTTAAATTTGTTGACTATTCTTCTGAGGATTATAAATAAAGAGTATGTGTTCATAACAGATAGTGAGTTACGCATCCATGGTAGCTGTGGAATAGGGCTCTGGGGCCAGATGTTTCCTGGAGCCATTCTCTGTGACTGCAACACTAAATCCAGAAGAAAACACTGCTGGAATTTCTCCATGGGAAGAGAGCTACAGAAACCACCCTGTAACAGTGGGTAAAAAGTCTGACACAGGTTCATCATTGGGACTGAACAGATCAGAATCTAACAAGTAGAAAGGGAAATGATTTACTTGGATACCAAAGCTACTACTTCAAATCCAGGTCCAAGCACAGATTCCAGCACTTTCGTGCCCGTTAATTTTGTATATACTAGCAGTAGCTGCTAACCAGAGTGACCTGTACTTCTAGAAAGTGGCCTTATTTTACCCTGAAGTAGGAATATTGTTTTATGAGTTGATTTATTTTCTCTCCAGATTTGCTCCATTTTAGCAGACAATTTTGTTGTGAACTTCTCTTTGCTAAACCACCTCTTGGAATTTTCTGAATTACACTTTTCAGCCTTCTGGATATATTTGTTACTGGGCCCCTTCAGTTAATTAACATAAAGAGCAGGGTTCAGACTAGAATTTAAGAGTAAGCACCTTGATTTTATTTCCCTCATTGTACGTCAACATTGAGGCTTTCTGACTCACCTTCTACTAGCACCTTCTACTTAAGTTCTACTTGAGGTCTGTAGTTCACAATTTCTTCATTACCACCTTCTCTCTTCCTCAAACTGTATAACTGCTCTCCACAAATTCATTTTTTATGATCACTTTTCACACTTTCCATTAGGCTAGACTGAGCTCTAGAAGAAGGAGACAGAAGAAAGAAAATCAGTCTGTATTTGAGAGTCTGAGAGCTCACAAGGACAATTCAGACTGCTGGATGGCAAATGGTTTACTTCAGCTAAGTCCCCTCCATAGGGATTGCTAGGAGTACAGAAAAAAAAGGAACCCTAGAGTGAGAATATGCTTCTGTGCTTCACATATTATGTTTTCTGCTTTCTGATCACATAGAATTGTGTACAGTTCAGGCTGCCAAGGTGTTGAGGGGAGAAGAGTGTCATGGAGATGCTTGATAAGCAGAAAACTCATGCTATCTTGAGGAAATAAGTTTATGCATGTGGGCTGATGTTAAAGAAGTATATTATAGCTAGTGAGCTGAAATAATCTGATAGAGTGAACTTTGAGAGACAACATGGAGGTCCTAGATGTCATTCTCACATGACCACTTCCAACAGTAGAACTGCACTCTCATGAACTGAGTTTGAATGTTTGTTACCCAGCAAATGTCTGCATAGTTAGAATTTCCTCATGGGTAAAGAACTATGTGGATTTGAGTACCAGATGAGTTGATCCAGGGTATGTTATTATTCTGATCTAGCTTGGTGGTCTCTAGAAAAAGACAATTCCATTTTCTGCTTATTTTCCTCTCTCTGAATCTTCCCACAGGCACGTAAATAAAAATTGCCGTCAAATTGTATCTCACTAGTACTGAACTCTTTGCTAGTCTTTGATGTCCTTCTTTTATCTTTCCAACTGTACCCAGATATTTCTCTAGCGTTCTGCTTCTTCCCTTTTATATGTTCCCTCATAAGCACTTTTATTCAATAGACTCATGATAGTTCATGCTGTTTAGTATCACTAATAAGGTCTTCAGTCTTAGCCAAATTGCTGACACTGAGAGCCAGCATGTAGGTGAAAGTATGAAATGAAGCAACAAACTCTCCATTACGTTATCTTCATTGGAAATAAAGTATCCCTATTGTTTAGCGGCTACATATGCTACTCAAGGTCTGGCAAAACTGTTACCCTATGAAATTTAAAGCCAGTTTTATTGGCGTCATTCTTAAAACCCATTCAAGAAGATAATTCCGAAGAAGTTGGGTCATAAAGGCCTACAGGTCCAGCATAATTCCTGCTCTAGAAAACAGATGTCTGTTTGAGGCCGTTAGTTTTAGTATCATAGAAACATAGAAACATAGAATCATTAAGCCTGAAAAAGACACTAAAATTATCTTGTCCAACTGTCAGCCCACCACCACCATGCCCACTAACCATGTCCCTCAGTGCCACAACCACACAGTTCTTGAACACCTCCAGGGACAGTGACACTTCCAGAGAAGAAATTTTTCCTAAGAAGCTCATATATCCAAATTTCTCAGAGTTAATTCCATTATCAGTCTGTTTCTAAAATGTTCCATCTCCTGGCAGCCTCATTTAAAGAAACAGTCATGATTAGCAGTGGCAAAAAGTGCTTTCAGAATTGTAGTTTATCTTCACCATCAAAACAGGGAAATTTTATTATGGCTTAAATACGACAGAAGAAGCCATACATCTTTGGCTTTCCTGGCTCAGTTGTAATAGAAGAGAAATAAGGTCTAGTTGTACCTCAAAAAGAGAAGTAAAGAACAAGACTCTCCTAGGGTCCTTTATGCGTGTTCTGCTTCTTTGCCTCCCTACTGCTTTGAGCAGTCTTGCACAACACCTATATGTATGTTAAGGAAATCCAGTACATTGCTTGTGCATTTGGGAAAGTAATGGATGAACATGAAATATTGTGTCTGTTCACAGCAAAAGGGAATACACAGAAGCAAAGAAAATGGAAAGAAAGCAAACACCACTCCTGTCTTCATAGAAACCAAATATAATTTAAAAGGCAAGAGGTAAGATCCAGGGAGTTACAGTTCAGTCTGCAGCACATCAGTCTCTGCAAAGGTGTTGAAGCACCTGATCCTGCAAGCCACTTCCAAACATGAACAAATTGTCATTAGTTTAAAGACACATTTAAATTGTTCTGAAAAGTTTACAACTGTCACTTCTAAATGAACAAAGCGGTCAGATATTTCTCAAGAAGAATAATTTTGTTTTCTGGAAAATCCGAATGTTTTCATATTTCTTCCCTTCTAAAATGAAGCAAAGTAAATATTTCTCCCAGGGCTTTTGAAAATCTACATAAGATCAATTTAGATAAAAAGTTTTAATTCTAATTTTTGTTTCTGTTTTTGCCTACCTAATAATATCCGACACAGTCCTGAATGAAACATTTTTCCAAAATGAAATATTCAAATAGTCTGTCATGACAAGATTATAAAAAAGTTATCAAAAAGCTCTGCTTTGATTGAAAGAAAAACAAACAAAGTACAGTCAACACTGACACATTCCCACAGAACATTTACGATTGATTTAATTGGCATTTTCTCCCTGAGAAACATTCTGCTCAGAATTTGTGAACTCCTTCCATGACAAGTGCATAGAATCATCGCTCTGACCCAGGCAACCCATCATACGTGCAAGTATCTTTTTGAGCTGACAGAATATATGTTGAGATTATTGATCTTTTTAAGGTGGAATGACTTTACTATGTTGTTATGACATAGATAGAACAAGGAAAAGCAGAGAAACATTTCTAAAAGGGGTTTCTCAGAGGGACAGTTTCTCCAGTTTTCCTTAAGACAACATTTTTACGTACTGTTTTTGCTCCAGACCATACCTAGAAGTCACATCTAGTTCTTTAATTGGTCATTTAACATTATTGCTCAGTTTCTTGGAAGACTTTGAATTTTCATAATCAAGTACAACTGATCTATGGAGAAAACATAATGGAGTTAATGAGGTATTTTTAAGCCAGGAGCTTTAAAAGCATTCAAAAACATTTTCAAAGAGTGATACCAGACTGATGCATGTTAACAGTAAAGGCTTTGTTGATGCACACCAGGCTTGCATTAATCACAAGGGCACGTTAAAGCCACACAAATGTTTTATCATGATTTACTCAATTTGCGACTGTCAATCTTATGTTGGCATTTGTAAAGAGAAATACTTCTGCAAATTATTGCATTTCTTTTATTTTAATCATTTTAGATAAATTAAGTTTAGAGACCAGAAATTACTGCTTTCCATTACTATTTATCCAACTCATCAGAGAAAGGACAGAAAACATCTCCTACTCTCCCATTTCAGGATGACTTTCCGTAAAGATTTCTGCCCTTACCCCTAGAAAGGTTCCTGCAGTACATTATTGAAAACTGAATTTTTGCAGTGAAACTCTTCAGAAGACTCGCTTAACACTTGTCTGAGGTAATAAATGCTTTCTAGCTAGTGAAACTTATATTATCCTATGACCATATCAGTGAGCCCCACATACTGAAGACACATATACACAGTGTGTACCATTTACACATTCTGAACTGTATCTGGCACAAGCAGAAAACTTTAGTCACAACTGAACCCAAACAGGAAACTAAAGAAAAGCATATGTTGCTTTGGCTCAGCTCTGTATAATTTTGCATTAAATAAACCAGTTTATTCAAGCAGAAGAGTCTCTACAGATCCACAGATCTCAATAGATATGACAGGGAGAACTGAGAATGGCCTCTACACATAAATAAGCTGAATACAGAAATCACACGGATAGATCCGAGATCCAGGTTTCAAGGAGCTCACAGGTAATAGGCATACAGCCTTATCTGCTATTAGGTAGAGACTTCTGACTTAATGTTGAATATATAAAGGCAAGTAGAAAACAAGAGAATCAAAAAAACAGCTTTTATTTTCCTCTGATGTCATCTGGTCATGTCAGTCATCACAGTTAAATCCAATATCTAATTGCAACAAGCTATTATGAACAGCATTTATGAATTTATTACATGGTGCTATGCCAACCCTGCATTTGAGCACATGCTCCAGTCATTTCTACTTCTACGATTATCTGTCTGAACTCCATTTCAAAAGGACCAGACCCTGTGACAAAAAGTGTGTGTGTGAGTAATGGGCGTTATCACGTAAGACACTTTTCCTTGTATACATTTATACTTTTGTTATCGTTGCAGTTTCCTAGTTCCTTTATGTTCCCATTATATTTTATAACTTAATCCCGAATGAATTGGTTTGAGAACAGAAGAACCCTGCACCCTGTAGCTCTATTTACACATGCAGAAAATGAGTGCAAAAAATATGCAGAACACAATATTGTCAATAAGAAAATGTTTCTCAGCCACACTGCATGAGGAAAGACAAGCATAGGAAATGACAGTCAATGAACCACTCTCTTCTGGTTTTCATCATTCATATGTTGGGCACTGTAAGTCATTATGAACACATCAAAACTGACATGTCTGTGTAAGCCCCTGCCAAATCTGCAGCCATTTTCAAGGCTCTTTTACACAACCAAATGAACAAAAACATAAAGGAAACTCAGTCCATAACATTTTAGGGATAAACAGTAAGTTCGGGTGCAGTACTGTACATCCAAGACCTGCAAAGACAGAAAAAGCAGTTATATGAGATGCAGTTTTATCATGATTGTATCTCAGGAATAATATTCTCAAACATAAAAACATATGCTAACAGATGTTGAAGTGTTTTTTAATGAAGTGACTTTTTAATGTGTTTTTTTAATGCTAGAAAACTAAAAAAAAAAAAAAAAAAAAGATTAATGAATGTTTATATTTAGGGATGGATGGTAACAGCACGATTGGTGTATTTTAGTCTGGTTTAGAAGAATTTGGCTCTAGGTCTTTTTCCTCCATTTGCTCACATTTTTCCTTTTAGGATGGTAGCAAAGTTGCCAATTAAAATTAATTTTACTAAACTTTGCTTTAGGAAGTAGAAGGTGATAATTTTAATCACAAGCCCATAAACATCATTTGCACTCAGAATACCTGGAATTATTTGATTTTAGATACCACAATAATCTCTGATTTCTCACTTTTCAAATGCAGCTTTTGGATAAATCACCCCAAAATGCTCATGGAGTAGAATATATAGTCAATCTATTACAAGTAAAAAGTAGCAGCTTTAAATACTTTTTAGCTTGTACAAATACAACAGAATCCTTTGCAAGACAAATGTGGGGAATGTGTGCATGAGTGAGGGTTTGGAGAACAATGCCACATAAGACATAAATAGTAGAGATTCTGAAGGATCCAGATAATGCTAACAAGATATCCATGGATACATGAGAACTTAAAAATATTTAAATAAGATCTTACATGTATTAGAAAAACAAGTATTTACACAAGTCATTTACAACATGTACTAATTAAAACCTCTCATGATTGCTATAAGGGTAGCTTTCAGTGGGGATTTTGTTGCCTCTCTTTAGGCTCACAGGGTCAGATACATGGCAATCCATTGAGGGCAAAAAATGCATGCATCTGGAAAATGACCTGTGCATATATATAACATTTATGGAAAGTTGCAAAACTCTTCAAAAGAGGAAGACCACTTCTTTTCTGCTTTCCAAAACAGGAGAGCTAAATGGTCTCAACTGTTTGCATTACATTTGCAAATAATAACCTACACTGTTCTTGTTTTGTTGTCCCTTAAACTTCCCTCTTGCCATTACACCAATAGGCATCCACATTAAGATAGAAAAAGGAAGAAAATTACCACTTAAAATTTCCAGTGAGAAGGAAAAAAGAGGAGGGATCACCAACACCAACAAAAAAGAAAAAAAAAAAACAGAGAAGTTGAAATAACAATGTCACAATCTTCTATAGATCTCAGTCATATTTTCCTCTTCTGGAAAAGAAATTTTCCAACCATTGTACACAGTAAATACGTACAGTTTGTACATACTCAGTCTGTTACAGACAGGGACTGCAGATTGTTTTCCTTAAGTCTTTATTTGTGATTCAAATTTCCTTTGCTCAGTCAATACTTACAGCGTAGAAGGAAGTGAGAAAAACACTTCATTAGAGCCTCGTTATTTGACCAACTAATCAGAAAACAAGTAACTGCAGACAGATTTGGATGCTTATATTTTTCAGATTATGTCTTCTTCATTATTTCTACCAAATATCTTTAAAATTTTGCCCTAAATATGGAAAAGAAGGACGTGGCAACCAATATTCCTGAAAATAATTTTTCAGTGCTCTGTTATTCTCTTTAGGCTGCATCTTGGCACCAGTTTTAAGGGGTCAGTTATGATTTAAAATCCCACCCTTCCCCCTCAGTCTGAAAGGGATGCCTATATTGCCAAAAGTTAATATTTTTATACATTTTACTCATTAAAATTCACTTCCTTGCTTTCAACTCAGAATTTATGGGATCTTTTGAAATTATTTCTCTTCCTCATGCGTGCTGTGATGTTGAAGACTGTTAACAGACTAACTGTGAGCAGAAAGAAAGATCATCTTTGTAGATAAAGGGTGAATTCTCTACTGCTGCCTGTGCTGGCTCGTTTCCATTTAGCAGCTCTTTTGGCACTCACATTACCCTGCCTCTTTACACTACAGCTTGCCCTGCCGCTTAACTGCCCTTTCTCTCATACCTCATGCATCCATTTTATCTTCTTGGAGTTTTCTGTATGGAATTCATTAATACTTTTAAATAAATAGCCATTAACTGAAGGAAGAAATGATTATTTGAAGCATGTGTCCCAATCAAGTGTATGAGTGAGTTTATTCACATGAACGCTTCCACAAAAATCAGAAGACTTATGCACATTTGTACTCAAGGCTGTACTACAGGCTGTTCAGTTGCTGAAATATCTTCAGCAGGCACAACTGAATGAACTAAAAAGATCTCAGACCTCCATTTCCTTCAACTCTCAGTTCTGCCCTGCTGCCTTGACAGTCAGCCTTGCCCTTGTTCCCCAGCTGTTAAATCTCTTGAGTTTTGGAAACTACAAGCAGGCGAATTTCCCGTCTTTCTACTTGAGACTTGGTATTAACATTTCACTTCCAACAAGAGAAACATAACCTAATTTCTTTAACTGCATCTAATGCTAATGAATTCCCTTAGGACTGTGTCTTGCACCTGCAGATGTCTCCCTGAGCCTTTTCTTACGGGAATGCTTTAGCTTTTTTAAAAAGATAACCATGACACAGCAGGCAGAAATTCTTTCATGCCATTTCTCTGTTCTTTCAAAAGCCTCTGGTTTTCCTCATCAGCACCTCGTATGGTTGAGATACCTCAGCCTTCTTCACATTCATGCAGTATTTGTCCAGTGACTCTTTTCTTTGTTACTCTAGGGATGGATGCCTAGGCTTTTCCAAGCAGGAATATAATCATGTTCAGCAAATGTGTGCAGATACAGAAGCAAAGAAAATTCCTCTGGTGCTGTACTATATAGATACTTAGTCTTGGTACCTGTGCACTCCAGCAGATGCTGGGATCTTCTGTACAACACTGCTGGGTCACAATGAGAAGAGAAAGTGGCAGCACAGGGCTTCAGTTCATTGCAGTTCCAAAGTAAGAGAGAGGAGGTGAGCAGGGAAGAAATGAAAAGTCCAACCATTACACATGGAATGTGATTGGTACAAATGTGGTAAGTAAGGTAGGAACTATCTACTGAGGACAACACAAAACAGAAGACTAGTACTGTCCTTGGGCTGGCAACTCCCTGTTACCTCCCTCCAGCCCAGATTAGCCACATTCTGCTAGGGGAGGTTCAGGTTGGATATTAGAAAATATTTCTTCTCAGAAAGAGGGGTGAGGCAGTGGCACAGGCTGCCCAGGGAGGTGGTGGAGTCATTGTCTGTGGAGGTATGCAAGAGCTGTGCAAATGTCGTCTTTTCCAACCTCACTGATTCTATGATTCTATTTCCCTTTGGAAAGGAGCTGCTAGCTAATGCCCAACTGCTTAGAAAAGGTGGACAATAGAATAGAACATTCCTGCTTTTCTCCATTTTGCTGCATTTATCTTTTTCCTTTCAAATCAATAAGTGTTTCTTTTGCATGCCCTAAAGGCCAGGCAGATTGTGCATGTGCTGTGTTTTACCCAAGAATATAAACTGATGGCCAGAGATTTTCTTATGCAAAGACAAAAACATTCCACACGTACTGGCTATTTCATTGGTAGTGCAGTGAGTTTAGCAGTTTCTTCACCACCTGATAAACTTGGGGAAAAAATGCAGCCATACAGGTCTCAAAACACAAGTCACAAACTGGGTGAATTTCTCACTTCCAAAATTTTTAGTGTCAGTTTCTGCAAGATTACATTTCAGTGCATGAGATCTGGGTGAATTGGGGCATTTTTACATACTGAGTGCACTCTTATAAAAAGCCTACAAGAAGACCCATTTTTTAAAAGTCTTTCAGAGGCTGTAAAATAATAGCAAGTTAAAGAATGTTACTAATGCTGCGTGGGCCACATCGTCCTCCTTGTTCCTTTGGTCAGAGAACAAATTAAAGCTGCATTGTTGCTTTGGTGGACACCCAACTAGTTGAACCATATAATGAGTTAGTCATTATTGTGTTTTTAGATCTCCATTTCAGGTAGTCAGTCCTGAAACAATCTGCTCTGGCAAGACAATGCATGGCTAGGGAAGTCAGACTTCCAAAAATAGTAAGCATTCTGCATTTTAGTGGGAGAGCACATCGGACAGCTCTCATACTGTCATATCCTACATAATCCTATCTCTCTTGCTGCTCCAGATACCATCTTTATGACTTTTGTCAGCTCCAAAAATGGAACAAAAAATATGGACCAACTTCTGTGTAGGAGCAACTCATAACTGGCAACAGGTTGTTAATGCAGCTTTTATATTATCAACGCACAAAAGAATTTCTTATTAAGTCTTCTACAAAGCCTCTCTTCTTTCTCTCTTACCATTCCCTGTAAATAGAACACTATCTCACATATTCCCTCTGGATGACTGCTGTCCTCACATATTCACAACCAGCTCCTGGATAGTTAGAGAGATTATTCTGGACCAGGGTGTGACAAAAACGTCCTCCATAGTGGTACCTCTATTATTCGTGAAATCAATGACATTTCTGGCTTTATTCAAATATTTTCCTGGAAAAATAGAAAGGAGTAATGTGTGAGGTGTATCTTGCCATACTGTCTGTGTGATCTCACTACAACATGAACAGCAATTTTCATGACTGCAGGCCTATTTTAAAATAAAATTATTTTCAGGTAATTCCAATAGTTTTGTTTTCTCCAGTCAGAATTCAGCTTTTTTTGTCTGCTAAAGCAAGGAAGCATGTATCCAAACAAAACACCTAACTAGTCCTACTACTTTTCATAAGCACCTTTACATCAGTAAAAGCTAGTATCTTGGTAACAGGAACTCCAGAGCCAAATTCTCTGCTAGCACTGTCCTGCAAGACCATTGCCTTCAATTCAACTCCACTGATTTATAAGCCCTAACTGTATAATGAAATTTAGCCAAGTGGAAAGTAGAATATAAAAGCATTATGATGCTGTCAGTTTTACAGTAGAAAGCCTTGTAGCCAGCATTTGTTTGGAAAAATAACAAACTCTGAAGATCTTGGCTACATTTCCTTAACAAGTTGTCTTATTAATGCCATTTCTCTGTATGGAGGACACCATGTTAATCCCGGGAACTTAAACAGAACAAGGATTAGATGAAAATTTTCATGTGTCAAGGTCTTTTCAATGAAAGGAAGCTCTAATGACAAGACCAGTAGGAAAGTACGCAGTTCCCTCACAACACAGGGCTCTCCACTGGATTTCTCTGTTCTTACAAAGCCCTATAATTAGTGTTACAAAACTGGGAACCTTGACTAGGTATCCAAGAAGCAACTGCTATTTCAACCAGATGACAGTTTCAGGTAAAGCTAGTTAGAAGTTCAGAACAACTGACTGGAAAAATATACGGAGCTGAAGTCACTCTTTTTCTTTCTCCTTGTTCCATTCAGCTGGGGGCTGGTTTGTTGCACTTGGCTCCCTTTCTTGTTTGTTTCCTGTTGTGTAACTTTAGCCCAGGAAAGCTTCAGGGCAACTGAAGCTCTGCAATGTCCACAGGAAGGTGAAAGAGGAGCGTACAGCAATGTTTGGGCTGAGTCGGAAGTGTGGTACAAAACAATCTTCCTGCGTGTGGCTCCCTGTGGGTTAGGTACAAACGTATACGGGCTGTTTTGTTCCTAAAACTGTTCAGCTCTCGCACATTTGCCTACATCATAGGTGACTCCAATGTTTAATATAACTCTAATGTAAAGATTAGCGTAGCTAGTTAAACAGAGATGCGTACTGCTCCAAAACAAAATCTGTTTATATTTATATTTAACAACAGGAGGTGTATCCTCTAGCAGTTATTCCAGTCTGCCTGGAAAGCGTATATGCTCTATTAAGGGAGGCTTACAAAGGCTTTGACGATTCCTATGGTAACCCAGTAGAAAGGCTGTTACCATGGGGACTAGCCAAGCCTATATAAACCTTCTGTCTTCATTAGAGTATCTCTGAGACTGAATGCTTTAACAGTTACTGTTCTGGAATAGTTAACAGCAATCTCTGCTTTCAGGAAAGCATATATTATTTCTTTCTGGTGCAAGTCCAGTTATTCTGTCAGCTCTCAGTAATACCCAGCATCCCAAATACCTGTTATGTACCTACATATGGTGAACAGACTACATGACTGTATACACTTTAAAAAGCATTCTGATATTACTATCCCCAGAACCATATGATATGTATGTTATGCATTTGAAATTGCAGTTAGTTTAAGCACAAGGGCACAATAGGTCAGACTTCTTAATTCAAATTAAGGAACTTCCATGCACAAAGTGTCCTCTATGTGTATGTGCCGCTGGTTATCTGTGAAGGTAAATTTCAGTTCATATTCTCCTCAGTTACCCATAACTCCTTCTAAAACACTCCATGCACAGAGAGAAAAGAAATCTTTTGAATAGAAATGTTTCATGCTTGTTCTCAGCAAAATTTGCTTTTTCTCTTCTACTCTTTCCTTTTCTCACCCCTCTCTTCTCAATTCAACAGATTTTTGAATTATTCAAGTGAAAATAAAAGCGTTTTTTTCTCCATATGTTCTACATCAAATATTTTACACACTTGCAACTCAAAAATAACTGAAGAAATTTCAAACTGAAATCTCAGCAATTTGAGTCATCATTAATTTTCCCACTTTTTTCTTATATACTAATGAAAGTAATTTCTCCTTTTTTATGCCTTTTTCCTTTGATATATTTGTCAGAGCCTTTCTTAGCACTCTCCCTCCTTATCTTCGTGATGTTATTCTGCACATAAAGATGTGCTGTCTAAACTACAGATCTCAGAGTAAATAAATCAAAGAAACAAATAAATGAAAACTCTGAATAATCCTTGAAGATTTCAAACATGTCCCCACTTGCCTTTGTTTCCAGTTACCTACCCACATGTGGCAACACAATGACAGTTCTCGACTTCAGTCTTAGAATTAAATGGAAATTGATTAAAATGGTTTCTCTACCTTAAAATAAATAAATAAATAAAATAATAAAATAAAGCTGTACAGCTGCCTTTTACAACAATATCTTAGACCTTTCCTAAAATGCAAGGAAAATCATGATATCCCTCCATTTTGTATGGATGGCAATAAAGTCACCGATTGAACATCTGTATCCTTGCTTACTTCATCAGTTCTTGCTATGAAGCACCCTCCAGTCAGAGACACAAAGAAATCTCAAGGCTTTCCTGTATCTATGAACCCCAATTTCAATCAGCCTATATTCAGTGATGCAAACTGAGTTCTCCTAATAAGATATTGCTTGGTCTAATCTGTTGTTTTTGCTACATACGTGGACAAGGCACTAAGGAGCATAGTTTAGTGACCGAACTTCGTAGGTCAGGCTGGATTTGATGATCTTGAAGGTCTTTTCCAACTTAGATGATTCTGTGATTCTATTCTATGTGTATAAAAGCCAAAAAGTACCTCCACGCTTCATACCTTTGTTTTCTCTAGAGATGCTTTGACCTCCCATTTATGTGCAGTATAAGATGGAAAAAGAAAGTAAAATTAGTTCTGTTAATTCTCATGTTTGTATCTCTTTTCCATTTACTAGTGTGCTCAAAACAGCATCACATACGCCTGGAAGACATACATCTCAGCAATTCATGCTCTTTGCTTTTTCCAATATGAATTCAGAAAAAAATGACCAAGAACAGTATCTGCTTTGATGCATGCACTTCCAAGTAGCACTTGTCTCAAAATTATATGATCTAAAGATACTACCTAGCACGTTATAGTCTGATGGAAACAGAAAAAAAAACAAACAAAAAAAAAGAGAACAATATGTAGCATAGGCAGTAATGTCACTGTATGCCTCAGTTCTTGTGAGGATTCAAGTCTTCAGGCCAGACTTGCTTTCAGAACTGCAATATGATTAAAATCCAGTTTAGTGTGAGCTCCCTACTCAATTGAATCACTTTAGGCATACAGACAAATGATCCATTAGGTTTGTATTCCTTCCCTTACATTTACATTCTATTACAATTGCTCACACTCAGCTACTGCATATGCCAACTGGACACTCAAGTGCTTATACAATTTGAAAATCTGGGTTTCAACATGTTGTGAAATATGGTAAATTAGTGGCTTGCAGTGCACAGCTGTGCAAGCAGTCTCTCTACTGCACTGAGCGGTTCATATCTATCCATATAGTCCTGGCATCATAGTCTACAACTTCACAAGCACTCTCAGTAAAATCCAATAGCATCCAAAAGGCACTGTAACAGAAATCCTGTGAAACCCGAACAATTAAAACAATTCTTTTGAGGATGACCTCTCCTAAGATCTCACATTTTACAAAGCTCTTAAAATACCAGAGTTGCATGTTGATAAAAAAATGTCCATATTGGACAACAACTATGAAAAGAATTCTGCAAAGTGAATGAGGTGGCATTACTTCCTGCATTCTCATTTTGTTTGCTGAAACTACATGTACTACACTACATTTGAAGTGTATTTTTATCTTTTCTGCTCATCTTTCCTACTTAATTTTCTGTTGGGCATTGAAATAATGATAGCTAACTCAAATGGTCACATTTAGACATTGACACCACTACCAGCACCCCTGTAAGCAGAGCCCAGTGAATGCCCTTGAAGCAGCCACATACATGCCAGCTGAACAGAATAAGGTCATTTCTCACCCTTGCATCTCTATCACAGCAAGTAATTGCTCAAAGGAACAAAGCTCATTTGATGTTCTTGCAGTCAAGAAATCATTGCCAATTATTGCAGCTGTGAATGATCCACGACCAGATTGGAGAAGGATCCTTAAGCCAGCCTCATGGCCACACACCAGATGCAGATATAGATGTTATGTATGTAGATTTGTAGATGTTTTGATACAAATGGCCTAACAGTGTTGTAGAGGAAAGATTGGGCGCTGAGCGATATGTTCGTTCCTTCTGCATGGTGAGACTTACAGTTTGAGATGATTCAGTTAGGGCGTATGACAGCAGAGAGTTTTTAATCTCGCTAAAGAAAGCAGTCTTCCTTCCTATTGGATACCTAGTGGCAGTCTCCAGAGAGATGACTTCTTCCCAGTACTGCACAGGATCCCACTGCTTGCTGTGCTCGAAGGAATGTGTCAGAACTGATCTTACAATAACAAGTTGCACTGCTGAAACAAATCTTGGTACTGACGTAAGCCGAGTTGTTTAATTAATGTTTACGAAAGGTTAAGTAATATCTTTCCTTAAGAAAATGAGAATTTGTTGTCATTTTCACATATGAAGTTTTCAACGAAACTAACATTACTTGGAAAGGGGAACAGTTATCTACAATTTAATAAGGCAGATAAGGCATTTGGAGAGCATAGCATTAGCCAGAAGATACATAAGCTTAGTCTTCATTATAGGTATTTCGTATGCAGCTTCTCATTAAAAGCAATTTGGTGTTGAGAGAAAAAAGCTTATTATTATGAGCGAATTCTGAAAAATCAGTGACCTCCACCATAACTATAAAATGTAAGACTCCATCAGTAATGGAACTGAAGTTAACTGAAATGACATCAATCACATTGGCAGAAGGGGCATCAGTATTTAGTATCACCTTAATTAAAAAATAAGCACTTCTATGACTCATAGACCACTATGCAAAATGCAGAACTTTGTTTTCATAGTCAACAGAAACTAATAAATATATATCCAACTAGTCTTTCCTCAATTTCTTTAAGTTTAAATTGGTAAGTAACGCTAAATTCTTGTAGGTGAATCATAGCATATGCACAGACACAGCATATTCTTCCATCTTCAAAGAAAAGTCCATTAAAAATGTTATCAAAAGACCCCTAGGGATATTTTCAGGTGTTTTTCTACTGTGTTAGTATTAGCTCATGATAAACTGTCCTCATATCTTAAAGAATGCTTAATTTCCCACAGTCGGGTGGCCTTCTGCCATTGAAAATCCCATGGGAAGTAGTTTGAATAAAAAGATACTCAGCAACATTCCTCTTACGCTGTGTTTTCAAAGCTGATTCGCGTACATCTCTAGGGAATCACCAGGGACATAAGGCTACACACAAGGGTGGGAAAATGTTTGAACATGGAGTACTTAGCACCATGATGTTCTCTATAGCTTTTTCATGAATCTACATTGGGAATGAGGCAGACAGTTCTCAAGTGCTGGACTTTCTCTTCCTCCATGCTCCTTTCCCACACACCGGTTTGTGTATAACAAAGTAGTACTGGGCCCCTCACAGAAGAAAGTCTAATATTATCAAGGCAACTACCTTCTTTCTGCGCCTCCCTTTCTAGTTTCATGCAGAAAGGGAAAATTTGCATGTCGGATACTTCTCTGTCTCAGCTAGCTGCATCAGTCTTAGTTTTTCCATTCAAACTCAGCACAGTTTGTAAAATCATTCTCTAATAATTATCTTTCCTTCCTAGAATCATCACTCACCACACGAGGTGCAATTAACATTGAATTTTGTCTCTGAGAAAAGCCTAAACTCACTAAAAGACTGTCCTTGCTGTAATGTGTCCACAAAAACAGTACACACACAACATTACCTTGAGCCTCTCCTAACTACATATCACAGTCGCATATTACTTTCTTCTAAAAGTCTCTCCTCAACACTCCTGAAACTATATATAAATATACACACACATATATATATATATACAGAATTATGTGTAAAAAAATATATATATATATGTTTCTCAACGAGTCCAAAAGTCACTATCCCTCTTCATCTTCTCTAGGTGGTCTGGGAAACACAACACCATCATAATCCATCTATTCTCCATCTTTTAGCCAAACTCCTCCACTCTCACATACTGCCTCACCCTTAAATCCACACAGTCTACCTCAGCTATTTATTCTACGCATGGTGGTCCCTAGCCTATTCGGCCAATCAAGTACTGCCCATTTTCATTTCTGTCAATGACTTCAAAACATCTCATAGTCATGCATAAATATCAGTTTTAGACATAACAGAAAGGCAGAATCTTCACGCATGAAATCACAGAATTGAACATGGCTTCCTTATCTCTTCATTATCTGGACACTTCTCTATCTTTTACCTGCACATGAAGGGATTTTCAAAAATGGAAAACAATCCTCGAGGTAAGAAGAGAACTACAGGACTTCTGTTGTTGAAGAATACCTTTCATTGCCAGACTGATACCAAGGGCAATTAGGCCAGAACTGAACACATCCCATCCGGCTTTTTTTGTCCTCCAAAGGGAAGCCAGTGTTTAAGATGGATGCAGAGAAAAAAAAAAAAAAACAAAAAAAAAAAACACACATTAGTTCTCACAGATCACTGAACAGAAAACAGAGTGCTGCAGCATTAGTAGGCCTAGAAACAAAGCAATCTGTTACATGTATTCTACTGTGCGCTGCTTCTTCAGGCATTCTCCCATCACTGTTGCACAGAGGGCAAAAAACCTAACACAACACTGAAATCGTAGTCATTTTCTGGCATCTTAGAACCTTAGCTGCTTTGTCCTAACTCCTAACCAATCCAAGAGGATGCAGAAGGTCAGTTGGGGAGGCAAGGCAATAGGCCTGTCCCCTCAAGCTGTGGGACAATGAACTTGCACTTGTATGACACTTGCACCTGGGTGACTATCAAGTACCTTGCACATCGAGACTCAGAGCATCCAGAGCCTCTCAAAGTCCTCCTGGGTCAGTACAGCTTTATGCCACCCCCAAACAGGCAGTTGGTTGTCAGGCACAATCTGGCCTGGACTGTTTTTTATTGTATAAAGTTGCTATGGTATCACCAATTAAAAATTCTAAAAAATAATCTGCATCTGTACAGCATGCTAAAATAACCTACCAAACGACACGTCCTTTCGTAGAAAGCAGTTCTACTAATTGCTGAGGGGCAGATTCCTCCACCCTTCCTCTCACTGAACAGTGCCTTCAAGCTGCAAATACTCCCACTGCTTTCAGCATTTGCCAAGCTGAAGTTTTGCACAGAAATCATGAGTCAGACTCCAAAAATCAGGAGACAGGCTTAAAAAAATCATGAGATTTAACTATGGCAACTGAAGTGCGTTGACCTGAAGAATGAATCTGGCAAAGCAGGAATTCAGTGTAAGAGACAACCTCACAGCTAAGAAACAGGTGATCAGCATTTTCAGCAAAAAGTGATCCCAAGCATGTCCAAAAATATGTAATCTAATAGACCACATATAGGATAGGACAATGGAAAATGGTTTCAAACTAAAAGAGTGGAAATTTAGACTGGATGTAAGAAAAAATGTTTATTTCAATGAGTAGTGAAGCACTGTCAGAGGTTGCATAGAGAGGTAGTGGATCCCCCATCCCTGGAGACATTCTGTGTCCAGGCCTGGGGCCCCCAGCACAAGAAGACCATGGAGCTCTTAGAATGGATTCAGAGGACCACTAAGATGACCAGAGGGCTGGAATACCTCTCTATGAAGAACGGTTGAGGGAACTGGGCTTGTTTAGCTTGCAGAAGAGAAGGCTCCAGGGAGATCTCACTGTGGCATTCCAATACTTGAAGGGAGCCTAGAAACAGGAGGAGGAATGGCTGTTTATGAGGGTGGATCATGATAGGACAAGGGGGAATGGTTTTAAACTGAGACAGGGGAGGTTTAGGTTAGCTATTAGGAGGAAGTTTTTCACTCAGAGGGTGGTGACGCACTGGAACAGGTTGCCCAAGGAGGCTGTGGATGCCCCATCCCTGGAGGCATTCAAGGCCAGGCTGGATGTGGCTCTGGGCAGCCTGGTCTGGTGGTTGGAGACCCTGCAGACAGCAGGGGGGCTGAAACTAGATGATCATTGTGGTCCTTTTTAACCCAGGCCATTCTATGATTCTGATGTAGCTGTAGGTGTCCCTCTTCATTGCAGGGGAGTTGAACTACGTGACCTTTAATGGTGCCTTCCAACTCAAATGATTCTATGATTGGTAGACCTGTTCTTGATTCCTCTTGGCCTTTGTTGGCTGTCCCTGATCCTGACTCTCCTGTGCTAACATTAGACCTGACTGTTGCCTTGCTTTTGCCCAATGATTACTAGACTGTTAACAGAACCTGCCATAGTCGTCAAGGTGCCTGCTTGGGACTACTCCTCTTCATTAAGTCACTGCTCATCCTCAGTGAGCCCTGTGTGCTCCAATCACCCCCCAGCTGCCATATCCTCTTCCCCTGAGGAACAGCCCAGCTCTCACCATACTCTGAGGGCAGCTTCACAGGAGTTTGCATGTTCAACTCCTCCCTGGCCCAGCTCCATGCTGCCACAGAGAGTAGAACTCAGCACTGCCCCTCCACTCCCTGTTAGGAGCTGCAGTTGCCATGAGGCCTTCCCTCAGCTCCTCTATTCTGGGCTGAGCCAACATAGGAACCTCAGACACACCATATACATATTCCAAGCAGTTAAATCAGACGATGGATTTAGACTTGGTCAGACTGATGCAACAGGAACCTGCCTTCTCTTTTTTCCTCCCACTGTCACAAGCCTTTACATTCCCATATGTACTGCTAGTAATCTTTTACGCCTTTCACCAGAACAGTGAGCTAGAAGATTGCAGTGCACAGAAAAAGACCTCAGCGCTTTCCCACTTTAGTTCAAAGCTTTCAAGTTCACCTTCTTCACAGAAGAAAAAACCTGAAAGTTTTGCAGCATCAGTTTCTCTATGACAGACAACTTAGCTTCGAAAAGTCACCAGCACTGATTTGTCTCATGAAGTTTGACTGCAAAATCCAGGAAGAAGCCTTATCATGTGAGCTTTACAAGAAACATTTGCATCTATTCAAGTTTACAAGCTTCCTACCTATAAATTCTGCATATTAAGTTCATACTTCATTTCACACAGGTTTATTAGATTTTGGTCACAACACAGAATCACAGAATGGGTTGGAAGGGACCTCCCAAGCCCCTTCCCATGCCGTGGGCAGGGCTGGCCCCACCAGCTCAGCTGCCCAGGGCCCCATCCAACCTGGCCTTGAGTGCCTCCAGGGGTGGGGCACTGCAGCTTCTCTGGCAACAACATGGTAATAGTAGAATTTACATAACAGTAAACAAATCTAAATAAGTACCTTTATTGTAGCAAGAAAAAAATGGCAATTTGTAATGCCATTACATCAAAAAGGTGTTCCTATGGATGATGACAAAAAAAAAAATCCTGTTATTTTCAAAAAGAAAATATTAGTGGGTTGTGGTTTTTAAAATGGTTAATGAGAAGAACTAAGCGAATAACTGTCTGGGTGCTGCAAGTGGGAACATGTCTAGATGCTATAAATTTAGAGATGAATAATCTTCCTTTATAAAAAGCATAAGAAAAGTACAGAAAAGATGCTCCATCTTAAGAAAAGTCCATATAAGCAGAATTAGCTTCCCTATGAGGAAATAATTACTGCAAGCTGCAAAAATAGAAATAAAATCTCTGACGAATGGCTGGTGTATGAATTCCTGTAGCAGTTTATTTATGCAGACAATATAGTGTCTGGGATGAAACAGCTCTGTTGGCAGAATGAGCATGAGCCACTGTATGTGGGCTCTCAGAGCACTGCATGGGAGTGTTTACTTCAGCTCTCCTGGAACCATACAGAAGTGACGTTATCATGCTAGAGCCTGAAATAGGCACTGAAATCGCCAGCACCAGAGAGAGAGCTGAGCGTGTTGCTGTGATCTTCGTCATCAGAGGAAAAAAAAAAAAAAAAAAAAAAAAAAACCTAAATAAACTAAGGGGAAAAAGTGTTTGAAACCTCCACCTCCACCCAAGCAGATCTCACTGAATTCAGAGAGACCCTGCTGGACTCACTCATTCACACTTTGCCACTGTTATTTGCCTGTAAAGTTTACTGTAGGATGGGACAAACCACATCTATTTGCCCTTTCATGCCTGTGTTTGCATTGCATTATTCTTCTAAACAAGAGATCAGATTGTGACAGATATTGTCAAAATCCCCAGTGAGAACAAAATACTGGTGGTCCTCTCTGCCTGCAATTTAAAAACAAGCAAGCAAACAAAACAACTAGATTGTATACAAATGTTGTAAATAGCTTATTTTTCCTAATCTAAAGGGTCAGCCTAGAACAAAACCACATCGATTAAATATGACCAGTTTCAGGCCTGGAAAACTTGCTGATCTATTCTGTTAGAAGATACCCCCAGCAGACCTTCTGATAACCCTTCTGCTGACCAGACACAAAAAGAAAAAGAGGAAAAAAATGCATGCACACAAGAACTGGAAAAGCCGTGGCATATCATGAGCAAGAGAGTAGCCAAGCACTCTGCTTCCTATGTATCACTCATCCACAGCACTATTGCTCAGATGGGTGAAGATCACGTACCCTGACCAGTTTGGTGTCACATTATCCCAACAAAAATCACTCAGGCACTCTGTTGGCACTGTACCCAAAGCCTTGTGGAGGCTTACAGTCTGCATTGCTGAAGACAGCCCTGGAAGACAGCGTGGGCATTACTGTAGGAAGATTCTTCCACAGCTAATAGGCAAGGGCAAGTCAAACCATATAAGTTCCCTGAATCTGTGTTTCATTCCCTTTCACTGAATACATTTGGTGTCTTGCCATCGATTGCATAACAAAAAGGACTGACCTATGGGACTTCAGGCTTTTTTTTTTTTTTTTTTTTAAACTTTTCATTTGCTTTGTTTGTTTTTTTAATTACTCTTAATCTCCCCAAAAGCTATGAAACACTTACCAGTTCTGTTCCCTCTTTTCTTCTGAGATTCCATCGCATTTCTTTGTTGTGAAGCATTCAGAGCAATTGCTACAAGATCTATGTTGTGACCCTACCAAAAATATTTAGGAGGGAAAAAACTCCTTGTATACATGGACAACTTTCTCTAATATCTAAAAAAGCCAATAAATGTAACCCTACAGAAGTTATTAATTTATCTCAGAAACTAATGGTTAGTTTAAAAGTATTCTAAAGGGCAGGTGGTTTAAGCAGATGCAATTGAGAAGAGCAAAAGGCACCTGCTCATGTAATCATTACTATGAGAGAATCACTAGGACAGACAGTACAGTGGGAAACAATCAAAAACTCATGTCTTGTCATGGAGGAAGTTTTGAAAGAAGGCATGCAAATAAACATCTTGATGCAGAAGTGTTGTCAGCCTCCACATTCTACCAGGTTAAAAAAAAAAAAAAAAAGTTTGTGGAGCTTTCTGCTGGTAAAAAACAAATAAACAATATCATGGGTAGAAACGCATCATGCTCAGTGGTATTTTCCTGTTTTAGCTCAAAATTCTAATATTGTACCTCCTCAAGTTCTCTGAGCACTGGTTTTGCATCATATGGATCCCTGGTTTCGTAAGTACGTGCAAGGAATACTATGAGAGGCAGACCTGACTCTGTTGTCCAGTTCAAAAGTGGAAGGAATCTTTCCTGAGTGAAAAAATAAAAAATGAACCAACAGGAATTACCTTCACCTTTAATTTCTGCAGTCTTAAAATAACATGAAAACATGTTAGAGGACATTTATTCTATGGCAGGAAAATCTAAGTTTCTCTGTTCTTATTAAATTTTTCTGTATTTGTAAGCAATTTCTTGACTAGTAAAGGAAGAAATTCTGTGAGGCCAAGTGTTATGTATGTGCAGAAACAAATCTCAGTAACTGCTGAAAAAAACATTTTTCCACCACTTAGATATCTAAAACAGAACTATTTTTCAGACAATGGTTATTCAGACAATGATATTTATAATATCCATGGGAGCAGCAAAAGCAATGGCAGCTGATTGCACTAGCTAAAGCAGAATTGATGAAAGTGTATCAGCAGCAATTGTTAAATACTAACTCACAATACATTAGACACAACTGCAGTATAAACCTTTAGTGAAAGAAAGAAATCACTTCCTTGACATATTGTAACACAAAACAAATGTACCTGTTATCCGATTCTCATGCATCGGATCAAATTAGACATCAAAAGACATCAAATTATGTGCATATAAATAGACATTTTTAAGATACTGGGCACATTTCAGTGTGTGATGTAAAGATTCTTTTCAGGCACTTAACCACCATTTCTATTTCTCCAAGTATACCTGCTGAATATTATCACTACTAAAATTTCTGAGGGAGCTTTTAAGAATTCCAAAGCTTACAAATTCATGTAGTATGGGATTTTGAAGATACCCATCTCCAACGTTTTTAATCCTGCATTTATTATCTAGATAATATTTAGTCACTATGCTTAGAAAAATATACATATATATATTTCTAGTGTTAGTTTAAATTGATATCAATGACTCAATTTCAGCTGAATCTCTGATGCTGAATTTCCTCTGTGGCTTTCATGACATAACAGATGCATTGACTCAATTTCTTTGCTTATTTTTAACAATTTTACTAACAGAAAAAGAAGTATCACAATGTACACACAAAATGCTGTATCTATCCTAAACTATAGCTTTTCACAACTTGAATTTTATGTTCTTTAGGGCATCCCTTGGTAAAATATATTAGGATTAATATCAAGACCTTCAGGCTGGAAGGCCTAAATAGATCTCTTCTTTTTATTTTATGCTCACCACAAGAACCTATTCATTTCCAGTGAGCTGATACCTGGCTAGTTTTATATTTTTGAGGCTATTGTTATCATGGCTATCAGTCATTCATCCTAACTAGGCAGATGATTTTTTTTGTAGGCTGTACTTCAGACAAGAGACCTACTATAGTTAGACAAGATTTTAAGAGTATTTTATGCTCTTGCACTAAAAGAGAATTACCACAAAGTCTTCTATATATTATATATTAATATATCTATATTACATATAGATATATTAATATATAATATATAACTTCTATATAATTCTCATTCACCTGTGTATAATACATTTCACTAATTAATTACCTACATTTCTGAGGCAATCAGAGCTTATCCATGGAAGGTTCTGAACAACCTCAAAGCCCGTCCTGCTTTGGGCAAGATGACATACAGAGATCTCTTCTACTCCAAATTCTTCTAAGAATTTACATTACTGAATGCAATTAAATGTAGTTCTTGGTTCACTGCAGTATTGATACACTGACTAAAATGGCTTTTAATCATTTTCGTATGATTAAAAAAAAAGACAGTAGGCTTCTTGCTCAAAGCCATCACTTCACTGGTGGGGGTCCTCAAAGGTTTTGTTCACCTTCAGGGCATCAGCCAAAAAGGTTTTCCTAGTCTGAGTGAACTGAAGCATCTTTCATCTTTCTCAACTTCCCAAAAAATAAGACTTTCTGGAAGTTGACTCCTTCCTTCCTCTCCCTATGTGTCAGGTATGGCCACATTACAATACTAATTCAATTTGAATGTATTTCCATCTCCATAAAACTGTTCCAAGCTGATAATAGTGAGAACATAGTAAAGAACACCTTGAATCTGGCAGAACACAGATGATTTATTATCACAATTAACAGATAAACATGAAATGGGCTAATAATAAAACCCAGAAATATAACAGATGAGGAGAGAGAGCAAACAAGAAAACATTACATTCTTCCCTATAAAATATCTAAGTTCTTTCAATAAGGAAGCCAGATGTGCTACAGTCTATAGTTTGAATGGAAAGTGCATGCCTTCAGTTAGAGAAGATTGCAGAATGACTTCATGTTTCCCATAATGCTTCCACCTTCCTACACATCACATCCCCTTTGTCATCCTTAACCTCAACTACAGATAGTCTTCATCTCTGATCTGACTTCAAATAAGCACAGTCTTGGTGGCATTGTGTGTTAGGCTGCAGCAGGTGAAAAGAAGTTAGTCCTTTGTGGATATCACTGGTTCTTATTTCCCTGCATGAGTACAGTTTCATCTGAGAGGTATACATAGGCATTTGACACAACCAGTGAGAGAAACTACTAAGGTGAGTCTTAACTAGCAAAAGATGTAATGACAAAGATAAGCTTTCACAGAAAACATCTTTGGAAGCCAGTCTGGGAAGGATTTCAACTGATTCAGTGTTGAATCAATGAATATGTGGATGTCATAATTAAGAAATATACAAGAAAGTTAGGCTAAACAAGTCATCACACTAAAGAAGAATGGATGGATGGAAAGCTTACCCTTGTCCTGGGCTCGCTGAGAAGACTCCAAGAAGAGCAATCTCCAAAAGAGATCCTTCCCCACTGCTAGTCAGCTCTTAAATGGGGTCCAGAAGTGGAGCCAGGCTCACCCCTTCTGGTAGCACAGGTGAATTGCCTTCACCTGTGCTCTCATGGCTGACTCATTGCTCACCTCAGGTGGTCAGCCAGAGGTTCAGCACTTCCCATATATTTAGGGAATTTTGAGATAGTATAGAAGATCCACAGAATAAGAACACCAGCATGCCCTTTCCTAACAAAAGAGCACCCAAAGGGATTAGCTAACACTGCTCCCACTGCCTGTCCCAACTCAGAACAGATTTTGCATGGACAAAGACTATGTTTTCAGTGATGTGAGTTGCAGCTGTCTCTGACATGAGGGGTTTTGAAGCCAGCAGTATTGCTAAAATGGCACATATTGTCCTACTTGTGGCAGACCCTGGGTAAGCACTAAGTCTCTAGCAGGGGCTGGCAGAGATCGAATGCCTCATGGTGCTACAAAAGCACCGTGATGACATATTAAAAAAAATTGGAAATTGAAGAAACATGGAAGTCTCTAAGACTAAAGGGGACTAATTAAGGGACAGGCTTCTGCACTTTGGAAAAAGCCCCAGATTACTTCAAAATTAACCAGGAAATTAAAAAAAAGAAAAAAACAAAAAACTATAAGAATTCACAGTATGTGAGGTAATTGTTGGCTGGTGCAGCATTTACTTCTACAGATTCCTTTAGTATTACCCTCACACAGCATAAGGGGAAGGAAATACTGTTTTCATCACTGTTGAGCCTTTCACTGATTCCAGAACACAGACGTTCTGCCTCTTAGAAATATGGGGTTATTGTGCTCATTCCTTAAAGCTGAGATTGTGTTGCTGTGAGCTGCCCCATGGGCTGGATAGGAAGTGAGTCAACACCTGGAGAGAACAGGAAAGGAATCATAACCCAGGGGTTGTTCAAATTTAACTTTTAGATAACAGAATAGTAAGAGGGATGAGTGGTGAAATGCTGCAGGATAGAGCCAGGACCTAAGGCCACAGAGGCTGGCACAGTGGCATTATGTGGATGAGAAATTAAAGTATCACTTAGAGGGCAATTTGAAGCACTAACCTTACATAATAGATAGAGTAGGTAGTGTAGAGATGAGAGAAGAATGAGAGAAGAATACAGCTTTTTTTTTTTTTTTTTTTTTTTTTTTTTAATTAAACACCTTTTTGTGTTTTAGACATACCAGTCAAGACCAGATCAGAGTAATTTGGAGAAGATTACAGTTGCCCACCATGAAATGTGCAAAATATTGTTTTAAAAAAGTATAAAGAAGATTTAAAGGGATCTGAGAGTTTGTTCTACCACAGAGGCCTAAACCACTGGGGAGCTACAGTATAAATGGGAACAGAGATGAACCCATGTATTCTTTGTGAATGCTTTACGCCTCTCTGCTGGCTGCATGTCCCACAAGACATTTTGCCATCAGGGCCCTGTTCATGCCATTCATTCAGACTTTCACAGGGTGCAGTTGAGCTGGTTGAAATCAGAAGTGTCCACAGTAAGGGATATAAACTCTGGAGGCTTAGATATGAGCACAGATTAGCTATGGGCAACAATTCTGAGAACTAAAAACGGGAGCACTGCATCACCGGATGAGCTCTGAATGGAACAAAAGGATTAGCTTAAACACAAGCTCAAAATAGAAAATAATTTTAGCAATGTTGTTTGACTAGGAGGCTTTTTTTCTTTTTTTTTTTTTTTCCTTTTTTTTTTTTTTTTCTTTTTCTTTCTTTTTTTTTTTTTTTTTTCTCAAAACTGATCTGCAAAGGAAAAACTACAGCAAAGCAACTCCTCTCCCATTTGCTCTCAAGGTTTCATTTTCTTTCAGTACAAAATCTACAAATTAATTTAAGAATTTCAAACAATGAAAAGGATGGGTTGATATGGTCATGTTACCAGAAGCAGTAGCAATGTTGCTTCTTTTCTGGGAGGGCTTGATTATTTACCTGACATTGCTGTGCTGCACAGCAACCTGGCTGACCTCAATTCATGACTAAGTCATCAGGCAAAGTTTACAGTCTGAAAAAGTGAAAGTATTGTTTAGCTTGTGGTTTACCCTTCCTTTGAGAAATCACATCGCAGACAAGACTGTAAAGGTTGCCTCCACTCCCTCCTTTTCGTTAGTGCTGATTTGGGCTGATTTCTGGGGCAAATTATCACCTGATGTGGGACACGCAGCAGACCAGAGCCCAAGATCAGAAGAGCTGCCAACTCACTGTGAGACAGGACTGACCATACCACCACTGTACCACGTTGCTTTATGGCACCTCTACCTTAGATAAAGTCCCAGGTCCACGTAGGACTTACTGAACTACTGTGCTTATCCAAGGCAGCTTCAGGATGTCAGTCACAAACTAACACTGTCTGCTCATAGCTACTTTAATAGAAGGATGATAGAGAGTAAGACTTAATATGTGAACAAAATTCTCTGTCTCTCCCACACACATTTTACCCTATTGTCTGTTCCACCAGGAGATGGGCATATCTTCACAACCCTACCCCTAATTTAATTTACAGCCCATATGAAGTCATCTTCCCACATAGACTTCCAACAGCTGTCCAAATCTGGTTAAAACCTCTCTAACCAAGCCCACAAAAGTGCACCTAGCAGCAGATGCACGTGTTGGTTACCAGCCCTTTATTTATGTGCCTGTGTTACAGAAGTATCTGACTTTTCAGTTACCCTTTAGAAAGGAGATCAGTAGTTATTTTCAGTATGGTTTCTTTTGACAGCTGTTAGCACAAGAGCAGCATTTGATAGTATAATGTGGGAATCCAGCTGTCCCGCAAAGTGTTTAGAGCCAATGTTAAGTGATCAGAGAGCAGACTGATAGCCAATCAGTTCTTCTAAAACCTCAGAAGTTTGGCATTTCATTGCAGTATTTGCAATTGCCCCCTCTACGTAGTTCAGTTCAAAAGGAAGTCTGAAAATTGATAACCCATTCATACATTTCAATTCAAAGAACTCTCAATACTAGTGAAGTAAATTAATCCTTTCTGTTTTTCCAAACAAAAATCAGTTTACCATGGCTTTGAGTCTAGATACAGTTTCCTTATTTGCTTTTATTCTTTGTAGCAGCAGGGGAGATTTTAAAGCTGAGCCGTAACCCATTCAATTACTTTCTGATGAAGGGCTGAGAAAATCTTCCTTCAGAAAAACCTATTGACAGTGTGTACATATTCCAAGTCACAGTGCATCCGCCAATAAGCTGCTGAGTTTAAAATTCCTTCCTTCTCTCATGTGTAGTGCAAATGAAGTCAGTGGGGTTTCAAATGAAATAAAACTTGGCGCTTCTTCTCAAAAAGCCATATTTTGTTTTGCTAGATCTGCAACACTCAAAACTGCTTAAGTGAAAGCTTCTTGCACAGAAGAGAGATTAATTTATCTTAGGAAAGAAATTCTGTCTTAATTTAAATCCCTGAGGCAAACAGGTGTTAGTCTGGGCAGAATTTGGCCCTTTGGTCCTTTTATTCTACCCGTACACTTAACACTTTCTCAGAGATAACTGGATGATTTCAGCATTCACTCACAGATAAAATATGGCCAATAATTCTGAGTCCAAGGCGTAGATCTCGCAGTAATGAACAATGCCAGTCCTGCTAAATGAAAGGAACAGAGAACAAAGGCAATGCCAAAAACACAACTGGGAGAACCATGTTCTCTTATTTTAATTTTTCAGTTTGGCCTAAGCTATGAAAACTATCAAAGATAGCAGAATTCAGTTTTTTTTAATCACTGTTCAACTCTAGAACACCATAGGGATAAATATGCCCAACCTTTTATCAACCTGAAGCAGTTATTTTTCAGAACTGTGACACAAGAGTCCCTGATGTTTACAATTTGCAAACATCATTTATTCTGGAAGTTGAAAATAAATGTTTTTATTTTACGATGAATTAAGAGTAATTTTAAACCGAGTAGGTAATTATATGGACATTTACTATTCATTATATGGAAAATATATTAAGTTGTAGTGCATGCACACACCGAACATTCAGCACACCTGATAGAGTATATAAAGCTTCATTTCTGGGGATGGTTTGAGTCAAAAGCACAAATCAAGAGATCTTAGCTCGAGACCACACAAGTTTGGATATGCATAAATGTCTGCTGGTGGATGGCAGCAAACAAGGAGGCAATTGCCAGAGCCACCAAACACTATATTTGAAGAAGAGTGGGTCACAATAAACCGTATTTATTTCCTGTCCTCCATTTCAAGATGAAAGCAAAAGAGAATGGCCAAATTAATGAGAGAACAGTAACAGTAAAGTTTGTCTCCTTTCCGCTGCTATATCATTAGTGCAAACCATGTAGAAATGAAAAAGGTTTTCTTTGGGGAATGTTGCATTTTCACTGTGAGTTCAAGAAAACACACTTCAAGTCTATTCCTGAAACGCAGAGGAATACAGTGGGATTTGGTGTTAGCTGACATGCCAAAAAATTGACTGTTACTGCCAGTGACCAGCAGGAGACAACATTGTAGTGTTAATACATCACACTTAATTCAAGCTCCTGAGTAACTGTAAGCTCTTCTGTAATGGTCAGTAAAGCATTAGGAAAAAAAGTATATATTTTGAAACTGAAATGGTGGAAACATAAACAGTGGTAAGGTCAATTTTCTGTTGACTTCTACCGCAGAACTGAACAAATGGATTTAGTCAATTGACACCTTGCAGGAGTTTTGAAGAATTATTTTGCAACCCGGCTTCTGTGGTTGTTCTCACATCTGATAACACCATCCTGAAGGAAGGATTTCAAATATATTTTCAGATGAATAATTTGGAAGAGACTGGTTTATACACTGCTCTATAGAAAATTTCACCAGTTTGAACACAGATTCAATTCTAACATTCTGTTAATGTACAGGGGTGTGACAGATACCACATATGTATTCTGTGTACAGAGAGTGAGAGAGGCAAACAAGTAGGTGTTTTCTTATGCAGGTGGCTCTGCAGTAGCTGTATAATCCATGATCATAGAATCATAGGATCATAGAATCATAGAATCATAGAATGGCTTGAGTTAGAAGGGACCTCAAGGATCATGAAGATCCAAACCCTCTTCCACAGGCAGGGCTGCCAAGCTCCATGTCTAATACTAGACCAGGCTGCCCAGGGCTCCATCCAACTGGCTTTGAACACCTCCAGGGATGGGGCATCCACAACCTCTCTGGGCAGCCTGTTCCAGCGCTTCACCACTCTCTTGGTAAAGAACTTTGCCCAGATATCCAACCTAAATCATCCCTTCTTCAGCTTCAACTTAAATTATATCCAAGTTCAGAAAACAATATAACAGTGATGCCATTGATTAGGAAATCAGGTGTACAGAAGGCAAAGAAGGCATTCCCTGATCTTCTAAGAGCTTTCTGGAGAAGAATCTATGTGCTCTCACCTCCAATCTTCTAGAGCCACAGCTCTTTCTGTAACAAGACTGGGATTTGACCAAATGTCTTCACAATTTTTATGAGTCCAGTGTCTGTCCAGTCACTAATACATGCATGAGTAATACCCTAAAGATGAGTTAAAACATCTTACCTTGTTCTCAGCTGTTCCTCTCTGCCATTCCCCTCTGTTTGGCCCTGTAAAGTCCTGCAAAGAAGAAATGGATGAAAAAAGTCAGTCAACAATTCTGAAATACTTGTTTAAATGATTGGTTTTTTTTATGTTGTTGGGGGCAAAAAAGAAAAAGGAAAAAGTAAAATATTACAAAGGAGAGACGGGTTTACAGATTGAGAAATAAGTATCTAAGGCAATAGATTATGCCCGAGTATACCTGGAGTCAGTCTCCCAAATTTACTTAAACACCCTGAAGATGCTGCTCCATTAGCTGTGTGAACTGTGTGTGCAGTGCAAGATAGGGTGAAGAGATGGTAGGAGAATCTATTTAAGATTTTTCTAAACCAAGAGATAGGAGCACCTGTCCCCTACACATAAGAGGTCTGAGCATAGTTCCATGTGCTGCTGCAATACTCTCACCAACAGCTGAAAAATAGGAACTGATAGAAAAAAATAAAATGGTTGACTTAAAGTAGTACCAGAGTAAGGAGATGGTAAATGGTGAGTAGTTAGTGCAGAGCAAGAGCAGATCTGCATGCCAGATCTCTGGATCCTTCAAGTGGACCAACTTATCCCACAGAAGACTCTGCATCTGTCACCATCCCAAACTGAGAATGGAGTCCTAGCAGAGTGTGGGAAGTCACCAGGTGATGTATCAGTAGTCTCAGTGGATCATTAGTGGAAAGGAGGGAAGGAGACAGAGACTTGAGCCAGTATTTCTTCGGCATTTCCTCAAATAAAGATCCAGTCTTTATGGTGGCCAACAAAGTCTTATCAGGAGGGTTATAAATAAATGAAGAAAACATGCAAGAAGGAAAAGGTAGCCTATACAATCATTGTCTCCTGTTTTTCCCCTAGGCAAAGCATAATATAGTCACATCCCTCCTTGCCCATCCACGAAGTCCTCAGATAAACTTAATTGCAGTTCAGAATTCAGTAGAGATAGGCCACAAAATCAAAAATATGTTTAGAGAATAAGTCTACAGCTCTCTTCCCTGTGACTAAGCATGCCTGTACTAAGAACTTGGTTGTGGAAGAGAGACACTGGTGCAGCTATTCTTAGAGATCAGCCAACAGGAGCAAGAGGCTGGTTTGTCATTCCCCATGGCTAAGGAGGAGTTGGGATGCACAGCTTATCAGTTCCGACAGAGACTCTATGATCTGTGTCAGTGTGAGAAGCATTCTTCTTGTATCTGAAGGCAAGGAAGAACAAAAAAGCAACGATAGTTAACTACTGTTCACAATTCAGCTGAAGTCACAGACAATAAGCTTTGCTTCCAACCAGAAGAGCTCAGCTGTGGTAGGAAATAGCAATGGCAGTATCTAAAGAAAACTGTTTAAATTCCCAGAAATATTGTTTTCTTAGCTCTGATACTTGGCGTTTTATGGAAAAGATGGCAATAAGCATCTCAGAGTGCATTTTAAACACACACACGTCATTATTATGGCTACCCCAAGACTAATCTAGAGATTCCTCTTGCCTTGTGTTAAACAACAATGCAACCACTGGCTGAAGTAATTGCAGAGCCTTTGGCTAAGCAATGAGCAGTATTTCTGGGTGACAGCTACCTAACATAAATATCAACATACTGGATACTTACACATTGATCAACTCTCTGCTATAAAGGGATACTCAATACAGTTACGACTAACAGTTGCAGCACAAAATGAAAAGAATATCACCACCAACGTCCAGGTGTAGCTACTCAATTTTTATATTTTCAAGAAAAACATTAATATCTTTGTCCTGAATCATCAGCAACAGGATTCACACTTAGAGGACAAAAAGTGACTATCAGAAGATGAGAAAGGAGCGACAACTCCTAATAGCCAGCAAGCGCCATGCACACTGCAATCTCTACAGTGAGAATGAACTTCTGTTTTGCAGTGGCTGCTTTTCAAATCAATAGGACCACTTATTAATAAGATGGAAATTGAGGAGATTTGCCTTCATTAAGGTGTGCAATGGAGCACTGAACATTGAGACATCTCCTGTTAAAGATATTGGAGAACGTTTTCATGGGCAACCATAAGCAAGGTTTGTAAGTAGAAACTGCTATAATTTGGTTGTGCACTTTTGGTAATAGTTATACAGACTGTTAAGCACTGCTGAGACTCCTTCAAATACATCTCTGACTCTTTAAAACTATTTTTTAAATGAAGACAATTAGAGCTTTCTTCCTAGCTACTGATTTGCCAAGCTCATCTGGCCTAACTTCTGTGAGGAGCGGTATTGTACAATACACAGAGTCTCCGTCATGCCTCAGGCTTTATTTATGATTATTCGGCATGCTGACTAGCTTATTCTTTATGGTTTCTTCCTCTTTTGCCTTGTAGATCATTGTCCAGGTTGCATTGTGCACAGTCCTTTCATGGTATCTTGATGAATGATACATTGCCCCCTCGCTTGGTGCTGAGTGATACTATACTCTGTGCATCAGTACATTTTATCTTTTTATATATTTTATAAGTCCTCAGCATCAGAATATGCTGTGCACCTCTGTTGAGACTTTTTGCTTAGGTGAACTGTCTGGACTCAATACAGATGATTTTTCCCTCTGTTCATTCAGACTCAAATGCCTAAGGATATAACCAGCTCACTGGTTAAATAACTTCATACATCACAGCAGTCTTTGGCTCAAACCACTTCCAGGGATGAGAGGAGTATTTAATTGAATAATTTTGTGCAGTGATGGAAATATCACAGGGTTCACTATGAATGATATCAAGTGTTTTCAAGTTGGCAACATAGTTGATAGCACAGTTGTATGGGGTTTTGTAATACTTCATCATACTTTTGTAAAGACTTACAACAGGCTGTATCTGTCTAAAAAATTGCTAACTTAAAATGATCTGTAACTAGCAGTACCAGCCAATGGTTGGAGATCTCTCTCTATGTTACTGGAATAGTGAAGTTTCCAGAAAGTCAGGTTTTCCAGAAAGATCAGGTTTACAGCAGCAGATTTAAGAGACAGAGCATTTTCCCTAGATGCACAGATAACTCTGCAAGATACAGGAAGACCCTCAAGCAGCCATTACAGCTCTCCAGTTCAGTAAATGAATTCTGAACTACATGACTCATCTGCTTCTGACCACATCTACTATGCAGCAATAAATGCAGCCATTTTATTATTATAAATTCTGCAGGATTAACAGGGAAAAAAAAAAAAGGATTCTTCTCAGATAGGTACATCAGCTCTGTGCTTTATCTCCATTTGCCATTCTCTTTAAAGATGCAGTAAACTGAAAAGCAGTATTTACTGGCATTAAAGTGGCTTTGCTGACACGCACAGCCCTGAGTAAATTTATCATAGATTAAAGTCTATCCCTTTTTCCCATTTCTACTCTATACAGGTTATCATGACTGGTCTTCACTTAATTGACTTTGAACAGCGCAGCTTGGCTTCACATTGCTGATTACCAGGTATTAGCTTCTGCATAAACTCCTGATGCATCATATTGTACTGGAGATGAACAGAAGGTCAGAGTTCTGTGAAGACAGACATTAAACCCTGGCATTGCAGAAAGTGGTGCTAATGGTTAGAAGACAGTTCTACCAAGTGCAAAATCCAATTTGTTTTTGTGGACTATCTGTCCTTTCAAGTCTTATGATGGTCTTTTATTGTGGTTCTCATGATCTGTGTTGAGAATTACATCTACAAGCCTTCCTCTCAAAAGGAAAACCATTCAATAGCACAATTAGAAAGACAGGATGACTTAATTCGCAGGGAAGATTTTCTTATTTCCCTAAGTCTAAGACTACAGAAAGGCCAAAGAAAGAATCATGCCACTAGATAAACACATAAAATTCCATCTGCCAGTAGGAAAATCAAGAAAATGAAAATAGTTACTTAAATAAATAAATAAATAAAGTAGCAGCAGCAGGAAAAGAAACCTGTCTCTATGGCAAAATTGATAACCACATACTACTACTTCAGGTAAGGAAGACAGTAGATGGCAGTGTCCCCCAGTACTTCCTAGGAAGACCCAGATCTCACACTCAAGTTCTCTGCTATAGAAGACAGGCCCACACCCCAGCCAGTGACAGATGCCAGACAGGAAAGTCTTTACTCCCCATTGTAATTTAAAAACTGGAAGAGTAGTGCTATGCAGCCTCTTTTCTCTTTTCTCCTTAGGAAAGCCTTGCAGCTCACTTTTCCTGTCTTGCAAGTTAACCTACTATAAATGACATCTGACAGATGACAGCAGAAGATGATGACCATTTCTGGACTGAAGGAAACACTGGTCAGTCATCTCATCTAGTATGGTCTCCAGTAATGAATTATGACAGCTTTCCATTTTTTTAAGTCCTGACATCTGGCCTTCAGACACAACGTATTAAAAGCTGGGGAAAAGGTCTGAGGGCAGAAGAGAGATCTGGCTTCCAATTATGCGTTTCTGCTGGCTTCCAATGTAACAACAAACAAATCGCCATCTCTCTCTGCATTTGGCTTACTGCTGAAACACAGAAATCTCTGCTTAGGGATATATGCTCAGAAGCAAATAAATATCTGCTCTCCCACTCAGCAGAAGATAGCATGATAATTCCAGTAACTCAGAGAAACAGATTTCTGTAGCAGGTACCTAAACATATGCTGAAATTTTCTCACAGGAAATAGGCAAAATTATTTCATTAACATTTGTAAGATGACCATGATATTAAAGCCCTAAAAAAAGCCTAAAAAAAAAATAGAGAAACTAAATACAGAAGGAAACAGCATTTTAAAATGTTTTTTTTTTTTTTCAGTGACAGATCAGAACTAGGATCTGCTGCAGAGCAGATACCTCTCAGAGTTCTCTGGAAGAAGGGGAGTACAACTGAAGGCCTTAACGGAAAGGTCAAGAATTAGAACAGCCACTCTTTCTGTGCTGCTGGATATTCTGTTCCCTTGTAAAAATCAACATAACTCTGCCAACCACAATGTTGGGATATAAAAGCTGATCATCTGACCTCTTCTCTGAGCTTTGGTGTTATCTCGGACTCAGAAGACCATTATTAGGGTTCTCTGCAGCTAAACAACTGCCGCAGAGCACAGTGACATGAAGTTTTGACACCTACAGAGAGACTAAAGCAGGGCATAGGCTTTGCAACTGGCCTTGGGTGCAGGGATAAAGAATAATGGCAAGGTAAGCCAATCTGACAATATGTGTCATCAGTATTTAAAATTAGCCTTCATGAGTCATCCGGACATGCTAGAAGAGGGGATCCCAATCCATCCACATTCTTAGCATCCTCCCTCTCAAGCTCCAGATTGATACAAAACCTTTAATTACAGCATGTTATTAACCTGATTTTCATATACAAACATGATACAAAAATATAATTTTAAGCATCCTCAGAACATAGTGTGATGCATACCATGGTAGCAAAGGACAGTATACAAAAGTCTGAATAGGGACAAGGGGAAACAGGAATGGATTTGTAAATCAATTTTGATCTCTGTGTTGTTACAAAGCTCTGTTTCCAGCAGAATTTGTGACTAAAGCCATTTGGAGCTCAACCTCATATGCTGTATCTTCCAATTTCTCTTGAATAGATCAGGAAGTGGTGCTACCATTGTTGGAGAGAGAAGGACCCACTGCACCAGAAGATCCCTCATATGCTGATTTTAGAGTTCCTCCAAGAGCTTAATTGATTCTCCTGCCCTTTCAAGGTGAACTGCTGGGTTCGCCTTGATGTTGCAGAAGTAACTGTATGCTGTGGAGCTGTTTGCAGTGGATCCAGAGGAGGGCCATGTAGATGATCAAAGGGCTGAAGCATCTCGCCTATGAAAATAGGCTGAAAGAGCTGGGCTTGTTCAGCCTATTGAAGAGAAGACTCTGGGGAGACCTCACTGCAGCCTTCCAGTACTTGAGGACGGGAGTTTATAAACGAGAAGGAGATCAACTTTTTACGCAGACTGATAGTGATAGGACAAGGGGGGTGGCTTTAAACTAAAACAGAAGAAATTTAGGAAAGACATTAGGAAGAAAATCTTTTCTCAGAGGTCAGCAACATAAGCTGCTATGCACTCAAGGCCAGGTTGGATGATGCCTGGGCAGCCTGAGCTGATGAGGGGGAGCCCTGCCCATGGCAGGGGATTGGGGTTAGGTGGGCTTTGAGGTGCCTTCAAACCCAAGCCATTCTGTAATTCTAAGACGAACAGTGACCGCATTAACTGCTGAACAAATCTGTACCTCCCATTTGGCACTCTAAGATCCTTCTGTGTTTTCTGTTTATCAGTAGAACACCTCACCATTATCCTTTCTTCCAAGAATTCATCTTTCCAGGTCACCCTTAAGCCGGTATCAAGATCCATCAAAGTAAGAGCAGCACGTACAATGTGAACATGAAAGGTTCAACTGTGCCCTCAAGCTTTGGTTTTTGCATACGGTGTGCCTCACTGTCATACTCAGTGACACATGTTGTCCCAGTCTGTGTGCATGCATGCTTGTGTTTCATGTCAAATGGAGTACAGAATATTTTTAAGAAGGCTTGTCCTATCATGTAAGAGTTGACATATACATCCAGGTAATAAAGAGTCCTGCAGTCTGTTCTACACACACATAAATCTGTATCAAACTGGCTCGTGCCAATAGCTGATCTTCTTCAGTTCAGCCATCTAAAGACAAGCAAGCAAAAAGAAAGAGAAGCTTATAATCATATTAAACAAAACATTTTTTTTTCTTTTTTAATTTCCTTATCTCTTTCACAATAACAAAAAATAGCCTGCCTTCTTCTCTTCCAAAAACAACGTTTTGAAAGAAGAGATCTCTGCAGGTTTTGTATTTCTCAGTCATCCTTTGAACAACCACTATATTTTATGTTTTTTTCTATATGCTTCTATATATAACAGAAGTTCCTAAAGAGTTCAAATCACATTTTCAAAATAACATTCCTCAAAATCCATGAACAAAAAAAACTAATGAATTCTAATACTATGGCATTTTATTTCTAATGTCTGCTCTACTCTTTTATGCAACTTTTAAGAATCTGGTTCATATATATGCTGAAAAAAATAGCTTGGACTTTTTTCCGTCCTTTCTTACACACGTATACATATGCAGCAGCAGCATGCATTACTTGTGCAAAGCCAAAGGACTTGGGAGACCTCACTGCCATATCTTACTGACCCCTGACCACCAGGAAACCGCAGAAGCAAACACCCCAATTTCCAAGTCAGAGCAATGCAAATCCTGACAGAAGTAGCCTCCTTACAAGATTTTCCTAGTCATGTGGAAACCGCAAGAAATGCAAGTGTTCTACTCCGTGGAACCTATAACAATAATATTAAGTGAAAGTCATGGACAAGATCATCATGCTATAAAATGAACGCCCCTTATCTTTAAAAGGACCAACTTCTCCCCAGTCCTGGCAATGCCCAGGCTCCAGGCGCCTCAGATCATGAATTTTAACTTGATGGCTGATGTATTAATCTGTGTTAAATTAAATGAAATCAAAGATAAAGCTCAGAAAAAAAAAGAAAAAGAAAAAGAAACCTAAATTTTGTGATTAATCTTTTTAACTTTTTGTTAGATAATCAGTATATGCTGTTGAATAACTAGTGTATTTCCTAATATAGCTGCAAAGAGTTTCACAATAGCATTCATTCATTTAAAAAAAAAAAAAAAAGGGAGAGAGTCAAAGCTCTACTGTCTTACATCATTTTCAATGAATGCTTTAGAGTGAAATGGCAATCATGAGACCTCCAGCCTACACAGAGAGGAAGTGGTTTTACAGGCTTGCCAGATTAAAGAGTGACATCACATTATCTTCGTCAATGCTGATTCCAGTTCTTCGATAATCAGGCAAACATGGAAAGTGCTGTTCTTGTATCACATGGTCGGACATCACTTTCCATTCATTAGTGGGTTAGCACTGCTTGCCTCAGCAGAAGCCCTGCCTCCTCTGCTGTAGGAAACTTGCAGAAGCAGAGAGAATGTGACAGAGAGAGCAGCCACCTCTATTCCCAGGCTGATTTCTTCAAAATGTACATTCAGAGAGCCCCTGTTATTTGTGTTTGCCAAAAAATCAGAGAAAACTGAAGAATCCAGCACTTTTTCTTTATTTCTTTGTCACTAATCAAAGAAAAATGAAGAATCTGCTCCTTGATGTTTCTGCACAGAAGAGATGACTGATGTGCCATCACTTTCAATCCCAAGATGATCAGCAACAACCTCAGCAATTTCCGTGCATGTGTGAAACATTCAGAGAGCTCTAGCTACTAAAATTGCTTATAAAATACAGACACATCACTGTGTATGCAAACTGAAAATGATAGATGTGTTCCCAGTGGCCACAGATTTGAATAGTACATCATTAATTCTTTGGTAACTTGTTTTTTCAGCAGAGTGCCAGTAAAACGCCAGACTCTTGCTTTCCTTTTAGGTTCCCACACTGAAACTTTGCTGAAGTTGGAGATAGCTTGCATTTCTGGCAGAAATTTTAGAGAGCTTTCCAAGGTGAGAAATTAAGATATGTATCGTTTCTATTAACAGAAATTTGGGCTTAACTTGCAGCACTTTCAAAGTGAAGAGACAAAAAGGTCTTTCTATGTAAACCTGTATATAGGTACACCACACTACACAGAACAGCTGATATGCACTCTTCATCTGGATGCCTGGAAAGGAAAAGTTCAAAATTAAGTCTCTTAGCTGAGACATAACGCTTCTTCTCCACATAGGGCACTAAATAGAGATGCATAACATGCATTAAACATCACTCTGCATTTTCCACTTAACTTTTAAAAAAATGCCTTCTATGGTCCCTGAAATGCCCTGCAGTCCAAGACAGCCCTATCTCACAGCTCTTCCTCCTACTACATGAGTAAATGTCCTGTACTACCAAAGTGCAGAGCACCAGAAACAATGTTGCAAGCACAAGGCTTTCTGTAGAAACCCCAGATACTCATGTGGAACACAGCATTAGGGAGCAGCCAAAAGAAGATGAAGTAATGGGTTTCTCTTTTCAGTTTGCCCGCAGACTTCTTTATTCTTTTCTACTCTTCAGTCTGGAAGGTTGGAAATGAAACTCTCCTCACTGAGCATCTTGACTGAGAGGACAGGCCTGGAGATGGTAAAGGGAAGGCAAAGGGATGGTAAAGGGGAGCTAAGACTAAGCCTTCAGAGAGCATTAGAGTGTAATGTCATTCCACCAGGTCTAGAATTAAGCAGTCATATTGTCTGCAGATACATGCTTCGTGGTTGTCTGATTTTGGCAAGAGATTCAGGTGAAACTTTACTCATGGTTGAGGTGACTTTCTGGTGTCCAGAAGGAGACAAGCTCACTGTCACCAGACCTTTAGTAAGGGCACAGGTAGGCTTGTTCTGTTTTAGGCAGCTTCACAGCTTCTGTAGGCAATACATTTCCTTAAGATCTGAACCCTCTGTCTGTGTAAGAAGCTAATGAAGGATGAAAGGATATGGAGAAAGGGGGGCAACCACACAGTACACCTCCAAAACTGGAATTTCCTTAAGAAGCCAAACTAAAGCACTGTTAAAGTCAAAGCTCCACAGAGATTCATGCAGAAGGAGTGAGCGTGCCTACACTAAGCACATATCACGCACAACTTTATGCAAGCAGTGCTGCCACAAGTTGCAGTGTTGTGCAATGAATGCCTTGGCACAGCATGGCTCCTAGCCATGACCCCCCAGCTATGGAACAAGCAAGAGGTGACAGGGCTTCCGGAGAGTTAATCCTCCAAAACCCCTGAGTTTCATACCAAAATCTTGAAGTGACTGAGACATTTACTACCCACAGTGAAAAGTCAAGGGAAGAGAAGCCCTATGGTTAGTCAGAAGTAGCAACTGATGCTCAGAGGTTTCAGTCATATTGTGTTATGAGCTAGGGCTGGCCTTTGTAATCAGTTATATCCCAGGCCAACCACCTCAACGCCGGCTCAGCAGCACCTGCTGTCCTGCTTTTTCCTACAGAAGCACATCTGAGCACATCCAATGCCAGCACAAAGCTGCTGTTGGCCTGTCTGATGAGAGCATATCTCACTCCCTCATTTAAACTGTCCAAAAGGCACTTGCAATTGCACACCCATGCACCAGTTCCAGGCCTGAAACTTTATTTCAGGAGCTTCCCTGATCACTGGATAAATGGCAACAAAAAAAAAAAAGCAAACAAACTCTAACTTGTTCAGTATCACTTTTAATATAGCAGGATTAAAAACCTCATTTGGCTCAGCTAACCTGGAATCAGTTTATCCTCACTCTTTAATTTCTGGGAACTCTGGGTAAGCTTAGATGTGAGAGACACCAAATCTTATCAGCCTACAAGCAAGTTGTTCCCTGAAGTAAAGTAAGTTCCCTTTTTCATTCAGGGAACTACGTCATAGGTGGTAGAGAAGGAAATCTCCCAAGCCTGTCAGGCCTAAAAGTGGTATCACACGACAACGCCCACGAGGTTAAATAAGCACTACCCTGATAAAACCCAGCTTAACAAAGGAAAGAATTACTGCTGCCTTTTTGAATTGGAAGTCCCAGTCAAGATTATAATCCTCAGACATTGTGCCTCAATGTAAAAATTTTAAAAAGAATTCAAGTATATATTGAAATAATTCAGCCACCACCAGCATTATTCCTACACTCATACAGTTCATCTGAACTGAAGCACTCTACAAATGAGTGCATCTCCCCAGGAGTTTTCATCGTAAGAATGAAATTTCTCACCTCTCGAGAGGCAACAAACAGTAAATCATTTAAATCATGAAACCTGGATAGCAAGCAGCGAGTTCAGAAGAAAGCATCTTGTAGCAGAAATTTACTTCCTCAAAATAGTGACATTTGCACTGAATTTATAAAAATCCATTTTAGCCACTTCTCTTAAGCTAGAGTCTTGGGTTCACAGTGGATGAAAATGCTCTGACCACAGATGTGTCCCAAATGAAAAGGAATTGGGAAGTGATGCCACCCTCTTCTGTCACTCAAAGGTTTTGGCTAGGAAGCGTCACTTCAGACCTATACGAAAACATTTCACTTGTAATCACAAGACACTTACTTACTGCTTTTGTTACTGTTACAAATTTAGAATCTAAAGGTCCAACAGGACCAGTGGGCCTCAGAGCTATACACTATGCACAATGCTGTGACAAGTAGATCCTTTTCTAGAAAATTCAAATGTAATTTACAATTTAGTCAGGTTGCTGGTGGGCGAAAAAATGGGCTGCAGATTTTAAGCAGAGATTATAAGAATATACATTTGCACCGGCCAGCTTTGCATAGCCCAGACCTCAGAGCAATTGAACAGCGCGTAGTCTGTGCTCTGTGTTGGCACATTATGGGCAAGGTAGACTCAACCATATGCTCTTTCTGTGTTATTGATCTTATAGCTGAAAAGCACGTTGTCTCTGGTCTCAGGTCCTAAAGTCCCAAAGCCTAAAAGGCCCAAAGGTCCCAAAGCCTAAAAAGCTGCTTGCCAGGCAGCTTTATTTAAGCATGGAGAGAAAAAATATTGTGAAGTAAAACCATGGGGCAATAGTCTATTTTGTTTTCTTACAAAAATGTATGTGAACTGTACTCTATTAAATAGACAACTTTGGGAATGGTTTCAGCACATAATGGCAAATGTTTTCTTGCAGGTGCCTTCTATTCATCCCAGCTGAGCTCCTTCTCCCTTACCCTACTAGTGCCAGAGCCTTGAGGTAGCAGGCTTTTCTTTTTTTTTTTTTTTGATCATCCCTCCCCCTTGCCTCTCTGATACCATTCATTTACAGTTATCAGGTTGCTTTGATCTTCTCCCATGTGACTTTTCTCTCCAGGGTATTTCCACTGTGCTTTCTCAGAGGAGATGACAGTCTCATGAAGCATGAGCTGCATGTTCCCCAAAGCCAGGAAATCATTCACTGTTTCGCATGAATGGACCTGGGCCTTCTTTTTCCTTTATTGTTTGAACAGAATTAAAGGCTCCTTTGAATATGTAGACACTCAATAGCTGTCTTCTCAGCCCTTGCATGATCCTATTTCCAAATGAACACTCTTTTCATTTACACATACATCTGAGCATCGGTTGTTATTCCATTTAGACCAAAACTGTGCAACTTCACATTAGTTACCCTAGCTAGGAGATGAAGGGTCAGGTGGATCTGTCTTTGCACATAGCAAGTTCATCTGTTTCCTATGAACCCATCTTATTTTTATTCTTGCCCTTCTCAGTTTCTTTGCTATGAATGAGAGTTGAAGGAAACTTAGTATGTGGACTCTTACTTTGCTGCCCTTGCTATAGGAGTAATTTCTTAATATATTCAGGAGGTAGTACTCTCATCAATACAAGTATCAAGTGTTTTATGGATGCAAGCTTGCACCACAAGTTGCAAGTGAACTACACTGATTCAGAACCGTTTAGAGAAATCCTCTTAACTCAGCTGATGCTTGACCATTCAAACCACAAACAACATTTACATTGGTTTAGTTTTACTACTCTGTACACTACAGGACGGAGTCAATACACCTATCACTCTCCAGACCAGCATTTTTTGTTCAAGTTTAAGACAGATAGTGTTGAGCTAGTTATGCTCCTACATAGAATCAGAGAATCACAGAATGGCTCCTAGTTCCAATCCCCCAGCCACAGGGTTGCCAGACACAAAATCAGGCACTAGATATAACAGGCTATAATTAAAATTAAAAGACTTACTCACTTGTACACACATGTGCCCAGTTTGGGTAACTGAATCTGTTCTACAGACTGTACACAAGAATGGAGGTGAACTGGTAACAACTTTATCAAATTCCAGTGCCTACTAATCCCTACTGAGGGTCAAAAGACTCCTGGTCAACTTAGAAAATGCTCAGAATTGCTTCATGATATTATTGCCTTTGTCTACGAGTTTTCTTGGTGATGTTACACTCCCTAACAGCATATGTTTAGGTTTTTCTTCAAAACTATTTGTTTTAAGAAATAAGTGGATAAAGAGGAAGTCCTAGAACCTCAACTAATCTGTAGGATCCATGAGAAAGAGCTTCACAAGCAGGCAGCTGATAAAGTTGTAAAAATAATTTAATCACAAAGAGTGCCAGAAGAAAAACATGTGACAGGAAAAACCGCTAAAGAGAGCATAAAACACCTGCAATTGTACTGCTTGCTCAACTGAACATACCAATCCATGGCAAGGAGATACAAGAGTACTTGGATGTCCCTTGACCTTTTTTAGGTTTGCACCTCTGAAAATCAGACCAGTGAGAAAATGAGAATATCTCAGACTGTACAACTAGCATACCAAACAGAATGGTACCTACTGAGCCAAACCCAGCTTGAGACAAAGGCTAAGTCAAAATAAATAAGCAAATTCCAATGTGTTTGGTGTGCAAGGAAGAAATAAGGGCAAGATTTCAGTCCAGATATATTCACCAAGGCCTAATCCCACAGCACGCTCAGAAAAGATGGATACCAGTTGCATCATAAAATTCAGAATGGTTTGAGTTGGAAGGGACTTCAAAGCCCACCCAGCCCCACTGTGTACTATGGGAAGGGCTGCCCCCCACCAGCTCAGCTGCCCAGGGCCCCATCCAACCTGACCTTGAGAGCCTCCAGGGATGGGGCACCACAGCTTCTCTGGGCAGCTGTGCCAGCACCTCACCACACTCTGAGTGAATAATTTCTTCCTAACATCTAAGCTAAAATCTAGCCTTTTCGAATTTAAAGCCATTCCCCTTGTCCTATCACTATCAGTCTATGTAAAAAGTTGGTCTCCCTTCCGTATATAAGTACTGGAAGGCTGCAATGAGGTCTCCCCAGCACCTTCTCTTCATTAGACTGAACAAGCCCGGCTCTTTCAGCCTATTTTCATAGGAGAGGTGCTCCAGTTTTCTGATCATCTTCGTGGCTCCTTGTATGGGACAAGCGTGCCACTGCACAGGGAGCTTTCACCTCCTACCTTTGTATTCTGTCACGCCTGCAGAGAAGATGTCAGGTTTTTATGATCCAGTGAGAAGAGTAGATTATTTAGTCCTGATTTGAGCCAGCTCAATTCATCTTTGAACTTTTCTTCACAGCTGAGTATGAAGGCTTCCTCATTTTGGCTATGTTGGATTGGAAATAAGGTTGGAGTTTGCTTTTGGCTTTCGAAGAAGAAAGTCTTGTCTATATAGACCAATATGAGTCACCATTAATACTGAAAATAAATCGAAGCATTCTAGCCAATAGACAGCCCTCTGTCTAAGTGGGAGAAATGACACAGTAAGATGTCATGACTTGCCACTACCTGCTTACAAACTCTACTGCACCGATCTCTCTTTTATTTTGTTATTTGTGTTCCAGTCAGCAGAAAACAGATGCAACATTACACTGCTCACCAATCTCTTTTTCTTCTCAGTAAGAACATGCTGCTGAGAAAACAGCTCCAAACACATCTCCAGATTTCATGAGAACAGAATTTCTCACAAAGATTTCCAGCATGTCACTACCTCAGTGGATCAAAAGTATCCCAGGAAAAACATTAATCATTGTAGAGCAATACTTGCACTTCCAGCCCAAACTAGAAAGCAGAGAGATGACCAGAAACTCAAGAAAAAGGACTACCCATAAAAAAACTGAACCTCCTGAATGGTCTCTTTTCCAGAGAGAAATGAATGTTCACATCAGATCTTTCTTCCATTATCTGTTGTCAACAAATAGAAAATACTCATAAAATCTCCTTCACGAAATCCTCCTAGCCACAATGAGATATGTGCCCCTAAATCCTACCTGTCAGAACACACATCACTGCTCTGATAGCAGGAGTGATAAACAGGACTTCAGTGGTCAGCATCCATCAGGACAACATTGCTGCAGGAAACTGCTAAGGATAGTAAACAGAGCCTGACAAGAGCTCATGGTTTTAACCACAAAAGTACATAGCAACCATGCCATGTTTAATCACCTCCCTACTTGTTAGGTGCCTGTATAAGGGTAACAACAATACTTGGCCTTAATATTGGAGCTGCACATGGATGAAGGTAGAGTACTCAGGCAGGATTCTGCTACTTCCATGCTTCAGAAGAGTCTCAGCACGAGCCATGTAAGCAGGGTCAGGGCAGTGGATGCAGAACACTCAGTTCCGTGATATGCTGACCTCCCCTCATGATGACATGAAGGCAGCAACCCTAGGGAACAGCTGGTAGACTGGAAGTTTGCAGGTGTCTGTCCTGTGGGCACAAAACTTGGTGGGCCGGAAATATTCCCATAAAAAGCAAAGGGAATCCTCTGAGTTGTAACAGGAGCAGAAATATAGTATAATATATACTTGAACATTGAGCTCAACTCATTAAGAAATAAAGATCAAAGACTTCAATAAGAGTTTGCTTTCCAAACTAATCTCTGCAGCTGCCATGGAAACTGCAGTAACCAATGGCCAGAGGCTCATCACTTCTGCATGGCACAGAAGTCAACACAAACAATATAGGCACAAGAGATGGAACAACTGAAAAGAATTGCCTCTAAAGCAGTAAAATTTGCATGGCATCCCTTCCAACTCAGAAAAGTCTGTTACAAACAGGCTGGTATTGGAAGCAGGGTGTATGTGTATAAAACAGCCTAGTTTCTTGACATGGTAGGTAATTTCATCTGAAAATTTGTTCAGGAACTGCTACCATTTACAGAAGACAAACAAAGCCCATGGTTCTTTCTTTCTTTCTTTCTTTTTTTCTCCAGAATGAAATATGGACAATTCTAAACAATCTATCCATTTATTAATTACAAATATAACAAACCCTGAAAGATTGCAGAACTATGTATTTGACAAAAATCTATGATGGAACTGTACAACACAAAATCAACATCTGAAAATGGCCACAGAATGCTTACCAAATGGGTTCCTCTAACCAGAACAAAGTGCTGAAGAAGACTCTGTACAGCTCCCAGAGCTAGGAATCAAGGGAAAAAAAGTTTCTCTTCTGGCAGGGAGTGGAAATAAAATGCAGCATTTAGATGAGTGACCAACCTTATTCATGTTGCACAGAGTGGAGTTCTCCATCCTACCAAGAACTCAGTAGACAGGGGAAGAAAGGGAAAGGAAGCAAAGATTGAGGGGTGTTACCAACTCCTCTGAAACATCATCCACCTTCTGAGCAGCATTATTTCCACCTGCCCTATAGGCAGACATCTTCCCTAGAATCATAAAGGTTGGAAAAGACCTCTAAGATCATCTAGTCCAGCCATCAACCTATCCCCACTATGCCCACTAACCATGATCCTCAGTGCCACATCCATACATTTCTTGAACATCTCCAGGGATTCCACCACCTCTCTGGGCAGTCTGTTCCAGCACCAAAGCACTCTTTCTGAGAAGAAATTGTACCTAGTATCCAACCTGAAACTTGCCTGGCACAAATTAAGATTATTAGCTCTCATCCTATTTCTGTTACCTGGGAGAAGAAGCCAACCCCTACCTCCTTATACCTCCCTTTCAGGTAGCTGTAAAGAGTGACAATATCTCCCATAAGCCTTTTCCACTCTAGACTAAATCATCCCAGTTCCCTCAGCCCCTCTCCAAAAGACTTGTGCTCCAGACCCTTCACAGCATCGTTGCCCATCTCTGAACACACTCCAGGGCCTTGATGTCTTTCTTGTAATGAGGGGCCCAAAACTGTACACAGCACTTGAGGTGTGGCCTCACCAGTACTAAACACAGCAGGAAAGAAGGCCCGGTTCTTAGCTAAGTCATGATCCACCTTGAACAAAAGATGGGGTTTTCTACAGAAAAAGAGGAAGCAAGAGTGTCTTCAATGATTTCTAGTGCAACTCCACCACTGAGAAGTCTTCACATAAAAAACAAAACAGGTGTTGTTATAGAAAAAGTCACTTGCACTTGGATGTGTATAGAAGAGAGAATGATAGATGAGCATTGGATAGAGCACTTGGGCAGAGTTCTGTGGTTGTATGACATCCATTCTTTTTGAGATTTAATATTTCTACACTGTATGTTCAGTTAGGGTTTCTTCTATAGCTTGTGTTTTTGAACTTTCACCAGCTGAAGTCACTAGGTCTGTTTAATTCCACATTTGCTCACTTTCTGATCACTTCTCTTCCTTTCTCTGTGTATTCTGAGAGGTCATACCAGATAAACCAAAATGGGGTCATTCTGCCATATGCTTATTTACTACGTGTGTGTGAGACCTTTTGTGTGCTATTTTTCACTTGTTATTCATCAATATATGTATTTATCTTCAAGTACCATATGGAGCAGTAGGATGGGGTATATATATGGAGTCAACAGATGGTGAGACTCTGTGATTAATATGTTCTCATAACTTTTTATTGTCTCTTTTCTTATATGTTCTACTTTCTAAGTGCCATTACTTTTGCTGCTGGCCCTGTTCTCATTTCTTTATATCTGTGTGCTGTAACACAAATACAAAAGAACTCTGTGTCTGGTTTTGGAATTAATCTCTATAGTGTGCCAAGTGATACATTTATTGAAGTAATTCATAGGTTTCTAAGGCTAAAAGGGCCCATGAGTTCTGACCTGACACTAAAGACAGAGTTTTAGCTCAAGAAGTTTCAGGGTAAAGGGCAGCATTGCTCCCATCTACTGTATGACCACTGTTAGTGTTTTATTTTCTGCCTTATGAAATGTGGCAGTCACACTGCAAAACATTTAAAAAATCTTCTGGAAGATGAAACAATAATTCTCACTATAAATTTGTAACTTGAATGCAGACAGAATGGTACATATTACGTTAGAACTAGTTTGGCATGCACTGCAGATGCCTACCTGCGATGTCACATATGCTCTGGGACACGTAACAGGGAAGAAACTGTGCATCTCTTCCATCCTGTTCCTACGCATCACACCTCCCAAACTGTTCCACTTTGAATGTCTTTGCTCAGTAGTACAATAGTTACACTTTGCAGCTGTGGAGCAGGAGGCCTAAGCACATTTTACCACCTAATTCACTTTTTCCAGGAAGCTTTCTGTATCTTCCTTATCTGGCAGCGAGGGCACGTTATCAAAAGACCTCATTTTAGCTACAGTGCCTTTCCTGTCAGGTTTATTGTTTCATTTACATGAAATTTATGCATTTAGCACTACAATTCTGGCACTTGCCAAAGTCACTCAGACTAACTGCTCCTGGTGGCTTTTTATTCTCACTGCCAGCCTAAAACGTGGCTTGAATGTATGACTGCCTCTTCTCCCTTTAATCGTAATGCATTCATGAACAAAACTGAACTATTCACTAACATCTTCAAAAAGGACTTTTGCTCTTACAGCAGTATCATGAGTACAGGAAATCTACGTGGCAATGTGTGCAAGCAGAAACGTTCATCTTGGTCAATGCTTTACTTACCCAGAGACCAGGATCAGATGAAATGCAAGCTGTGTCTTTTCAAACTACTGCTAAAGATGAGGCCAGACTACAAAGTCTCAGCAAGTAATGACGAGAACAGTCTGTTTCCTTACTGCAGAGGAGATGGTCATTAAACTTTATGCTCTTACTCTATGATTCCCCTGAAATATGATTACTAAGATGTTTTTCTACAGCTTTCTCTAGCTGCACTACATCTGATGTAATGCTGTTTCATTGTAAGCGACCAATTAGTAACAAAGGAATGAACAGCTTGCAATGATGCATAGGTTGAAATGCATCACAAAGAGCCTGTTATTGCCTCACCCATCAAATTGCTGTTAAAGACAAGGGGATTTGCAGATACTAACAGGGCAGATCAGTGTAAAAACAAGACTTATTTTAGTATGAGGTTCTGAGCACTACCATTATTTTACAGACAGCAGTAGTGACCCAAAAGCTGTTTTGAACATTATGGTCACTTCAAGCAGTCATTCAGTACAGATGTACTAATTACACTCTCTTCAGATCATGGAGGACAAGGTTACTGAATAGGCAGTTTTGCCTACATGGGGTCAAAACAGACAGGAATTTCAGGTGACTATCAATGATCATCAAGATTGTCAATGACTGTCAAGAGCTAGGAAGCAACCAGAATTTATGGAAATACAGTTTGGAAGGAATCACCCAATACAACAGCAATTGATCACAGATCACTGAATTATTATTTTCTGAATGGTCTTGACACTCCATGTTGCACTAGTATTGATAATTAATTCCAGCTATGAGGAAAGAGGATGTGTGAAGCAGTAGAAGACCTTGCTGACTAGATGTACAGATGTAACCCTGAGTGTTGCATTGAGATTGATGTTAGAAAGTGCTGATAAGCCAGAGCTCAAGTGATTGGTGAATCAGACCCAGTCAGGCTTTGAGTGATAACCAAACACCCACAGGCTGGATGACAAGAAGTGGAAAAAGAGGCCAAGACATGTCATCACAGTAGGTTCTCCCAGTCTGTACTAGCTTGATGATAAATAGTTACTATTTCATCATTTTTCTATGAGGCAAGTCTCCACCAATAAAAGGTAAATTCCACAGCAGAATTATCTATTTGGGCATTGGGTGAGGGGAACATGAATTATGAGTGTATCATGAACACTCAGCTAGTACAAAAGGAAAGTAAAAGAGCAAAGAAAAATTGAGATTCAAGTTTTTAAATTCCTTGTTTGATTCAGCCAGATTGAGAGGAAGAAATCCAGGAGATAGGTTGCTGCCTTTGCTGGCATCTCAGAAATATTAACAGTTTGTTTACAGGGAACTTCCTTGCTGAATCAGGTAAACTAAAGAGAAGTGACTACTCATTTTCAAGAGCCCTGAATGCTGCGGATTTCCCAACCAGAGCATTTTGTATGCTTCCAGCCAAGAAGGATTTGGCAAAAGATTCAAATATGTTACGAATGCCTTTCAACTTCTGGAGTTCAGGTTATGTAAACACAACATGTTTACACTGAAGAAGGGGCAGTTATCTCAGAGGAAGAGGCGAGGAGAAGGAAAGGCTGCATATGTGGGATAAATGTGTGTTAATGGTCTGCTGAAAATATCCTATGATGACAACAGATGCTATCACTGTTACTTTTCATGAACATACTGTAGAGTGAACAACAGGAGTGTGAGTACACTGGATTAAGCGTCCTCAAAAATAAGTTTTCCTTACACAGTTGTTTTCAAAAATATTCTAGAACAGATACATTCATTGCTTATATGCTCACTAAAAATATTTTTGCTATGAATAATTATGTGGTATCTTTCTGTTAAATAACAGCTGGTTACCTATACCAAAGATGTGAGTTCTGTATTTGAGCACTATGCCTTGGATTTTAGGCTGTCAGGTTTCCTAACATATGCTTCAATTGATGCATCCCCTTCTCGTGTTGCAGCAAGCAGCTAACTGGAAGCACAAAGAGAAACATTATCCCTTGTCATATATTGATATCCACCATATATTAAATAACTTTAAGAGTAAAACATGTTGTACTGACCAATGCACTCCAGTTCTGAAAGCTTTTAACCGTCTATAAATGGCACACTCCATTTTCTAGGCAGGCATTAACACAATTGTTTTCTAAAAAGATTTGGCTATTCAGCCAAGGTATTGCTACTTGAAAGTAACTTGAATTTCTTTTAGTTGCTGGTTGTTCTATCAGCAATAAAAAAAGTAAACAAAACCACAGTCTAAAATCAGATAAGATAAAATAAGACTCTTCTGTGTTGCCCATCAGCTTGGCCAGAACACACCAATGGAAGGAGAAGCAGACACTATTTCAGTAGGCAGGTAGAAAGACAAAAGAAAACACTTTCTTTTTTTCAGTATAGAAATCAACCTCGATTTCACACCATTTACACAGTGATGAAGAGACACATACATACACTACATCACATATTAATGAGTCCTCCCCACCTTTAGTCAAACTCCAAATGATCCCCTCTCTGTATTTTTCCTTGATATCTGGGTTATACTACTACTTACTAGCCTTCAAACTTTCAAATAACATACATTTTACCTCCAAACATTCCAAGTTTGATGATTTTGCCACAGTGGTTTGTCTTCTGGGTTGATTGCTTTTTCAAAGTTTTAAATAACATTTCCTAAATGCTTTTTCATAAACAAATCCAAACATTTACTAAATTCTGTTTCATTAATACTTCATTTTTGCAATTATTTCTTATTGCTGGTAGCTGACAAGAAAGCATACTAATCCATCTGGTTTGTGCTCTAGAACAGGTAGGAAATTCCAGCTTCCGCTTAGCACAATACAAACAATCTGGTCTTTTCTGAGACCAAGCAGTGAGAAATAGTCGCTTCAGTGCTGGTCAAAACCACAGTCTTACTCATATAGACAAATACATAACACAAAAACAAAGCCCTCTTAGAGATCACATGGCCCAGACCAGGTGACTTATGATCAGCTTATGACCCTGAATGTCATTTTATATCTTGACTCTGGCCTTCTCCTAGAAGGAGGAGCAAATCTTGTGGGTTCAGCTATCGGAATGTTTTAGTTTGCAACTTGTCCTGTTGAGGGAGGTCACTGCCCTGTCTTCACTTGCTTCCTCCTCAGTCTCACCAGCACTCCTGCCATTTCCCCTCCGGACACACCTTGAGCAGATTCTACTCTCCCTGAGCAGCATTTTGCTCCACTGAATGTGTTCCAGTGTGTTTGAGAATGCACATACCACTGACTTTATTGGGAGGTAAACTGAAAGAAAGCACAGCTCATCATCAGTAAGCGGGGCAGAAGCAAGATGCTAGCAGGTTATGAATGATGGCCGTACAAGTCTGAAATAAAACCAAAACAGTTAAACAGTATAAGCAACTTCAAATGAAAAGACAATAAATGAATTGCAAAATCTCAGTGCCATTTGGAAAGACAGAAATGTAGTGTTAAATAAAAAGGTGAAAACATTTAATTATTTTATTTTTGTTTTCTCTGGCATGAGAACAAAGTCTTTTTTTCCCCACTACATTATGAAACACATTCATAATGCTACTCAAATATAGCTATTACCATATTTAAATGCTTCTTGCCTGTTTGTTACCTATGAAGTTGGCTATAGCTGCATCCAATTCAAGACAATTACGACATGCACACGAAAGAGCTGAAGGGAACAACTTTTGTTCCTAAACAGCTTACCTCTTCAAAAAGAACAATGTTTACTGAGATAAATGAAGAGAAGGTGATTGTTTTAGATCACTATGACTAATGTTAAGAAACAGCTGGTAAGGAATATTAGGTAATCACATACACGGGCTGCACACTGGGAACATTACGCTAACATACCTACTATAATTTTATTCTCTTCCCCACGCAATTATTCAAAGCTGCAGCTGTGATACTGGCTTTTGAACATTAGAAACTATCAGGAAAAGCAGCATGAATCATCATCTTTTGCTTGTGTTATTTAACTTAGTCACTCAAGTGCAGCTCTTCTAAGGGGACAATAATAGAGGAAGCTAGTTTTCTTTCAGACATTTGTGCAGACCCCCTTCCTTAAGGTCACCAAGAACAAAAAAGGGCTCAGCTAAAATACCACTTCTCTCAAGTAGTTAATCTGTTCATTTTCTGAAGAGTGTTTGAATTGTTAAAATACAAAACTATTAAGAACAGTTGCTTCACCTGCTACAAGGCAATTCCTTTTCTCATAGGCTAAAACCAGCAAATCAGTTGACTGAAAACTCATCCAGTCAGCAGTAGAAATACTGGAAGTAGAGATCTATAAAACTACATAAAGAAGTACCCATTGTTGTTCTTCATCAGAGGTAATCACTAGATTTTCAATAAATTAAAAGTTCCAGCCACCATGCAGTAACACACTTACCATGTATTTGAAAATCTCAGACAGGACTCCAGAAATGAGGTGGAGGTCTGCAACAAAATTGGTAGCCTCCGTTTCCCTTCCATGGGTTTGACTTTGGTTTCCAAAGCAGTTTTTGCCTTTGAGAGCGCAGAACATTTGTTCCACTGGTTCAGAACATATCTGCTCAGGAAGGAAAGATGCAGGAAGGCTTATTTTGTGCAGCTGGTGTGTCATACCTTCTCAGCTTCCATCCTTTATCATTCCAGAAAGAAATCTGACAAAATAAGTCCACCTCATGCCAAACTGCTTCTACTGGCTTTGTGACTAAACACTATTGCTTTTCTGATCATCCATTTAACTGGGGCCAGGTAACAATTAATTTTATTTCTTACACAACTGAATCCTTAGATAGAAGCCACCTGAGGGTTGAAAGGTTCACATAAAGCTGTATTTCAGACAGCAAGGGTAAGCATACCACTCCTTAGGAGCTCTGTGTGCTGTTAGAGGGTGCTGAGAAATTCTCCTAATGAGCACCGGTGCCTCATGACCTTCTGGATGCCTTGTGACAGGGAAAACACAACTCAAGTTGCCCTTCCCTATGTGGCCAGTGTGGGACTCCTTCTGTCAAAGGCTTTTCCAGTACTTTACAAACACATAAGCGCATAAACACACATACATGCACAGAGCAGATCTTGCTGCCTGTGGTACTTTTGTTAACAGTTTAAGCTCCAAGCCAGGAGATATCTGAATAAAAAAGAAACGTGCTGCAGAGCCAATTCTATATTCTTAATGCTTTCTTTTCAATTTGTAAGGGATCATATGAAATCATGCAATATAAGGATGTTCCTTACATGCTGCATGCACGATGTAGCTATGATTTGATGTTTCAGCAGCAGCCTTGCAAGCCTCCCATATCTCATTTCCTTAGCTCTGTTTTTCCTTCTGGATCAGAGGTTTGTTACTGCAGACTCACTGAGATGCTGATGAGGCAGCTATCCTAAGAACAGGCCTATGCTCCTGTCACAGCAAGTAAGAGGTGTGAAAGCCATAAGGAACAGACATTGTCAGTAATATAAAACAGATACCTGTACTTTCTATTCAGAGACAAGACAGCTGCCAACCATTGCAATTCAGCAGCTAACAAATGTCCCTAATCTGAAGAGATGAGGCAAAAGCTTCACATACAAAAATGGGTGCAAATGGCCAGAAAAGTATGTAGTGAGCAACAGCCTGCATAGCCAGAGCTATCAAATAACTAACTGGCTAATACCAACTTAACACAAGCACAAGGTTCCCAGACCAAGCAGGTCAGTGGGGTAGGGATGTTTATAGGCACCTTATATCTACCTTAAGTAAATCATAGTAAGAGTGCCACTGAAATACTGGATAGTAATCTGGGCCAACCAAGGAACTGACATGAATCTTGCTGTGCTACCTTTGCAGAGAGGCAGCAGCCCCTAGAAAATGACCCAGATCATTTTGAACCTCCACATTTAAATTCACCAGAGCTAGATCATGAAGGCCAAGCCAGCGGCACTACACAGTACTAAGTACTCCCTGGCATGGCTCCCACCTCTTGACCAATGGGTTCTTCTCAGATGTGTGAACTGCCCTGTAGCACTCCCTACTTTCCCAAAAAGCTACTTTGCTGCAAGACATCATCATTATGTGCAGAGCTAGAAGGTTTTCACTGACTGAGAAGGCTTCTCAGGATTCAGTGGTTTCTCTGTCTTCAATTACAAGAACAAGTGTGGTTCCAAGCATGAGCACGTTTTAGACAGGCCTACTAGAAGATAGCTGATAAGAAAGCACTATGGCAGTTAAAAACATATACGTAAGATAAACTCTCTAGGTCTTTACAATATAAATGAAAACAAGACATAAACCCAAGTAACAGAGGACCCTCCCACACTTTGAATCTTCTGACTGCAGAACACTGCAAGAGTTGTGCATAGAATCTGAGTTCCGATTTTGAGTTCTGAACTCAGAAATACTGAATTCAAGCATCCCCTCATCTCCAGAAGGAAAAATGTTCAGCCTCAGGAAGCAGTTTTCCATCAGTCCACTGGGGTGTTTTTAGAGAGCTCAGAGGGAATAAACTCACTGTTCCTGAGTTCAGTGCTCCTCAGAGTTGCTTCCCACCATCCTACAAACCATTACAGTCTGTCACAACAGTGACAGAATAAAATAGGAGGAGGAAGACTTCCTCTCCATGACTGTCAGACGTTTTTACCTCAATTGAATTGTGAGAAGCTCTGTAATTGATCTTAAAATGCCACAGATAGGGAAAGGAAAAAAAAAAAAGAAAAAAAAAAAGAAAAAAAAAAAAAGAATGAACACTGTTGGAATTTAATACAAATTGAAAATCATATTAAACATTAAAAAAAATGTATGGGGAAGTGGTGTAATTTTGGATGTGGGAAAGATAAGAAATTTTCCATGCATCTAGGCGTACCTGCTAGCATGCTCATATGCCCATGTGGGCAAGTAGTCCAGAGCTACCTGCCAAGTCTTGAAAGTATTTCTGTTAGCCAAGAAGGTTGCAAATAGCTGGTTGTAAACAGCACTCATATCTAAGCCTGCACGAATGCAGACAGGGCTGCCAGGTAGCTGCAAACTAGGTCATTTGGTGGGGAAAAACCCTTCTGGTTCATCCATGGAGGAGAAGGGTTAATTTTCAAGCAATTTACCTTGAGCTCCTGTTGTGCAGTATATCCTGTTCTGCTGCCTGGCTTTGAGTAAGCCAGAGCAGAGATGTCCATGCACTCTTTGAGACCTCAAAGGCAGTTTCCTACCACTTTGTCTCATTTCCCACCACTGCAATCTTCTGATTTCTTCCCAAAGGGTTGGTTGGGACTGCTGGGACACGGGTGCCAGGCGACAAATAGGAGTCCCACCCAGTTGCTCCCTTTTCCAGTCAGATTGTATTAGGCTTACATGGCAAGATAGTGGGGTCAGAGGGTGGCCTCTGTGAGGTGCGCCCAGTAGTTCCTGTCTGTCAGATCAGAGCCAGCTCCAGCTGCTCCAAAGGGACCCACTGCTGCCAGAGCTGAGCCATAATTGATGCTTGGTATGCTCTGGGAGAACAGATTTAAGAGAGGGGAAAACTGCTGCTTCCTAAAGGTTATACTTGCACCCACCCTGTCCATCCTCACCATAGCTTCCTGAGATCTCTCTTAACACTAAACTGGATTAAAGAAGAAAACAAAAGAATCATTCCACCAATGCAAAGCTGATTCTTCTACCCACATTTTTCTTTTCCTTTTTGTAGTTGTGTGAACATCAGCTACAAAATCACATAGCACTCTCACCTCTTTCATAGACCAGAATTATTTCCAGAACTCCTTTGATGAAGCAGTACTTTCCAGAGATAGCACATGCCTCTTAAATGAACGTCGGGAGAATTATGTTTAAGCCAAACTGCAGAAGAGATGGTGTTGAGAGGTCTTTCCAACCACTTCAGATAATTTTTGAAGTTCATTCTACCACCCTCAGGAAGAGCCTCTGCTGGGTGTGATTGCACACCGAAGCTTTCCATCAGCACATTTAGATGCTGGTAGGATGTCATTAGGAGGATGCCAACACCATCAGGCCTGAGACAGCCATAGTCACAGTGATACCAGGATGTCTCAAGTGTCCCTGGATGACCAAGGAAAGCAAGCTGTTCCCCTGGTCCTTCTCACTAGGGAAGCAGTTTTGATGCACATGGAATGGTCAGATCAGGTTTATTTGATTGTCCTGGTTTGAGACACAATGATCAAGCAGAGGATTGCCCAAGAGCAATCCTCAGATAGCACTAAGACTTGATATCCCTTCTTTTTTATCCTCTCAATCTCTCTTTTTATTTATTATGCTCATTTTCTCCCAAATAAACATCAATTGGCCCTGCTATTTTTCCCAGAGGTTTGTAATGTAAACACACTCTATACAGAAACCCAGGTGACTCTGGGCAATACATGCAACTGATGGAAATACATGCAACTTTTGTCAGCTTCTTACTTTGTTGTATCACGTTCAGGAGTTTCCGATTTCATGTCCAGTAATTTCTGCTGCATCAACATAATTTTAGGCCAGAGTCTAGGCTATGGTCTATTCATTTGCTTGCAGCTCTCACAGCTGTTGCACTCAGGACTAGCCATAAACTTACTGTTCTGTCCAAGAACAGTAATCTTACTGATCAGCCTAGACACAGGTAGAAGGAGAACCTCTGTGAGTGTTAATTTCATATACTTCAGTACGTACATATGCATTATTGATGTTGGCATTACACTGTCAGCAAATTATTACTATGGAATACATATGCAAAAATGAGCCATCATTTCTCATTCTTTTCTCCCCATTCTTTATTATATTTTTCTCTCTTTGCTCATATAATTCAGAGTGTTTTTTCTCTCTCACACTTCTCTCAAGTTCTGGGGCCTCTTGACAACAGAGATCAACCTCATTTCTCCCCCTGGAGGAGTACCAGTTTTACAAATAAAAAAAAAAAAAACCCAAACAATAGAATCTTAAATTTTCACAAATCCCACTAATAAAAATAGGCCTAAAGTATTCTCTACTTTTTTTTTTTTAAAATTTTTTTTTCTGTTTTTCTAATAGCAAAAAAATATTCTGGAAAGTATGAATGCACTGTGCACAGTTTCCAACCACTTCTCTCTCTGACTAAATGCATCTTAATAGAAGCCACTCAGCTGTGCTTTGCTTTAAAACTGAGTGGCTGGAATCCATGATCAAATACTGTGGAAAAAAACAGGAAAGAAAAAAAAAAGCAAATGGATGTGTTAGAGACAAGGAGCTCTTACTTCTGCAGCAAGTATGTGGTACCTTCTGTAGTAACATATACAGTGCTAACCATATGGTTTTGATGAGCTGCCTGTCTCTTCTAGGTGGAAGTATTCCCAGGAGAGCATTATCCCTTGTTTGAGATGACAAGGAATCTGAAAGAGATTAGCCATGAAACACCAGCAGTTTGGCAGAGTCAAGAAGACAGTTCTGGTCTCCCATCTCCCAGCCTGATGCACTCATCAGATAGCAGAGGTCAACTTAAGATGCACAGCCTGTGAGATTACATGCAGCCACCCATGGCAGTCTCTTTGCCTGGGCCTGGCAATGGGGTCAAGGAAATGGGAAAACAAGGAGTTGTTTGTAGGACTACTGGCCCAGACACTCTGAAAGGTCTGAAACAAATACAGCCTTCTAGCAGACCTTACAGAGCAAGTGGTCAAGCAGAGCAACATACGTGAAGCTGCAACAGCCACCAACAGTGTTTGGTTTAGCAGTTCATCAGTTGCACATATTTGTGGCTTCTGTTGTGTGGGAAACATACATTCAAAGCTGGTCATGTGGCTGTCTCCCTCTCACATGATTTTGTGTGAATTCTTTAGCTGTAGCAAGTCTTTCAATTCCAAATGTATGCATATTGTGGCCTATTGCTGTTTCAAGTCATGAATTCTAATGAAACAAACAAGCAGAAAAAAAAAAAAGGGAAAAAAAAAAAAGGTAAGTCTCTCCACCCAAACATGCACGTGTGAAGGATTTTTGTGTAGTTAGCACAATGTGCAGATGATGCAGAGTCACACCATTCTCAGGGAAATTCAGAAATTGTTCTTCCTACAGGGCAGCAGTCTGGCTGGCTGGCATTGCCCTGATCACAGCAGCAGGTATAAGGCTAAGCATTAAGTATCTAATGGCAGAGGTCATTGTACCAGACTTCCTCCTGTATTTCACTGCAATATGCCCAGGCAAAATCCAGCTATGTCATTCTCTAGTACCCAAGGCTTCTCATGATTGCTGCTAATAGTCAATGAGAACTCTCTAGATGTTCATACAGTGCATGCTTGGAAGAATCATAGAATTATTGAGGTTGGAAAAGACCACTAAAATCATCTAGCTCAACCACCCAAGCTGGAATCTTCTGAGGAAGGGGACACAGCATCAAGTCATACAATTTCACAATGCTGTCACCCCTCCCGACATACCAGAAGCATCCGAAAGTCTTCTATTAGAGGTAATTTTCTCCACACATACATGGGAAGAAAACAGCCAGATCAGTCCACTCTGATACATATTCCAACTAATGACAAATGTTTGAACCTATACAAAACCAGAGTACAGCTCCATTTCAAAATACACACCTTGAATCTGAACAGCTTTGTGAAATTGCCATCCAGTCCTTTCATTCACATTAAGACTAAAGAGTGAGTTGGAGATCTCCAAATTGAGGAAAAGTGTAAAAATTCTGAATTAAGCTGACAACATGGATAGGACACGTTACCTTAACAAGTTTATTTAGGAGAGGTTTTGATGTCAAAAGGATCTAATCACAGGCCTGAGGAAACTGTTTCTGACAGATCAATTTGTGCACTGACAGTTAACACAGAAGTGTTTCTTGCCATGCAGATAGCCAGTGATCCTCTGGAATCATCTCAGAAGATGTCCAAGACCAGGCAGTAGCAGACAGGGACTTAATCTTACAGTCACACTGTTACAACATGTAACACAACTCTCAGTGCCCAGAAGCAGGTCCTTTTGGTGCCTTGCATAAGTAAGACAGCTTTCTGTAAAACGTCAGAGCAGAAAATAACACAGTAAAGTTTGGGCTGATATCCAATTTATTGGGAAGGTTTTAAAATGTAGTTTTTTACCAGAAGTGAATTTGCCCTTGGCCTGAAAATCATTAGAACCCAGCTCTTGCCTTCATCCTTTAGCCAGGAGAGACAAAGAAAACAGCAGACACAATTCCCTTGAGCCACAGAACCCGATATGTAGAGCTTACACGATGTTGGTTTCCCCAAGTGAGGCTGAAAAATGTCATTTACACTAAAACCTTCCCTTCCCTTTCAAGGCAATTTCATCTTTAAAGCACAGCATCCCTTTATGGCAAAAATCAGAGTACATGTAATGGATGATGGTCCTTTATTTGTACGATCAGCTGACATCAACTATTTGAAAAAATAAAAAAAAAAGAATGGCCATTGCTATTTTGGGGCATATCAATAGGGTTATTACAGGAAAACAACCAACATAATTACTCCAGTCTAGACAGCAGTGACTAGACCTTAATTGTAATAAAGAAGTTGGATTTGAGTACCACAGCTCTAAAAGCTGATTAGGAAAAAACCCACCCCCAAAAAAATAAACCAAAGAGCAATCAATTAGAAAACCTCCAAAGTTCATTAAAGCACCCAAATATATTCTCTTCGCCTGCCCAAGAAGAGCCTCTATACATTATTATTTGTCATTTTAATACAAGAGCTGAACAAATACATGTAATACGTTCACGAGTAGACTCCTTACAGAGAGCTGAGCTAATAGAACAAGCTTAATGGCTGAAAGCTGTACAAGTTGAAACTACTGTCACTTTTTATAGACACCTATATGTTTGTTACAGCTTAAAGAGATCAGTTTTGTTCTGATTAAAGGGAGGACTAGCACTACAGATACCAGAAATCCATATGGGATGCCATAATCTTGACAACCAAGCTTTTAATTGCCTCAGAAGTTGGCTCATCATCTTTCATGGGTGAAAACATAATAGCAAATAGAAATACTATTTCTCATGCAATTTTCTCTCATTCATCATTGCTGTTGCCCTCACTGTTATACTATCAACTTCAGTTTATTGAGATAAAACTGATAATACTGATAATACTGATTTTAAGGATAAAGTATTGGACAGTTTCCTTATACAGGGCTCACATAATGGGTATACAACTGAAACGCTTACCTTCCCCTAACATTCCTGGAGCAAAGGTTGTCCTTGGAAGTTCAGTCAGTCATTAAAAACTGTGGTTTCCTGAAAAGCCAGCACATTTTTCCAAAGGAAGCAGATGGGTCAGTTTAGCCTTAATTTTGTTGTTTCAGCTTAAATACAAATTCAGGTATTTGAAAGGTGAATGAAATGCTTGGTATTTTTCCTGCTTTAATGTGAAATGTTTTTAAGAAATAGCTGACATAAGATTCCGTTATAAGCTTTTTTTTGAGCTTGCCTTCCAGAGCCAGCATTACATCATTAACTCCAGCACACAGAAGAGCAGGTGGTTGTGATTTTGTTTAGTCATTCACAGCACCGATTCCAACCTCACCATTCTCAAAGAAATTAAAAACTGCAATTAAGCAATCTTCACCTAACATAGAAAAGTAACTGGGAACAGTGGAGAAACATTTCAAGATCCCTTCAACTTCAGCATTCATAAGACAATGAAGTTATTTTAGCTAATAGTTCAGATAATAATTTTCCACAATGCTTCAGTTGTTCCAAATATTTAGGACTGAAAAGTCTTTTATAACTCTTTTGGCGAATGAAAAAAAGTGGCTACAAAAATGATTACACAGGTTTTAAAGCTGAATAATGACTTACATTGGGCATAAGAGAGCCATGACTTACTGTTTCTGGAAAATCCTTGTTTGGTTCTTTGGTATAAAAGCTTATCAGTTTTCAAGACTATTTGAACACTCTATACTTTTCTCAAATATTTATACAAATAAACAAATATTTCTACAAATATTTGTTACATTATTTCTATTACAAATATTTCTAATGCAGTTTCACTGCTGTTTTGAAGTAATGAAGTGAAAGAAGCTTATTGTCCTTCCAGAGTTGCAATAATGAACAACCATCCAAAACATTGATATTTTCACAATTTGAGATGGTAGCCAGAGAGAAAAGCTTTTCCAAACTAATTTTTAATTGCTTTCTTGACTGAAAAAGGAATAATTGTTAGGATGTACTTAAAATTTTAGTTCTACCAAGAAGAATTGCTTCAGTTGTAAATAAACCTTGGAAAAAAAAAAAAAAAAAAGTAGCTCTTTAATCATTTGTCACATAGGAATGGTGTTGGATAGTACTAATATTTCCTCAGGATGAATTCCATTCTGAAAATGAGGTTTAATCAACAGGATACATTTAGCATTGCTCTGCAAAAGTTTGACTCATGTGTTGCAGGCGACTGAGGCAATGCAACATTCATGTGGAAAACTAATTAAAGAAGGAATTTCCTTAAATACTTAGAATTAAATCTGCACTGTGGTGATGCAGTCTAGATGTGGTTAGAAAAGGGCAAAATTATGGCTAGTTCTTGAGAACCTGGGAGAACCTGGCATTGAAATTTTTCAGGTGAGCCAGGGACAGAAGTTTGATCTGGTTTGGGAACTGTGATACAGATTAGCTTAAAGGTTGTAAAATTAACAACATCACTCCTAAATTTGACATCCTAAAATTGAAAATTTTCAAGGGAAAAGCCAGATTCTTTTAACATTCAAACTAGAATTAAGTCCTTAGAACAGAAATAAGCCATGAGATGAGGTAAGAAAGAAATGAAAGTCCTCTGTTATTTTATCCTTCTGCACCGCAGCCTTTCCTGTGTGCTTTCTTACAGTCTGACAGGTCATTGTCTTTGGGTTGCAACCATGTAAACCACGTGCAGTCCCCTCCTGATCCTAAGAAATCACGCAGGCCTGGCTGTGTCTTTGCTCCCTACTCTCCACAGCCATCTCCAAGCTCTTCAGCCAGCTTTCAGTCTCAGTCCTCCTCTGCCTTCCCAGTATGTGTCAAAGCTTTTCTTTCCTCTCACAAGCTCAGATAATTTCAAGATTTGTCCCTTCCCTAGAGAATCCCTTTTTCCTTGGAGACTCAATACTAATTCTTTTATACGAGTGATATATTCTCTGTTTATCAGCAACTATAAATGGATAAACACCACTCTTACCACTAAACAACTGGAATGTGGACTGCACAAACGTCCTACAAGGTTTTGACTTCGTATATCAACTTAGAATCTTACAATCATTTAGGTTAGAAAAGACCTTCAAGATCAAGTCCTACCATCCACCTAACACTACATGTCCATGATAAATACATGCCCACTGTTGCCACATCCTCACATCTCTTAAATACCTCCAGGGATGGCAACTCCACCTCCTCCCTGAGCAGTCTGCTCCAATGCCTAACCCTGCTTTCTGTGAAGAAGTTTTTCCTGATATCCAATCCAAATCTCCCCTGGTACCACCTAAGGCCATTGAATCATATCACTTCTCACCCGAGAAAAGAGACTAACAGCATCCTCACTGCAACCATCTTTCAGGTATTCGTAGGGAGCAATGAGGCTTCCCCTCAGACTCCTTTTCTGCAGACTAAACAGCCTCAGCCACTCCTCAAATATCTTGTTTTCTAATCCCTTCATCAGCTTTGCTGCTCTTTTCTGGACAGACTTGAGCAACTCAATATCCTTCCTGCAGTGTGGGGCCCAAAACTGAACACAGCACTGAGGTGCAGCCTCACCAGAGCTGAGTACAGAGGGATGATCACCTCCCTGCTCCTGCTGGCTGCATGATTTCTGATGCAGACAAGGATGCCTACGCATACTGCTGGCTCATGTTCAGTTGTCTGTCAGCCAGCACTCCCAGGTCCTTTTCTGCCAGCATGTTTTCTTCAGAAACACGGCAGCAGTCCTTACAAGCTTGTACCATCTGATAAGAAACTTTTTCAAATATAAATGCATGTCACTTAAAATTTCTGGGAACAAGCAGCACACGTAAACCCACCATGCAGAGGTCTCCACCTGCCTTTTAGCTGTGCATATAAAGGTGTGCAAGAGAAGAAGTGCAGTGGTCACTGCAGTGAACATAAGATTGTGGAATTCAGGATGCTGAGAGAAGTTAAAAAACAAAAAACAAAAAGCTAGATCACAACACTGGACTGCAGAAGAGCAGACTATAGCCTATTCAGGGTTCTTTTTGGAACAATACCAATGGCTCAACATTCTGGAGAAAAGAGAGATCTAGCAGAGGACACAAAAAGCAGTAAGTAGGGTCCTCTAAGTACATCAACAGAAAAAAGAAGGAAAAATGTGGGCCTGCTGCTGAATGGTCAGGACACCTAGTGATAAACCACGTGGAAAAGTCCAAGATATGCATTGCCTTCTTTGTCTTGGTCTTTACTGATAACATTTTCCCTGAGGAATCCCAGGACACTGAGAGCAATTGAAGCTATTAAGATTTCCCATACATCGCGGATGATCAGGTTAGGGAACATTTTAAGCAGCTGGAGATACACAAGTCCATGAGTTCTGACTGGATGCACTCACAAGGACTGATGGAACTGTCAGTGTCATTGCAAGGCCACAGTCTTTGAAGGATCACAGGCATCGGGCAAGGTTCCTCAGGACTGGCAGAAAGCCAGTGTCATTGCTTTCTTCAGAAAAATCAAGAAGGAATATGCAGGGAACTATGGCTTGTGAACTTTACGTCAGTGCCTGCAAAGTTGAGGGAGTAAATCCCCCTGGGAACCATTTCTAAACCTATTCATGCCTAACCAACCCGATAGCTTTCTACAATGAGGTGACTGGCTTGGTAAACGAAGGAACAGCAGTGTTGATATTGTCAGTACTCTCTCCCATCATATCCTCACAGATAAACTGATGAAGAAGGGACTAGCTAAATGGGCAGAGAGTTGGACTTAAAACTGGCTGAACTATTGGGATCGGAAGTTGTTACCCATTGGTCTGCATGAAGACCAGATGAGTGCCAGTCAGCAGTGGTGTATTCCAGGAGCTAACACAAGGTCTGGTACCATTTAGCATCTTTATTAATGATCTGTAAGATGAGATAATGTGTACATTCAGCACATATTCAGGCCATACTAAGATGACACGGATGGATGATAGGTCCAACAGGTGTGCTGTCATACAAGAACTACCTCAGCTAGCTGGAGAATTGGGCCAACAGAAATGTCCAGAAAACAATAAAGGAAACTGCAAAGCCACCTAAAAGAGGAATAACGCCATGCACCAGTACACATTGTGGGCCAGCTACAAAGCAGCCTTGCAAAAAAGGACATGGAATTACTGGTTAACAGGTGGAAAATGAACCATCAATGGTTTATCAGTTCAGCCTTCTGCATTAGGAAGATCATTGCTATCAGGATGCTGGTGATTATTCTGTACTGGTGAGCTGTGATGAGATCACATCTGGAGTGCTGAGTGAGGCAAACACAGAGATACTGGAGCAAGTCTAGCAAAGGCCCATTTAGAGGAGGGTGGTAAGGGAGCACGTCTTATTTGTGAGTATACATTCAGGAAATCCAGTTTAAATACAGGCCAGCTGGGGAATCACAGTGCTTGGACATATTCAAGACCCAACCAGACACAATCCCAAGCACCAAGCTTTAGCTTTCAGCATGCTCTTGCTTTCAGCAAGGCAGTTGAACCAGCAATCTTTCCTCCAACCTCAACTGTTTTGTGATTCCATGAAAGCTGTCTCTTCTGGTATCAGGCTGATTTAACACTGTCAGCCACGCAGTTTAAGAACTTGGATAATCTTCTATCTATAATTCCCAAATCTCTCTGGAGCACTGATCAGTCTTAAAACCTTGTGGAGCACCAAGGTGGGACATGCTACCTGCTGAGGAGTCAGCTTGCAATAAAAGTCACGTGAGGTTACACAGCAAAAGATGCACTGCAACAGAAGATGCTGATGGAGGACCACAACTTCTACCACACAGCACTGCTTAGTTAATAAGCATTATATTTCCAAGTGGCTCTGCAGACCTGCTTTAGAAAATTCATCATGTCCTTCCAAACCACCAGGATATTAAAGATCAAGTACATAGCAACTTCAAATAATCTAGTTGATAAGTTTATCCCTCTGTTTGCATACATAACAGAGCTGTAATTGGGATTCTCTAACTTGTCTGCATCTGAACTTTCACAGGGACTAAAAAACATCCATCTCTGTCAACAGACTAATCTCCACTGTATTTTCTCCACTAAAATAAGCGCACCAGAGTTTCCCCAGCAAAAGCATTAGGTATCTTGCTGGTACACCAGGTTCAGCAGCTTTAGATTAGCTTTAGATTGCCTACAAGACAGCAGTATATTCAGAAGCAAAGACTGTGTGGTGTAACAGCATTGTGGTGACCTACCAGAGACCATTAAGTACAGTGCTTCATCGTGCCTCATCAACGACCAGATCTTTAGAGAGATCCTCCTGGCAGAAATGCCAAATGAGCATGAGTCCTTTATAGCCTTAAGTGTGAAAGCTCCCTTTCTGGCATGCCCATGCTTCTTACTGAAGCAAAATATTATTTAAAAAAAAAAAGTGCATTCTTGTACCTGTACTACAAAATTATACTAATCACCTGCAGTCCCGGAATAATTCAAAATCGTATGGAGTAGACATGCAAAATAACCATATATTTTAGATAGTCCTCACAGTAGATCAGTATAATCTGCCTTTTATCAAGTTACTGGATGCTGTGGCAAGGAAAAAAAAAAAAAAAAAAAAGTGGCTTATATGCACTTCGAAGTGAGTACTTTGAGACCTCAGTAAGTGATAATCGAGAAAAATGGTGCTAACATCTTACAATAAATTTTCTTTATGTATTTACTAGGATTACTTTGAAGCCTCAGAAATTAAAATGATTATACAGAGTCTTACTTAAGACTTGACTTTAATAAAGCATATGATATTGGTTTTCAGAATCTCTTTTTGAGCCAGCTATAGCAATGACAGTCAAATGAGCACTTCTGCAAATGAATGGTTCCCTTCACTGCATAATGCTACTTGACATCACCTTCTTCATCAAGTCACCAGGTAAGACAGCACATATACTGTAGATATTCCAAACCCAAACTCAGCCCACAGCTGTCCAGTAGAATATCTTGTTTGCTTCCTACCTGCCCTTTCTTCAGTAGTATGTTAATTCAAGTCTCTCTCTTCCATGCTGCCCCTAATTTTTATGTGACATAAAGTAATCTAGAACTCTTACAAGTAACTCAGACTTGGTTGAATTTGTCCAACAAATTCAGAATACGTTAGAGTAGAACTGATTGGACAGACAATGCCACAGCATAAGTCTCTTCCAAAAGTCCTGAAATCAAGTTAAAAAACAATTTTTCTTAAGCAATCCATTGAACTAGAACTACTACCCGAGGTTTTAATGTTAGAAAAGTAATTACAGTTTTTCCCAAGGGAGGATTCCAAAATTTCTTGCTGGCTATGAAAAAAAAAATGTTAAATATTCAAAAAGCTCATGAAATGGGCATAAGAGACCGAGGAGATTGTAATTTTAAGTAATATATAATTCTGTTATTTGATGTTTGGGAACCTTAAGTTTGCTGCAGGAAACTAAGTTATTTGCTGTAACCTCTTCTCCAACTATATCATCTTTCCTACATAATCAAGTTGCTCAGGGCCATCCAAAGGTCTACTACGTATGTCAATGAGCTGACCTGGGAGTAGACTGGAAACTGCACTGTTCCTAGCAGCAGAAGCAACTGTTTCGACACATACATGTCTGCAAGCATTGCCCAGGGCTTTTTCACACAAGTGAGACAAGCTCCTCAAACTTGTGGTCATAGACAAGTATTATCTGAATAGCAACAGCTTCATGTATATTCAAAGCTGTTCGTGAAAATTACATGTGCACAAAGGATATACATATAAAAGGCAGATAAATTTGGTGCCTAATGCTCACAGTTTTGGTGTGCCTAATTGAATGCCTAATGCTTGTTTGGCTTTCTTTTTTGCATCTGTCATTTAGCAATGACACATTTCTTTTCTGATTTCTAGGATTAGCCGTGGAGCCAACACTCATGATAATTAACATATCTATCAAAAAAATTGATCAGAAGAAGCTAACCTATAAGGTTTCAGACAACTTATCCTTCCACTGAAATAGGTCACGAGGAAAAGGTTTTTATAAAATGTTTAGACTAGTGGGTAAAAATAACACTCAGAATTTACCACAGCAAAACTAATTCAGATATTCCCATGGAAAATATGTCTCATTTAGGGATTTATCTTCATTTCAAATACTGCGTCATGACTTTCTTGCTTGTAAACTGTGAAATAAATGCATTTCTGTCTTCAAGATAAATTACAATTTCAAAACTTTACATTAAAAAATATGATAATTTAACAATACTGAACACCAAATACTCAACAACTTGACTTTGAATGGTTGAAAAGTGTTAAACAAGGTACTAATAAAAGAACAAATACACTTCAATGAACTGTAAGACTTTTTGAATGAAGATACTGTTTGAAAAGTTTGGATGCCAGAATAGGTAAGTACTGTATTCACCTCAAGCTTTCACAAAGCATCAAAAATGAAACAACCTTGGAAAATTTAAAGAGGAAATGAAGAAGCAGAGAAGGATACTCACTGTCTGTAGAAAACTATCCCAAAAGTTTTTGTGCAGCCTAGTCCCATTAAAGAGCTCAAAATGGTTATGAAAGAATAAGTCCTACACATACACCGCCCCACAATTTCTTTAACCCATAAATCATCTCCTACAGCAGTTCAACTATGGGCAATTCTCACACTTGGCAGTCTACCGTCCCTTAAGTGACTACGGAGAAAGCAAAGACCCCCCCCAAGATAGCACTCATTTTCTGTTCTGCAGGATGATTTACCGGAGATGAAGAAGATAACAAGAATTAGGAAGGCATGTGAAAAGATCTAAAGAAGGCAGATTGGTTTTGTTCCTCCTATAATATTTTAAAAATATAAATGTGCTTCTGCCACGTGGAAGTTACAATATTCAAAACTACACACATTTGAATAGCAAACTCAAAAGGCTATTCCCCTTCAGCAAAGCATGTATCTCTCCAGCTTATAACTGTGTAAGATTCAGGAACTTTCCTATGTGAAACAAACTTGACGTATATTTATCCAAGGGAAAATGGCACTTAAATTTAATGCATGTGTTTACTCACTACCCTTAATCATTAGGAGCTGGAAGAAATTATTAGCACCAGCTTCAACACATTTTTCTGGAGATCTTTCAAAAATCTGAGATAACAACACCAACAAAAATATCATAATAATAACAATAATACGCATTGTAATAATGCCTATCACCATACTAATGAAACTAAAATCAGCGTCTGGATATCTTTTCAGAAAATAATCTGTTATGCTATATTTTGTTTATAATTTATAAAAATTGATATTGGCTGGTTCTTAAAATTGGTAAAGACATATAAACTGAAAAGAGATAAAGATTTGATATTTAAAATTCAGTCTAACCATAGTAAAAACACAGAGCTAATTATCATTTCTCCTTACCAAATACCTTTTCCCAACTGTCTCACACTTTGTTGACTCTTATGTTCCAATAACATTACCTATTGCACACCTCCTATCAAGATCAATAGAAATGGCCAGATAAATTATTTTTCTTCATAAATTGATTTGTGGACTGTGTGCTCAGTTGGGTAGAATTGATTGTTCTTTTCAAAAGTAATGCATTTTTTGCTTTACATACCTGTTTGTTCACCTGTACTCCCAGGATGTCTGTGTTTTCAAATAATCTCTCTTTTCTTCATTGGTCAAGAAAAGGTTCAAGACCTGATTTTTATAAATTCTGGTTATACACAGCTAAGGTTGGCTTTTTTCTCTCCCTTTGCAACCGCAGTACGTGAGTGGCCTCAAGTAGAGAAACACACATTGATTAATCAATTTCTTTTATTCCACAGTAGGCTGAATCCATTCAAGAATGCTGTAAAGCACCAGCTATGTATGCTAATACACTAACATGAAGCAGAATCAAGGTGAGATGTAAAGCTCAAAGCAAAAAGTCTTGCCCAGTCACCCTCTTAACCTTTCTGATAGGAACTACTGGGCCTATTATTCTCCTCTTATCTGTTATGTATTGGTTTCCAATCAGACCCAAATAATAATGAAAAGCTATAGTTTCTACGGTCCTGCAATTCCAATCCCATTTTCATAAACTTGCAGTTGTTCCTATATGCAGACAAGGAAGACCATTAGGCACCTTCCTGAACCATTCAGCAAAATAAGTGCCAAGTATTGTTTGACAGTAGCATACTCATATAATTGTTTATTTGGGTTAAGTTTTGATGCAGTGAAAATGAATGCTAAGTATCCCAAGTGCATTCACAACAAAATTAAACTCGTTTTGTGGCTAGCATCAACTAGTTAGAGGATCAAAGCAAAACTATTACTGGATGCCAAAAGCTCTTTTATTGCAGCAGAACCATGAACAATGAAGAATTACATAAACTGTTTAGTGTGGCCAGAATCTCCATTGCTAAAAACAATTTACAGAAATCAAACTCTTGTTTATGAAAAGTTCACAAAATAAATAGAGAAAAATTTTTGTTTGATTGTCTGTTCATACAAACATCACTGAATACAAACTTTCTCTAGTTTTCCTAGCATCCTCCCATGGCTATAATCTGGAAGGAATAGTCTTTATCAGAGGCTTCCTTCAACTATCTCGCACTACATAATAACACAGAACACTCATGATAGCCTGCAGTAATTGCAGTAGGTTCTGTTTCTCTGTCAGATCTCTCAATGATAGAGTTGTACTCAATATCTGATTTCTAAATGCTTTTCAAACACTTCTTAATTTTTGTCACGCTGCCTGGAACCCTGATAGTCTTTCATGCAGAGAGAAAAGCATATTGTCTTGAAGCAAATCTTCCGATACTCATCTCACCTTTGATAAAACATGGGTTATGATACCACCGTGAGATGAAGGAAATCCCACTACTTCAGATAATCATTCTGTAATCAGACCCTAAGCAGGCTTTATTTATGAATTTGTAAGTTCTGCCATTATGGTGTCTGATATTTTTGCAAAAAGAGAAAAAAAATAACCATACAACTTCTACAAACAGGCACTTTGTTGACTGCATGGGTGGGTGCTCATCTGCCGCTTGGTTTTGCCCTTCCCCATTCCTCTTGCATCGCTCTTTCCAGCAGTTGGGCACAATTTCACAAGGGACAAAAGGCAAGAGGACATGAAGCACTTACAGGCACTGCTTTGAGGGCAACAGCAGCACTGTAAAACTGATGTGTAACCACATGCAAAGTCATGCACAGACCAAGCATATAATTGCCACAGAATGGCTGAATTCGGAATGAGAAACAGAAGGTCTGGGGAGGAGAGAGAACAACAAAATGTGTCTCACATCATAGCGTAGCCCATCTCTCACAATAACCATTCGTCTTGGTAAGAAAAGGAAAGGTTTACTTTAAAATTGTCCAAGATTTATTGAGCAGATTAAGTGTGCCACACCTAGGTGTGCCATCAGCTAAGTATGTTAGTAAATAGGGAACACACAAAGTGGTTACGCACTGCCAGTCCAACATGACAGCTACACACACTCATTCTATGGGAGAGTTCTATACAGTGTGCATGAATCCATCTGCCCTCACCTCAAGACACCATTGCCAACAGAGACCAGCACTGGTTCTGTAGAAAACCTCAGGACAACCCCTAAAATCAACACAGATACAATTGCTATGTGTTCATACAATACAGATCACAGAAAATACAAAACTACATGAAAACTACACTACATGAAAATAATAAGACCAAACTCTTTCTTCTACAAAGTGACAAACTTCACATACACCTTTCCTTCCTTTTTTCCTTAAACGAATGTTTGAAGAACAATTTGTGAGATGTAGTGCTCAGAGCTTGGAAAATGAAAACCATTTGGTTTAAATCCTAATCTTTCTTATGACTTTTTGCCTGACACAGTTCATGGAAATAAAAGTATCTACGTGCAGACCGGGCCACTAAAAACTGTTGATCCTGCAACTCAACTTTCCCTTTGAGTTCTTTACTTTGTCACACTAGTGTTATTTTAAGAGATCAGCTGTACATGCTCACAGATACGTCGTAGGCATTATAGACTGTCACAGATTTAGGTAGAGAATTTATAACTAAATGAATAGAATCTTAAAGAAAAAATAAAAGCAGTTCTATTTAGGAAGAACAGAATGTAGACTGTCCCTGCATCCACTGGCAGAACAAAATCTTTCCTATACAAAAATAACAGAGTAAATATTTGTGGAACTGAAAAAAAAATGAAACATAAGAGAGTTGTGGAACATGAAATGATCACACTATGTATGGTGTAGAGAAGGCAGCAAACATCAAGTGCTTGCTGGTTTTTCAGGCACAAGAAGTAGGATCCATTGATGAAAGCTAGCAGGAGACAGGTTTGAAGAAATAGAAGGAGATGGTTCTACACATAACTGGTGGAATTTGTTCCAATCTTTTTATGCTATCAGTATCTAACTAATTACCAGAAAAAAAAATGTAGACAAATTGGATTAAGTTCAAAGAAAAGCTACAAAAGCAATTAAAGGATATTAAACTAAAGGAAGAGGAGGAAAGAGAAATACACAGCACTGGCTAAATGACAGCAAAGTTATTACATCTACAACGAATATTTAAAATGCCTAAACTTTACATTCATTCATTAGTAGAATCATTCAGAAAGACACAAGAGTGTATTACACAAATATCAGGGAAAAACATTAAATGATTAACACTGAAGTTCAATGGTAGGGAAAACTTTAATTAGTCTGTGAAATTGAATTAATTGACACAATATTAAATTAGATAAACACTAGAATTTAGAGGTTGGAATAGAATTACTCCATCAATTTGCAATGCAGAATGTATAACTAGAGAATACGACAAGAGGGGGTTTCCAAAGCTGCTTTTTTTCTTTTTTTTTTTTTTAATCAGTAATTTGTGGGATTAAAAAAGTAGGACTTTCCAACTGAATTGGAAATAATGGGGCAGAACTTGGTTGGTTCTCAGGTTGAATACTAGGGGAAATTTCTTCTCCAAAAGAATAGTGAGGCAGTGGCACAGGCTGCCCAGGGAGGTGGTGGGGTCACTGTCTTTGGAGGCATTCAAGAACCCCTGTGGATGTGGCACTGAGGGACGTGGCCAGTGGAGATGGTGAATGGGCTGAAAGTTGGACTGGATTCTATGACTCTAAATGTGGAAGCACTCCTTGTAATCCATAAGCTGAACGTAGTCAAGTCGCGAATTACATGACTTCCAATTTTTAAGTCTGAGGGGATTTCACAGGGAACCATATCGTAGGTGTACGACGAATCATTCTCCACTCATACATTGCAAAAATTATTGAAGTAACGTATTCTGAAATGTGACAGGGGGCCTTTGCAGACCATGTAGTCATTTAACTATACAAGAAGTACCAGCTTTTTCCAGTTTGAGAACCAGAATTGTGTGATAAGGTACAATGGCTACAGTTCATCTATGGGTATCTGCACAGACTGTCTAATGTGTTTAGACCCTATGAAGAATTTGTTAACAGTAAATCAACGTTGTCATTATTTAATAATCTGACTGTGTGCTATCCTGATGAGTGGAAATAGTCAATTCTGACTTTTAAACATCTTAATTTGAGGTCATTTTATTGGATGGGCAGCATTAGATAAAAAGCATCCAAATCAGAGCAAACATAAAAGTCTAACATGATTTCATTTGGCAAGAGAAATACACACTGACATTTCTTTTGTCATGCAAACATATGACAAAAAATGCAGGGTGAGTGAGAGTTGTATTGTACCATGTTTATCATATGCATGTTAAAAGCCTCAGACTCAAAGCCACACTGTGAACAAGTGGGCTCCTGAGAGATGGGAGAGCTTTACTGCAAAGGGACCCCAGTTGTGTAGTGATGAAAGAGTGCCAGGGATCAGCAAGTGCTGCAGGATAGAAGAAAGGCCAGAGTTCTTTTAATGACCTTTAGCCACAGGAATGAAAAAGTAGTACGACATCTTTAGGAGTGGCCAAGACAACGCCTTTGCATCACTCGTCACTTCTCAGGACAAGCATTACCTCTGCTGGCCCAGAGAATGAAGAAGGAACTGTGGCTTCAGAGGGGACTGCATCTCCTGAGAGGTGCTGAGGATAGCTTCAGCATCAAGAAGAGTCCAGAACCCAGTTCTGACACCAATCAGGGGCAACTTCCACGTTTCAATCTCAGCATACCGCAGACTAAAGGCTGATACACAGCTTTGCCAGACAGGGCTCAGATGCTCAGCCTTGTGCAGAGCCAAATCCACAGTGACTTAAAACTGAAATCAGGGTTACCAATAACTACATGGAAATAGCGTTGTTTCCCAGAACACAGCAAATCTTTCACAATGTACTGGGGTGCATGTTTTTCATCTCCACTGAGCTATGAACAATAGGCAACTCTCTGCTTTTATTAAAAACTTTGAGGGATTATTATTTTAGTTAAGCCTTAAAGAATTCATACCTATCTGGAAAGGGCAGCTTGTGTAACGAACTTCCTGTTTTCATCATAGCTTTTTGCTGTTGCCTGCTATTACCCAGTTACTACGAACTGCCTGGAGTTTATTTTTAGCTCACTTGAGCCTATTGTAAGGTCTGTTTGAGAACTTAACTTCCAAATCAGAAAATGAAATTATTGCATCTAACGCTGAGCTTAGGAATATATTCAGAGGTCTTTGCAAACAGCCAAAGCATAAACTGAAAATAGGTAATGAATAGCAATTGAATGCAAGTAATCTGTTCAATTCAAAATCTGTCTCTTATTTTCAAATTACACCCTTAATTTGTAAAACAAGCTTTTGTTTTATAAACAAGGCACACTTCATGCCTTCAATTCCCAGTTAAAACAAAAGAGAAGAATAACTATTTGCCAAAATAAGCCGGGAGTTACTTTCACTTGAGGAAATATACGTAATGATCTAAAAGTCTTGAGATCACAGAATCAAGAATTTTGAAATCTTCAGCATTAAACAACTTTTTCGTGTATATCAACTCGAATGGAGCACAAGTGAAAATCTTTAAGACAGAAATGAGACTGAATGTGAACTCTGCAAATGACACTTTTTAAACAGTCATTCGTCTTCTCACAGAAAAGACAAAGTAGCAATAATAAAATCACATAGAATTACGGGGAAATTCAGGTGAGACAGGATTTAAAGAGGTCATAGAGTCCAATGTCCTGCTCGAAGTAGAACAAGCCATAGGGTTATTTAAGGCTTTAACCCATCTGGTCTCAGTAATCCAAGGATGGAGAGCACATGGCCTCCTCTGAACAACCTGTTCCAGTACGAGCATCCTCATGGTGAAAAGATTTCTCTTTGTCCCCACTGCAAACCAATCTAGTATCAACATCTGCTCATTCCCTCTGTTTCTCCCATGCTGCACTTCACTGAGAAGTGCCAGGCTCCATCTTTCTGATGTCGCAGCCATGGGAATGCTGTGTTAAGGCCCCCCAAGGCTGTCTCTTCCCAAGGTTAAGCAAGCCCTGCTCCCTGAGCCTCCCTCCAGCCCCCTAGCTTTGGCTCTCCACCAAACTCACTCTAGCTTACCACCTTCTTTCTTGCTGAAAGAAAAACTGAATACAGTATGCAAACATGATCTAATAAGTGCTTGTGCAGGATCCACACTGATCTACACTGCTGGATCCTGTCCAGCCTGCTGCCCACCATGTCCTCTCCACAGAGCTGCTTCCACCACTCTGCCCCCAGTTTGCACTCCTGCACAAGGTCTTTCATAGAATCATATAGTTACAAAGTTGAAAAGACCAATAAGACTGTCAACCAAGCATCAATTCATACCTGTGACCACTTCAGACCACATCACCAGCGCCACATCCACACGGTTCTTGAACACCTCCAGACATGGTGACCCCAGGCCCTCCCTGGGCAGCCTGTACCTCTGCCTCACCGCTGTTTCTGAGAAGAAATTGTTCCCAATTTCCAACCTGAATATCCTTTACTTCCCATGTGCAGGACTTGGCATTCACCCTTACTGAATTTCCAGTCATTTCATTACTACAAATTACTACTTAGACGGTTTTGAAACTGTAGTTTGACATTTTTCTCCTTTCTGTTTAGCTCTACTATTGCAGAGCCATCTTACCACAAATTAGCTTGAAAAGGTAGGTTACACAGTTTCAGATACATTTAAAATCTGATTAGACAAAAAAGAGAGATAAAGTAGCCCATCCTGTTTGTTATCATGAATTATTTTTTCACTGTCTTCCATTTGCCTTATACGTATTTTAGATTTACTGCTGTAACTATTTTGGCTTTAATGGACCTGTGAGAATTTACAAAGTAAAACATACACCAAAATAAATCAACTTTTGGTCTCTTTAACTAGTCAGATAACCTACAGGTCACAGTACTTTCTGTATGTACATATTTTCAATAATTTCACTATTAAAACTTAGATTAAATTATTCACTTTAAGCCAACTCTCCAGGAAAAGTGAATATTATTTAGAAACAGGTGTACTTAAAAGGAAGATAAAAGAGGAAACTGACAAAAATACTGATGGTAAGTTCATTAAGTTTCCATTCATTACATATTTCAGTGACTACAAAGGAGATTTATTTTGGTTTTGTTGTTAAAAAAATAATAATAAATTTCTGACCACCTGCTGCTTGGGAAACTTCACAAACAATGTAATAGTTTTCAAAAAAGATGCTATAAAGTTACAACAAAAGGATATATGGTATAAGCCTCAAAAGGATATATTTCTCTGTCCCTTCAAGGAGACCAAATCCAAATGGCTGAAGTAGCATTTACTTTAAACTTTTAAAAAGGAAATGCAAAAGACTCAGGACTAAAATTTCAAAGCTAACTATTACAGGCTGCTAAACAAAGGAAACTTATTTCCATTCTTGAAGCTTTGATTTTACTGTTACGTCACTGACATTGTGATTTTTAAACTGTTTATTGCCTTTTACTTAAAATTCACCCTCGAGATAAAAAAAAAAAAAATCAAGAAACATTGTCATTACAGTCCTTTCAAGACAATTTTTAGTGAAAGCTACTTGTGTTCAGTTTGCCATTTGAGTATCTATTCAACAAGTCTGCTTCCCTTCTCTGATTCTTTTTACATTTCCCTTGAAAACAGACTGACTTCAAAGATCTCATCATCAAAATTACACAGCAGGAATTTGGACGAATTAAAATATGCTAGCACAGATAATAAAACATAGTGGCGATGGGCAGACCTTGGGCAGCTGCCAGGTGCCCACCCAGCCACTCTCACTTGCGCTCCTCAACAGGACAGCAGGAGAAGATGGGTCAAGACAAAGGCAGGGAGAGCACTCACTCATTACCATCACGGGCAAAACAAACTGAGCCTGGGGAAAAATAATTCAACTTATTGCCAATTAAAAATAGAGTAGGATGGCAAGAAACAAAGAAACTAAAAACATCTTTCCACCACCATCTCCTTCTTCCCATACTCAGCTTCACTCCTTCACTCTCAACGTTACCTCTCCAAGCGGCACAGCAGGATGGGGAATGGGTGCCGCCATCAATTCATAACAGCTCCTCTCCGCCACTCCTTCCTCCTCACACTTTTCCCCTTCTCCAATATGGGTGCCTCCATGGCTGCACAAAGAAATCTGCTCTATGAGGTGCCCGTGGGCTGCACAGGGACAGCCTGCTCCTCCATGGACCTCTCCTGGGCTGCAGGAAGCATCTGCTTTACACCTGGAGCATCTCCTGCTCTCCTCCTGCACTGACCTTGGTGGCTGTAGAGCTGCTTCTCACATGTTTGCCTCACTCCTCACCTTCTTACAGCATTTTTGCCCTCTTTTATACACGTTTTCCCTAGGCTGCTGTCATGTCGGCCATGAGGGACCTGGCAGTACCCACACCCAAAACAGCACTGGTTGGACTGAACCAAACTCCTTGGCCAACACACACCCTGTGCTCTTCACAATGACTGATACATCCCGATTGTCCAGCACTGCTGCAAAAGCAAAAACACAGCAGATTGGGGTGGAAGGTCTTACCACAGTTCTGCAATGAAAAGGAGGAAACATGAAATTTTTCATCTATGCCATAACCCAGATTCAGTTTTCTCTAGACCTAGCATACGAACAAGACAATTATTCACCTGCAGAAACTGTCTCTGGGGATTTATTTTTAGCTAAGGACAAACTGGGTGCATGAAACTTACATGGCTGAAGCTGGAATTGGTTTGGTGTATTGGTTCTGGCAGGTCTTTTTTAAGTGTTCTGCTATGGGATACTTTATCAAAACAAGTAATAAGAACTTCAAGTTCCTGTCTCACTGCTAGTGTAATCTTGGATTTTAATATTTAGGCCTGGAATGTTTTCAGCTAAATCACTGTAAATCCAGAGAACCTACATGAGCTGCTTCAGATTCACAAAAATATACCTAGGAACATCCGCTTTGTACAGTAATTATAACACTGGTTACATGTCCTTTAAGTCATAGCACACTGAAGGTATATTCAACTTCTTCTAAGTAAAGCATTTAAGAAAATCTTACTGAAATAAAATAACTGAAAAATACTGGAAACATTTTAGTTGCAAGAAACTGACATCAAAAGAAATGAATTCTGAGTTTTCAGCACTCCAACTGTTGCAATTAATGCAATTAAAATGAGAGAGGAAACATTTTAACTTACCCTTCAGAAGCAGTTTAGCCAGTGAGATCATTTAGGGCTGAAAATACCTGCTTTGAGAGGTCGTATCACCGAAGCACTGTACTTACAGGGTGACAAGAAGCTCAGGGGAACTGTGTGGAGGTCTGTACAAGTTTTCCTGCAGCAGTGCAGAGGGAATCCCAGGTCATTATTTTTGCTTGGACTTTCTGATGTGTAATCTGTTATACACAAATACAACACTGTATTTCATTAGCCAAAGAAAGTACATCCCACACTGGAACTGGATACAACAATTGAACAGCTTTAGATGTTCAGTAAATTGACAACTATGCACCACAATTCTGGTACGTCAGACCCCAAACTCCATAAAATTGCAATATTTATCTCCAAAACCATAACTGTCTAAACATTTACATCAAGTTTCTTCCACAAAACACACATTGAAAGTTTAGAAATGTTGACTGAATCATTTCCTGTGACTCAGTGATCTGCTATTGCATCTGTGCAGAACACCAGGAGAGCTGTTTTTAGCTTGACAATTTTACAATTCAATGGAATGTTAATGGCCTCCTAAATTTCATATAAAACAGCTTCTTATCATGTCCTTAATCTCTTATCAGATGTTATCTCAAGTAAAAAAAAAAACCAAAAAACTCACGGCCAGATTATAACCATGGAGAGAAGTAGTAAGAAAATTCTCCCATGCAACCGGTCTCAGATTGAAGATTAGCAGCAAATGTGTGCCAGCTATTTCCTGTGATTGATCAGATATTTAGAGAATCATTACTCTGTTCCCCTGGCCGTGTGTTACCCAGGATACACGAAGAGAAGGGGGTGTGTGCTACTGGAGTCAGAAGTTGTAAACCTACTCCTATTGTGAGCCAGAAGTTGTTTGTCATGCTCTGAATCCAACCTTGGAGCAGCTTGTATATGTACAGGCTGTTGCAGCTCTCTCTGCAAAGCTATCTCTATGTAACACTGAATTTTACCCAATCTTTAGATTTAAATGGAGCAAATTCCATTGGACACCCCATTGGACATTTCCTGCGGATCAGTATGGATCCTCCACTCATCTGACAGGTTTTATCTCCCGTCCTCCCATATGCAATAATCACAGACATAAAATTGGTGCACGTCTGTATAAACTCTTAGGAGAAGAGAGAAACTGAATACCACACTGTGCTGGCACATGGACAGAGTAAACAAGCTGAAAAGAGAGATACTTTTCCTCACCCTCCCTTTCTAGCCCTAGCACTAAATTGAGCTGTAAATTTAAAATGTTTAAAAATTAGGTTTAGAATATCACTAACTTGATTTCTTTTAAAACACACTTTCCCATTACCACCTTGATAAAGATAGCCAGCATTCAGAATGCAGTGTTTATTTGTTTTAAGAGAGCTCTTACTATGTGATTGCTTCAAGCAAATAGGAGAGCGTGAACTGCAGAGCTTTTGTTGAGCCTGCATTTTAGAGAAAATATCTTTGAAGCACAGCCTACTGAGAAGAACAGCTTTTCACAGGAAACAGAAGAAAATACTGTATGCTCAAGACAAATGGGATTTTCCTCAAGAAAGATGTAATAAACATCTCAATACAAAATTAGTCAGGAAATGTGAAAGGTTGGGGGTTGAGCTTTGCTTTTACAAAGACAAAGGAAGAAAAAGCCTATGCTGAAGGACTTACAAATTCCTCTAGAGCAGATTTCAGATACAACTAAAAAAATTTAAATGAGCGTTCTGATATATGCCTGCAAACCAGCCAATATGACAACAGCGTATACGAAGTGGCAGAAATGTGGAACTCTTCCATCCCAGCACAGCGCACCAGCAGACTGAAGCATCTTGTAACTCACCACGTTCCTCATCACCCCTTGGTTTTATGCCCCTCATACCTATATGCACCTAATAACAGCATTTCCCATTTTCCCCTCAGCCCTTCCTCCCTGGGTCTGAGGTCTCAGACTGCAGCCTGCACATTCACTGCCACCACCCCATGGTGCTCCAGCCCCTTCCATGCCCCAGGTCTATTCTCACTGCCAGCTGCTGCACGTCTTGCTGAAATTTCTCATTCACCTCTACTTGTAAGAAAGAACAATACAAAGATAAAATCACAGATCCTAACCCCATCCAAAGAGCTAGAATAGGTGTGAGTTGGCATGTTGGTGGATTCTGTCATCAGCTGAGGGAGACAATTTTTAAAAGAACAGAGGACAGGGATTGTAACGCTCCGAAATTTCAAACCTAGCTCTTCCCATGGTTCTGTCATGGAGAGGAGGGTCTTTGCAGTTAAGAATAGCTTACGGTCTTGGATGAAAGGAGCAGGTTTTGGTCTGGCCAATTGAATGCTGAAGATATCAGTCACCCAAGGCAATTTATCCAAAAGAAATCAGACTTACAAAATAAAATGACTTGGCTTCTCTTGGCTCAAAAATATGACTCTGGCCTGAACTAATAGAGAATGCACCTATGTTTAACTACCAGAGTATAATTGTCATGGGACTGAGACTAAAACTGTTGCTTGATACTTGACCTGCCTTTCCATATTTAGTCATCACTTATAAAGACCTTTGTATTTATGGCCGGTGTCCTCTTGCACTATTAGTCTGAATGTCCAGAGAAATAACTGCTTGTAGTAAAGCAGAGAAGTTTGCTGCCAGCTAAAAAATCTGAATCCCACATGGCTCATATTCAGTATTTTGTTGCTGTCTGACTTCTACTTATCTATCTTTTGTTAGAGATGAAATCATGTGAAAATAATGAATTGCGGGGGGAATAATTAATGAATTAAATAGGAGAAGGCCAACATCTAAGTCAGAAAATTCAGTGAAGTTCATGAAAATTCATGCATGGGAAGAACTAAAAATGTAGTTTATCTATCAAAAATGAATTAAATTTTAATAGGAAAAAAAAGTGTTTTAAGTGGCATAAAGCCACAGCTTTCAGTTTGATGAGTAGATAAGACAAACTAATGGGTCTCTGCAGTTGAAAGTATGAGATCCATCTGCTTCTTTTTTCTTCTTCTGCTTCTCTCCTTCTACGCCCCAGCTCTCCCCCCCTGCTCACAGCCACATCATCATATTTTATGGCTATAGCATCAGCTACTTCTATGGCTTAATTCAATTCAGAGAAATGGCAGAAAACAATCCATAGCATAAATGGCATAAATGGTCTGCCATTGCTGGAGAGGTACAAGTATTAGAGAAAATACAAAGTTATGACGGAAAAAGAAAGGGAGAAGGGTAGAGGACGTAATCTTTTTGGTAGTAGTGAACTGTTCTGTTTGCCCACTACGTTTCATTAGACCAACCCCTAAAAAGACACTGAACGAGAAGTGGCTTTCCCTCACATATTCTACATCAAATTGATCTCAGACGTATGGTAGCAATCCCGGAATTGCATCAAAATTAGCACAGTTATTCAGGAACGAAGCATCCTCCTATGGCTTCAGAGCACTCCGTTCTGCTTTTCTTAGTATTTTGGCCTTTACATCTCATTTCCCCATTATTTAGTGAAGCTGTTTTTAATGACAGGGATGAAAAACCTTCTGCCTAAGGTTCAGCAGCTCTTTTTCTGGAGTAACAAGAACTATCTGCATTCAGATAGTCCCAAAACCCCTACCTACAAAGAAGCCTCTGCCTAATATTCATCCTGGCTTGACGACAGAGCAAATACGTGAAATTCTACAGCTTCCTCCTGGCTCAGAAAGGGTTCCATGCTCAGTTCCATGTTTGCAAAAGAGATCTGGAAAAAATGTTCTTTGTCTGAACATTATTGTTCCTTAGGGGTGGCAGAGCATGTCCCTTCTGCAAGAGAGAATAGGCTTTAAGGCCCCCCATGGCACACAGCAGCTCCCAGGGAATCTATGATAGGCCAATAACCTCCTATGCCTCTAAACCATCCACAAACCCCGACAGCCACCATGTCAAATGACAATAGTGCAGAATCCCCAGAAGAGTTTCAGACTTCTGACGATGAATTGAGAACTTTATTAGAATAAGTAGACCAGAACTCCCCTTAAGAAGGCACTCCCAAAGTATGGTCCACGAGGCCAGCCGAAATGCTCTAAGGCTGGCCTGCAAAACTCTGTTAAAAACACAGTTTTCAACAGTGTCTCTCTTAAAGGTTTGATGAAACAGCTTTGTCTGGCACTGCCAAACAAAGAATAAGCCTAACAGTCCTCCACTAATCAGAAACTTTGAGAACTTCTACCTTAAAACACTTTTCCCTCATCCTCCTACTCCTATCAGAGTTTTTCAGCCCCTTCCACCAGATGTCCTGTTACAGACTTGAAGCTGCAGCAGGTCCATCACTGCTTCTTTTTTCCAGTGAGGCTCTGGTTCTTCTGCAGGTCCCAAGGTCAGCTCCAGGATCAGCTTGGTGACTATCTCAGCAACCCGGTCATTCCCACCGTGAGAGAACTTCTGCCTTTTCAGTTTTTTTGGCACTGAACACCACAGAGGTAAACTCCCCTAGAGAGGCTTTTTGCTCAGGTTCCAGCATGACTGAACCTTAACCTTCAACACATGCCACAGTCGAGTAAAGTTTACATACTTCAGCCAACGGCAGTCCCATATGGTCTACCTCCAGTAACAGTGATGTCAGCAGGTATTGCCCAACATTTTCCCTATTTAGTTTTATTGCCTCTAGATGGCCTGATTTCATCTTGCGTAAGAGTTTTATGTTTGAGTAGGAAGACCTGAAAACGCTGGATTTTGACACCTACAAGCTTCCTGTCACTTACACCGGGCCACTTGAAAGGAAAGTGGACCTCTCACTTCAGCAGTAGTGTTCCCAGCTGCTGACTGGCAGCATGCCGGACAAGAAGACTGCCCTACAGCCAAGAGGAATTCACACAGGCTGTTTTGCTACGGGCTTCTCTCCTGCTCTCCCTCACCAGTCTGATCCCTTGTGAAATGAGTGACCTGAATGTTGTATGCTTGAATCCACACTGTGTTTCACAATGCTTGGAACATTACAGACCTAAGAAATTGCTCCTCACGATGGCTAATCCTTTCAAGAAATGAAAGGGAAAAGATGCCTTTCTAAGATCCTCCCATTGTTGGTTTATGTTAAAGAAATATTTCTACAAATATGGATCAGCCAGTAGCTGCACCATAGATAAGCCACACAGACTTAGTGCCATTCAGCAGCCACAACACAAACAGCGTTCTGTATCTCACGGGTGGTGTTATTCTGCTCTCAACCTCCCCTTCACCGAGGAATGCCCCCAAAATTTACACAGGTCATACATCTTCCTATGACATCCTACCGTATATTTTATCCCCTTCTTGTTCTGCAATCGGTACGGGGAATCTTTATGCATGGAGTTCATTCACTAAATGAAAAAATGTGACTACAGAAACACAAATGCTGTGTGAGGAAACCAACAGGAAGTGTAATTTATACAACTCCCTTTCTGTTTATTTTGTCTTTTTCCTATTATTATTTTTTTCAGGTGGAGATGCAATAGCTTGCATTTTTTTTGTGCAATAGCTACGGTCAGTTTTGGATGCATGCCTGATGCCTGTCTCATAGTTTTACCAATTCCACAACACGTCATTAACCTCTTGTGAAAACACTGACTTTGTTAAACTCTCTCCTGGACGCACAGTGGGAGAAGACAACTCTTTTAAAATCTTCTCAGTCAGTACAGCACTTAAATCTGACGTTAAACTAGTCTCCAGATATCTCCTGTTTTCAGACATAAAGTAGAGCTGCTCCTGGAGTTACTATTAAGAATTCGTTTTGCTCCTTCTCTGAGGAGCACACATTAAAGACTTACTCTCTATTACACTTCCTCATTCCTTAGAAACCTTGCCATTGTATTCATCATATACTACTATAATGAGGAGCACACTAGAACTTGACAATTTGACCTGAGAAAGTAATATATTTTGAAGTTAAATACTCAACTGCTTTTTGAAGTGACAAGCCTTAGTTTTTCTTAGCGGAGTTTCAGTTTCCTATCTTTTTTTTCCTGTCCCCGGCTCTACTATTTTCACCTTTCTTCCTGTACCCCCCAAGATGAATAGCATTCCTTTGCGTGCATATGTGAGAAAGCTGTCAGCAAGAAGCAGAGACAAAGTGAAGTACTAGGCCTACATTCTGTCAACTGTCAGTGCTTTTTAAAAACATGTTTTTGTTAAAAACTGCTCCATCAGGGATCCCAAACAGTCTCAGAATAGCACAAGAGTCCCATAAATATTGCTTTAGGGAATGTAGTCACATTAGGAATGCTCATCAGTGAGTGCAACAGGCAGCAGATAAGCAGGAACAGTCACAATTAGTGCTCTAAGGACTGTAGAGAAACATGCATATTTTCATTCAGTGTATACTATTACTGTAACCAAAAGTGCATGACAGTCTGCAGGTATAAGAAACACACGGCTTCTACACATATCTGCCATATGTGCAATCTTCACTTACTAGACTCATCATCACAAACAAACAAAAAAAACCTATAGCTGCTCATTCCCTGACAGTATAAACTGCACCCACACCTGGCCATATTAATCTCACCATGATAGTATTTGTACTTCTTCCTCCTCTAGCATATATGTAAAATACCGGTTGTTACCTTTATAACCTTCTATTAATTGCTGAGGAGTTCATTTACATTTATGATACAAAGACAGTAATAGTCTCCATTGTGCTAATACATCTCATGAGGAATTTTCTTTTAAAATAAGATGCAGTTCTGAACTAGTCTCTTTATACTGAAATGGTTTTGAAAACCCCTGCTACTCTCTAAGAGGTGTATTATTTTCAGAAATAGTTATGCAATACATCTAGATCAGTCAGTTTTACCAAGTACCCTAGGAATCAAATATGTATATGCATATTAATGAATCAAATAGTATACAGAAATAAGAAAAAATATCTGTAAATTACACTCATTCTGGATGGCAGCATGTTCCTAGTCATAAGCCTTGGGATGCAAGGTCACTCCATTTGCTGACATTAAACTAGTAAACCTACAACAGCATCTAAGCACGCATGAAACTTTCCTTTTCACAATACTTATGTTCCCTGCAGGCTCACAGACAGATGTTGTAACAACTCTGCTAGAAATTAAAACAAGAAAAATATTTTTCACTTCCTTTTCTGAGTCCCTCTTAACAGATTGGAAGCCAGAAATAAATGCAAAGCACAGTCAGCAAAGGACTGAGAAGCCTTTAAATATTTCTACTCTGCAACCAAGGTGGGGGGGATGCTTGTCCAATTTATTATGAATAGTCTACACTACCCAAAAAAGATACTCTGATTTAACATTTTACCTACTTAGCAATGCCACTGGGCAATCACAGGAATACTCAGAGGCTTTTTTTTCTAGCCACAAAACAATTCCAATAAAGAGTGCAATGTTTTCAGCAACACTATGAGACAAATACAGACCTAGCAATGAGGATAAAATTCTATATTCTGGTACACAAAGTTGTATTAATAATAGTTGTGTTCAGGGAAGGGGAAGTTGTATTCTTACAACTATACTGATATAATGGCAGCAGGATGAGTAAGAACAAACAGTTTTGCATGTTTGTATCCTCTTTCAGATCCAGTTGTGTAGGATGAACTTGCCACCACTTCTGGTCGGTGCTCATAGCCCACCCGCTGCACGTCACTGCTTGCACAGCCCAACTAACAGAAGAGCTTGCTCGAGCACTCACATCAGTCTGGTTGGCAAGGTCATCAGCTGTTTTAATCTAGCCTAGCTGTGCCTTTTGTGGATAAGGTAAGCACACTTACTACCATTACAAGATTTATCAGGGTGACACTTTTCAGCAGCAAGGCCAACAATGAAGACATGATATTTTGACATCCTCTGCCAGCTCTGCTGTTTGCAAAGTCAGCGGCTGTCACCACAGCCTTAAGCGACTGACTGAGAACAAAGCAATGCCTGTCAGGATCCTGCATTTGGCCCTGCTCAGCCTGCAATTTACTTCAGAGTGAACTTTCAAGATCTGAAGATTCATAACTTCATACCTCTACACTGCCTCAAGGAGGGAGACTCCCCTGCCATTACCATGAAGTTACATATAAATCACTGTTTGCATCACTGACTGAAATCTGACTAGTGACTCCAGTTGTTAGAGCTGAGATGTAATTCTGCTTTATTACAAGCACTGAAATGCACGTTCACTTCCTGTGGAAATGGTCTGAAGAATCACAGAATCATAGAATGATTTGGGTTGCAAGGGACCTTTAAGGTCACCTAAACCCCCTGCTATAGGCAGGGACACCTCCCTCTAGACCAGGTTGCTCAGAGCCCCATCCAGTCTGGCCTTTAAAGCTTCCAGGGAGGGGGCATCCACAGCCTCACTGGGCAACCTGTTCCAGTGTCTCACCACCCTCACAGAAAAAGAAGGCCATTGTGTCTTCAACTTAATGAACTTCCCTCTATTCACACATTACCACAGCACTCGTTACTACTGATGGCAAACCTTTGGTACAGCTCTTTAAAGTACTCTGGAGTATATTGATGCACTACATTACAAGGCCCAATACTTCGAGTTGGCAGTAGAGCAGTTGCATTAATATCTCCTGGTGACTATGTCCAGATCATGAAAATTTTATTAGATAGTTCTGCTAAGGAGGAATTCTTTTTAGTTTGTTTGTTTGGTTTTTGTTTTTTTTTGTTTTGTTTTAAGTAACAACTCTGATGATAAGTACAGCATTGTACCCAGAGTCTTTCCTACAGTACTGGTATGGGTACTGAGTCATTAATGCATGCCACTTATTCAGATATTTGACACAGACCAATAGCCAATATTACCCAGTGCATCTCAGGTCACTCCTCAACTCAAAATCATCAGCTAGAAAGGTGCAGAGGTAATGGAATCTGTTCCCTGAGATAGAGGCAAAAAATCCACATCTTCTACCAAAATTTAGATGTGGTCAAAAGAAACTACAAAAAATTATCATGACACAGCTTATGTCTACAGTGCCATGGAGATGAACAGAATGCTTAACATAATTACTCTGTATACCAAGCTAAAAAAACTTCAGTTAATAAATGAATGGAATTTAAAATGAAAATAAATACATAAGCTACCAAGGTTTAACATCATACATAGATTTTAAGCTAAACAGTCTTCTGACTAGGTTAATAAATAGTATGTATACATACATTTGGTTTCATGACAAGACAATTCTATATTTATAAAACTAAATTAGCGTTCAGTTGAAATCTCCTTCTTCCCACAACATCATAAATACAGTTAGCACTCCAGTCAGGCATGTAAGAATGATTCTCTCAGGCTTCCTACAAATTCTGCCCTTCTCTTGCTGATGTTTCTTTTTCCATGTTCTTCCTAAGCTGTGATAAAAAAGGTGCACAAGGCACCATTAGTTATGAAAACACAAGATATTAACTGACGGGAGGCTGATTCTCCCCAATGCTTTGCTTTTCAGAAATCAGTCAAAGAAGAGGAATGTCAGACCTTGTCTTCATTCAATATCCAAACTAAAAGAATTCTTTAAACTCTTTGAAATTTTGCCAGGGTGGAATTAAAGAACTGAAAGACATTTTTCCATTATACTAATATATGCATATCCGCGGAGAAAATAAAAGAAGGACTTGCCTCAATCTAAAAGTCCTCTATTGCCATTATTAATGCTACAACATGGTTCTGATTTTCTGCTTTTAATTAGTTATTTGGTGATTTGAAACACTGATTGCTAAAAGTTGAATATACTCCATGCATGACTGCAGAAGTCTAGTGACATATCACAACAGAAACAAATATACATGAAATATCCTCCAGAGAGATCTAGCTTAAAACAAATGTCTTTGACTTTTGGAAAAGAAAGTTATGTGTTCACTATCTATTTTTGTTTAAACCAAGCTTTATTTAATTATACGAGTACTTACAAAGACAGCATAGTCCTTAAAAAGTTCACTTTTACTTTGAAAACTAGGTCCATGGAAAAAGAAATTAGCTTCTTAATAGCTCTATTTCATTACATTTCAAATTCCGAATCATAACTTGTTGCTCCAGCATATGGGCAACATACCACAGCGAAAACTAAACAAATTACTATAGCATAATGAATTGCTGTTCAGTAGCTGAGCAACAGTAACTGATCGTACGTGTGCTTTTCACAAAATAAGACGCATTACTTTTAACACCAGTAAGGATATGCATTAGGCTCTCCTCACAACCACAACAAAGCTGTGGTTTTCTAAAACATGAATTCCCTGCAAAACAGCAATCTAGGTTCTATATTTCTTCCTGAACTACCAACAAAACCATGTACTGAGCTTCACACCACATACTCACTGGAGGCTACTGAAGGCCAAGTGTCTTCATCATCACCAAAGGCCTATTATAGACATCTAATCATGGAATCATACAATTGTTTGAGTTAGAAGGGCCCTTTAAAGGTCATTTTGTCCAACTTCTCTGCAATGAATAGGGATACCTACAGCTATGTCAGGTTACTCAGAGCCCTGTCCAGCCTAACCTTGAGCATTTCCAGGGATGGGGCATCCACCAGCTCTCTAGCCAGCCTGTTCCAGTGCTTCACTACCCTTATTGTAAAAAACTTTTTTCTTATATCCAGACTAAATCTCCCCTCCTTTTTGTTTAAAACCATTTCCACTTGTCCTATCACAACACACCCTGCTAAAGAGTCATAGAATCATAGAATCACAAGGTTGGAAAGGACCCACAAGAACATATAGTCCAACCATCCTCCCATTGCTACTTCAAGCCACTGAAATATCTTGTAGCTCCTCATCCAGATGCCTCTTGAACACTGCCAGGGACAGCGAGGGCAACCTCCCAACCTCCCTTCAGGGGAGAGCATTGAGGTCTCCCCTGAGCCTCCTCTTCTCCAGACTAAATAATCCCAGCTCCCTCAGCCGCTCCTCATAAGGTTTGTGTTCCAGACCCCTCACCAGTTTTGTTGCCCTTCTCTGGACACGTTCCAGAGCCTCCATGTCTTTCTTGTGGTGGGGGGCCCAAAACTGAGCACAATACTCGAGGTGCGGCCTCACCAGTGCCGAGTACAGGGGGACAATCACCTCCCTGCTCCTGCTGGCCACACTATTTCTAATGCAGGCCAGGATGCCGTTGGCCCTCTTGGCCACCTGGGCACACTGCTGGCTAATGTTCAGCAGAGCATCAGCCAACACCCCCAGGTCCCTTTCCTCTTCACAGTCGTCCAGCCACTCAGCCCCAAGCCTATAGCACTGCATGCGGTTGTTGTGGCCAAAGTGCAGACCTGGCACTTGGCCTTGTTGAACCTCAATCCCATTCACCTCAGCACAGCGATCCAGCTCACCTAGATCCCTCTGAAAGGCCCATAGTCTTCCCTGTCATCAAGGCCTAAAATGTCCTGCAGACTCTTCACTGTGGTGACAAGATAAAAATGGATGAAGCACACCTGGCCATCACACATCAGGTTGCAGGGAGAAGGCTTCTCCTTTCTGAACACACAGGCTGAAGTCGCTTGATGCAGCATTCTCTAGAGACTCAGCTAAGTATGGAAACAAAGGATGCCAGGCTTAGAGAAGAATGACGTCCAGGAGGACGAGCAAGTTTTGCTACGAACAGGTGTTTGTCACAGTTAAACTATAAGTTTATCTTATAGCAACCTACGGCCATGTTGGAATCAGAGCAAGGCATTTTTTTAAATTACATTATCTAGGATGAAATTAGACAGCCAACACCCCTAGGTTTGTGCTGAAGGAATAAAACAGCACAGAGCAGCCTCAGCAGGTGCACAGGTCCAAACAGTCCAGCTTGCTTTTCACTTCGCTCCTATGACAACAAACATGGAGAAGTTTCTCCTACATTTTGGTTTTAGCTTTCTTTGTAAATTAGCCATCTATTAAATGAATTTACAGGTTTTGTAACAGTGGCAAAGGCTGTACAAAATCTAGTAGAGAATAAACTTAGTGGGGGAGCTCCACCTAGCTGGCAAAATTTCTCTTTTTGGCCCAGTTTATTTTACTCACTGTGAGAAAAATTATTTAACCGAGCAAGCTGCTTCCACACAAAAGCTCACTGTAGAAACCACAATGCCAAATAGGCATCCACCAGATGCATGGACCAGACATTACACCACTGACTGTACTGCACTGGGAGTCTGAACCATGAGTTCCATCCTCCAAGGTGACTCAGAAGTCCTGATCAGGAGAGAATCAGGAAAAAAAAAACTGCTCTGGTGAGTACAGTCCTCCTGCTCCATCCTGACCTTCTGACTTCCACTCAGAATAAGATACAAGGGAACAAGCAGAGCAAAGAGAGAAGTGTTAGAAATACACATGCCACATATACGTGTAGCACCTTCAATCTTTCATCCCTCTAGAAAGGGCACAGCAACTTCACAGTCCTCTCTGCTTCAAATTTTACTAGTGATTGAGTTACACGTGTAAGGATCTGCAAAGGCACCATTTTTTACTGAAGAAATTGATTTACAGTTAAGTTCAGAACACTGCAAGATTAATAAACTTTCCCTCTCAACAGGCTGATTGCCAGGATGACCTCAAAAAGAAGGGACTGAGATTCTTCTCACGAGCTCACTATTTTTTGCATTTTTTTGGTTATTTCAGGGTTGTACTTTATTTTACTGACACCATAATACATCCATTGTCAGAAGGCACTGTCATCAAGGATAAAATTTAAGATGAGTATGGCATAATCCCTAAGTCAGCTGAATTCTGTATTATAACAGGTCAAGACAAAACCAAAAACGTACAGAAACTTTTCCACAAATTGCAAAACTAATCATATATGTCATTTAAATTATTGTTTTAATCCATTTTGTTCTCTGGAAATGTGAGATACTAAGCGTAAGAGCATAAGGAGGGAACTAAGGGGTCAAAACTAGTAGGTCTGACCTCCATACTGACCTGGCCAGTAAAAGCTATTACTAACAGAGAACTGACTAAATTCCTAAAAGAACAAACAAACAAGGATATTTCATCAGTTTTCATAATGATGAAGAACTGATGACTCATGGAGTAATATTTGAACAGAACACCACTTTCTCAACCAGCTCATAACTTCCTTTGCATGGCAGGAAGACTTAAAATGGATCCTATTGGTCCAGCATAATTTAATTTCACGAAGTAGTCGCTTGCTAGCTTCTAGAAAGGAAACTCCAGCCAACGCCTGCAGAAATGTGTAGAGCAAGCCACTGGCAAAGCCAGTAACATACCTGGGATAACTTGTTAGCTCCCATGCAAAGAACATGCTGAGGATTGCTTATATACATATATATTTCTTTAACATCATTTTCAAAAATCTAAGAGAGCTGTTTGAGTTCTGGATCTCCCCAAAGCACTGGTGAATTCAGAGACCATGCAACTATAGAGATAACTCTCACAGGCTTAAATGTGCTCTACAGGCATTCCTTCCATCACTGGATACTTTTCCTAAGTCTGCAAGCTGAAAGGCTGGAAGTCCCGTCTCTAACTATGAAATGAATGCTTAAAGCCATCAGCAAAGATCTGGGTAAAGGCGTTGTGAGTAACACTGTGTTTATGACTAAAATAATTTCAGTCTAGTAATGAAAAGAAATAGCACACACTTACATACCTGTTTGTATTTATATATATGTATACGTGTTTTTAGAAGTTAAAAATGACTTAGCATTGTTCATTAATTGTAGAAGATGGCATGGAACATCTATTTTCTTTATATAGCTTATTCCCCTAGTTACCCAAATACTGTCTTGTATTGAAGATAGGGCATCAAACACCAATACCCAGAATCACAGAATTGTAGGGGTTGGAAGGGACCTCCAGAGATCCTCCAGAACGTTTTATCATGCAGAAGTTTTAACCACAGAATCTCTATTAACACTTTCAAAGTGATTCAGAAGACACTTTCCCTGAGGCCACCTTCTTGTTCTTTTTTAACAGATACTAAGCAAATCAACACTAGAAGATGTATATGATGTATATTTCAGCATTATCTTGCTTGCTTTATATACTGTGGGTTCAAAAAAAAAAAAAAAAAGGGCAATGGGAGATGCAGTTTGTATTTGAAGACAATAAAAAATATCATCATAAGTTTCATTTTCTCTTATTATTATTAGACCGCAGTCCAGCAAAAGGATTTGTCCTTTTGTATGTACATGCATTAACAAGATTGTTTTATTTGTTATGCTTCTCCCTGAGTCTACAGGTTCACAAAAACACAAATTTCAGTAAAAACACCTAACATTTCTCTTTCCTGCATTGCTTTAGAAAGGCTTCAGAGACAAAATAAGCACCTTCTCAGATGACACCTCCAGCCTAGGACCCACTCCGGGTTGCTACAGCCAGCTCCTTGTACACAGACAGTGGTCTGCCTTAGAAGCCACATAGGCACAGTTGCTGCCAACCCTTTTTCCTGTGCTGTTGTGGAATCACCCAGTGATGGAGCTTGGGCTGCAGCATCACTGACACATCGGCAGTACCTAATCCTTATCCTTCATCTCCTCTGACTTGAACTTAAACAGCACCGTCCCCTCTGTCCCTACGAAATAGATACCTGGCTGAGAAAGACACCATTAAGACAAACTCAGGGGAAGAAAGAATGAGGTTTTGCAGTGAAAAATCAAAAAACGTTGTTTGACATTACTAAGACACACTTGAGATTACACACCCTCAGAAAGCCCCACATATTGTCTCTCACCAACCTACTGAAAGGTCATAAACATTTTGATATTACAAGTCACTCATCAAATCAGCACACGGAAGGGACCAGAACATGCTGTGGCTTTCTGCATGCGTTTTATGCTGAATTTCAGTTGCTTTCATCTCCTCACACTGAAGAGCAAAGCGAATCTTCTCTCAACTGTTCAGCAAGTGCTGTGAACAAGACGATTCACCTGCTACAATCTACAGCACCATCCATCACAGCAACTGCTGCCCACAGCAGTGCCTGGGATGGGTGGCTGCTCCACATGCCACACCATAAACTCACTGACACTGTCCCTGGCAGCAGCTAACACAACTGCACTGGAAGAGTACACGGTCTGGCTGTAGGCAATAAAAGGTCTTCCTGAACCAGCAGAAGCATCGCCACTTTTTAAGTTAGCAATCCCTGGTGAACCTTTGTCCCACAAATCTCTCAGATCACTGCTTTAACCTATTTTTTCAAACTGCCTGCAGCAATGTGCCATGGTGTAATTATTTTGTTTTTCCCCTCTAACAATATCTCCTCTTTCCTGTTTTTACATCCTGAAGACTTCATTTGGTATATTACTGAAAAAAAAAAAAAACCACCTTAATTTGCTCTGTGTTCTCCTCACCACTTGTGCCTCTGCAGAGAGCTATCATACTCAATCTCCCTCTTCTGAAATCTATTGTTTAAGATGGAGAGCTTTTCTATCCTCATATGAAAAATATTCCAGTGATCCTTGTTCCAGCTTTCATCTTCTTATCACAACTCTGCCATACCTTCATTCTGACAAGGTGGCCCCAAATGCATGCAGTTTTTAAGATCTCCATGTTTTCACGAAACAGCTGGATGGGTTTTTCTCCTTTTTTTTTTTTTTTTTTTTTTTTTCCTTTCCCTCTTAGCTCTTTCTACCCCTTCCTAATACTGTTGTACTTGCCTTTTTGACCTCCATTGAGTATCAGGCTGACATTTTCACAGAATCATTCACAATGAGTCCAGGATCCTTCCTGAGTGATAATAGGTAATTTAGAGCACATCACTGTGTATGTATAATTAGTTGTTTTTCTCCGTGTGCATTACTTTGCATTTATAGATTCCAAATTTCATCTGCCATTTTCTCACTCAGTCACGCAGAATTGCAAGATCTTCTGCACTGCTTTTCAGCCAGCTTTAGCTTTGATGTCTGTGAGCTTTATCATTCCCTCCATTCTCCCCAGATTGCTTTTAAACACAGAGTACAGAGACAGCTGTACTGTGTCAGATCAGTGCTCCTCCTAACCAAGCATTCTGTGCAATATTGACTAAAAAGAAAGATGCTTAAGCAACAGCACCAGAACACAGCTCTGGAAGACTTTCCAGTCTCGGCCCCTCCTGAGTTTGTACAGTGTGTCTTTCTACTCTTGATAGCTGTGTTTTCTTTATGTTCTTTCTTTATACTATTGATGGTTCTCTTTTCCATGCAGTTGTTTACTCTCTCCTTGGATTCAGGCAAACTTCTAGCATTCATAATGTCCTTGGGCATTCACAGGAATTCATAGCTTAGCTACACACTGTGCTAAGAAACCACCTCCTCTTGTTCTGAACCCAACACCCACAAGCTTCCTCTGCAACAACAAACACTCAGTCCCCAGTCACTCTGTAATGACACCCATGTCTTGGTGGATTTATGTCATATCAGCATTTTTGAAGACTGAGCCATGTTAGCCATATCAGAACAAGCCGAATCTTTAGGCTCAGGCCCAAAATTTAACAAGAAATCAAAAGGGCTACAACAACTAGATGGGCCATCAACATCACCCAGTGCTTTTCTGGGTAAAAAGAGATGTCATATTTTCTCTCTCCTATTTAACCTACCCACTCTCATTCAAATGAGATCTATGACAGATCAGTGAGGTTCTCATCCCAGGAATATTCATAATGCTTCTGCAACAAAGATGATCAGGGGACTGGAACACCTCCCCTATGAAGACAGACTGAGTGAGCTGGGCTTGTACAGCCTGGAGAAAAGAAAGCTGCGGGGTGACCTCAGTGCAGCCTTTCAGTACCTAAAGGGAGCCTACGGGGGAGGGGGGGGTGAAACAACTCTTCAAAAGGGTTGGTAACTGCAGGACGAGGACAAATGATTTTAAGTTGAAGGAGGGGAGATTTAGGTTGGATGTCAGGGGGAAATTCTTTACCCAGAGAGTGGTGAGGTGCTGGAACAGGCTGCCCAGAGAGGTTGTGGATGCCCCATCCCTGGAGGTGTTCAAGGCCAGGTTGGATGGGGCCCTGGGCAGCCTGGTCTAGCATTAAATGGGGAGGTTGGTGGCCCTGCCTGTGCCAGGGAGATTCATGATCTCTGAGGTCCCTTCCAACCCTGGCCATTCTGTGATTTCAACAATCAACAACACATCTGTAAAAAGTAGTACATTAAAGAGAAGCAGAAAAATAAAAGTGAAGTTAAATTTTAAGAACGCTCTTTTGTGTTGCTCTTGTGCTTAGCTTTCTATTGTCTTCTCTTCGACTAGTATTCTTCCTCGTTCAAAGCAAATAGCAATTTTATTACTGGTCAGGAGACTGAAAGCTCTCAGTATGGGAACCACACAAAAGACTCTTACAAGCTGTACAGGAACAGTGAACACAATTACTCTAGGTTTTTTTTCTATACTTCTACATACGTTGTTATACTTGGACTTCTTTTTAAAAAGAAACTGAGATCATCCCCATCCACGCCCCAGGGATTTTTTTCTGTTCAGTGTGGAACGTCTAGATTGAAGCAAGTGAATTTCACGCTTCATTCCGAGGACAGTGAGGCTTACAGTCACTCTGATGTGTTCCAGGAACGACTCCCTCAGTTGTGGGCTAACTGCAGAAGCAGTTTGTCTCTCCCATTCATTTCCCATTTTGCCAACAATGCCATTGTTTCCGTGGAATGCAGCTGTCATGAGCGGTCGTGCCTGCAGAAGGTGTTCCCTAGGGCAGCTTGGGCCACTTCCATCAAGCATTGTGAAGTCTAAGACCAAAACCAAAACCTTGAACTTGTCTCGGTACTCAGCAGGGTTACAGTGCAATGAGCAGAGCTTCAGGGTGCTATGCTTTCAGCAGCCTGTATTACGGAGGAGATGAATTGCTCCATTTTGCGTCAGCTCTGTAAATCCATACCATATGAGTGGCTACTAAAAGTCAGTAGCCAACTAGAGCACAAGCATTCACAGCTTCTACAGCTATTGTGAAACTGGGGAGCAGGTTCAGTATTTATACAAGCAAGAGGCGCAATATGAATTCAGGAAACTATTTAAATACAAATAAATCTGTACAATTATATATCCATGACTCTACTGAATCCCACACACTGTTCAGCCAAGAATTTATTTTAGCTTAATACTTAACATAAAAACTTCTTTCTTCAGTTTTGAGAAGCAATTAGGACAGTTTTCAAATAGAAAACATTTAGGGTTTATGTGGAAGCATACATGCAAGCTCACATCTTCACATCTACACAGTTATCATACAAAGATGTGCAAACTAATTCCTACAAAGGGAATTCCTGCATCCTTCGAAGAAGTACAGGTTAACAGAACCAGTTCTTGCCTACATTATAGCTTGTCTTCATAAAACTCAAAATCAAACAAAGCTTTTATTCTTGAGTTTCCAAACTTTAGTATGACATCTCCAGCGTTTTTTTTTGGTTCTTCAAATATATGTATACATATATGTCTCCCAATGCACTTTCTCCAGCATTTACGACCTGTAAGGGATCTTATCCAATATTACCAAGATTTTTCACACTTTCTGCTCCTCCTGTTTTATCAGTCCTATCAAGTTCCATCACCAGTATTTCTACCATTCATCTTGTTCAGACACCCCTCCATCTGCATCAGTAATTGTCCAGTGTCCAAACAACCACAGCCAAGAACAACCTCTTGACTTCCCAGACACATTTTCTAGATTCTCCCCAATAGTGGCCGAGGAGACTCAGTTGAAATGAGAACATAGTTCAGATGGCTGCACCGGTTATTTCTACCTTTTATTACTGCCATAACACTTCTTCCAAGACTAAAGTGCAAGCATTGGTCTAAGTGCATCATGCACATTTTAAACATCAAGTGAGCTTAAAGAGTAAAAAGCATATCCAAGTACATTGTTATAAATAAAAAAGTCACTGAATGCATACAATACCAGATCTCTCTGACAGAAGATTGCAAGGGCTAGCATTCCAATACCCCACTCCCCACCCAATGATGAAGGATCACATCACCTTTTCTCACATGCTTTCAATTTTGTTTCTAGAATACCTGTAGAATGACAAATCCTTTCTATTGCCTTGAAGGAAGAAGAAAGGGAAGACAGTCCTCAATCCTCTGTGGCTACCTGCCTCTTTGTGTAGAGGCCTGAAGTATGCTACAAGCAGACTCATTCTTCTCCTAAGAGAGGAGAACGAAGAATCATGCCACAACTTTTTATCTCCTCTCTAACACAAGATAGAGAACCAAGTGAACCAAGAATCACTGCCTTCACGGATGAAGATTTAGCCAAGCTACAAACCAGCTAAAGCACAGGGAAGGAAGAGAGCATCACATGGAAAGGAATGGACATATCTCACTGCACATAAGCAGCTCTGTCTCTACTGCATACCTGAACATACACAGCAAAACCACATTCTACTTTCTCTCCATGATCGAAGTCAGTTTTGAATGACAGTCAATAGCAAGAGTGCATAATGAAAACCAGATATAAAAAAAGTGTTTAGAAAAAGGCTCAATACATAACTACAGTTAAAGAAAAAGCTGTGTTATTTAAACATCAGCCGGTTTCATTAGCACTTCTTCTGAAAGACAACATCCTTGTCAAAATCTATTTTTTGGTTAAAAGCCTACAAAACTCACATGAAAACACTCCTGACTTCCCTTTAAAGAGAGAAATGAACTAGTCAGCTAGGGAAATGTGATCTGGGAAAGTCCAGAACAGGCTTCTTGTGGAAGGATGGAAACCTAAAACAGACTGGAAACTCTAAAGCCATAAGACAGAAGAGAGATTAGAGTGAGAAGAAGAACAGAAGGCAGAGAAAACAAGAAGGGCATTTTTTCAGCGTTACCACAAGCATAAGCTGCAACCAAAGGCTGACATTAACAAACCACATTATCTTATGCCCTCATGCATACAATGTCAGACTTGAATGATGAAGTTGGCACATTTTTGCTTCTCATGAAAAGAAAAACAAGGAAACAAGGAAAACAATGCCAATTAAAACTTTTTTAGAACAAGGAACCCTTGCTACAATCACACTGAAGAATAGCAAACTGGATTTTAGTACAATTACACTCACTGTTATGTTCGATTCAAACTTGACTTTCTAACTTAACCTTTCTTTAGTGAAAAATGAAACATTTCTGGAAAAGAAGCAACAATAATTTGCTTAAGAAAGTAAATTATTTTTACAGACCTACACCACAGAAGTAATGGAACATGATGAACTTTTCTTTTCCTTATCAAAATTACCTGACACATTGAGTTCTGTAAAACACTGGAATGACTTCATTCATTAAAGTATTCCAGTCTATCTGAAGTTACAGAGCAAATCAAATAATCGAAGAATGTACAATACTGTCACATGAATATCAGATTCTTATCATCAAGTGTTGTTGCAAAAAAAACAAAAACAAAAACAAAAGTAGTTACTGTTTGCCATTTGAAATTACAGAAACAGTGTCAGTTGGCCTCATCACAGACGTGTGGAAGACATTTACTTCTAACACTGAGAATTAAGAGTTATCTGAGACTGGGGAGACAATATGAAAGTAAACTGTATTTTGTATTTCTAGCACACCCTAAAATGTCATTATGACTCCAAGTCACATTCATCTTTCTCTGTTTTCCCAAAGTTCTTTCCTTGTTTTAGCTTATCTTCTATTCAAGCTACAATCACTACACTGGTAAAATTACCATCCACCCATTTAAACTGAAATCCCTCCCCCAAAAAATGACTATGTTGAGCACTACCAAGACCGTTTGCAACTCTCCATCATTTTCCATCCTCTTCATACAAGGCTTTGGGAACCAGCAATGAGGGGTGAGAGAGCTGAAGCCAGCTTTCCACAGTCTGCAGCCAAGAGTCCTGACTCAGTTTCTTCCTTGGGATAAGAGTTCATCGTATGTATACATGCCTTTGCTATCAACGACCTTTAAATGGCCAACTTGTAATCTATAGGAGACCTTTAGGCATCAATTGACATAAAGCTCATTAGCAGAACATGCAAGATAAGTTTAATGAAAGCTTGATAACGGTGTTTTTGTTCAACTACATCTAAAGATCCCATTTTGCCCACCCACAGCACTGGATGACGGCTCTATCTGAAGTTCTATTTGAAATATCATAGGGCAGAAATACTAAGTAAACCTCTCCTGGGAAGACAGCACTGTAACTTGCCTCTACTGCCTTCAGAGTGAGATTAGTTATGGGGCTTGTTCATAACTAGATCCTTTCATCATCCTCTAGACAGCTACCGATGGTGTGGAACTTGTACTTGGGGACATGAGATAGAGGCAAAGATATTGGCTGTCCCACTGCCAGTGTTGTAAATCATCTACCTTACTGCAATAGCAAAAAGTGTCCCAATAAATCAGTCACAGATAAGCTAGCTGCTAGTTGCTCCTAGTTTCAGCTCACCCATGTAGCCACACGCATTGTCTAGGAAAAAACCACCAGCAAACTACAAACCTTACAGATAAAGCAACTGTAGAACCACTGAGTTTTCCCACTAATACAATTACTGAAGCAAATAATTTTCCTTAAGGACTGAAGCTGTTACATCAAATCTGACCTCCTAGTAGGCTAACACAGCCTCTATATGACACTCCAACAAACCACACACATCATAAAATGGTACTACCTCCAAAGCAAACTGCAAGACTAAGAAATGCTTCAACGTCTCAAAGAACTTTACTACTTCCAATATGCCAATAAAACTGGTACAGGGAGGCACACTGACTAGAGGTATGAAAGGACAAGCATGACTACTGAACCCACCACTACTTGTATGACTTCCCCTTGATCAGCAGAATCATACAATTGCTCAGGTTGGAAAAGACCTTAAGGATCATCAATTCCAACCGCAACCTGACCATAGCATCCTAACTCTAACAACCCTCCGCTAAATCATGTCCCTAAGCACCACATCCAAATGGTTTTTAAACACACAAAATGTCCCACGCGCACACAAACTAATGGAACTCCACAAGCACTGAAATCACCAGTTCTCTTAACAAAGTTATTTCAAAATTCCACTTATATTAAAGAACGAGTAACATAAGTACTTCACACACTATAATTTAAGCAAACCAGCGGAGTCTTGTTTGTTGACCAACAGAATTAAGCACAAAAATAATCCATACCAGTAAGTGAGGAAGACAGTTAGAACACCAAGTACTATAAATGTTGCATTGAGTAGTGTCTGCTATTTCAATTTATTTTGAATCATCATAACGATTCTTTGGAAGACACACCAAGACTAAAGGAATAAAAGGCATGAGTCTTCCACAGCTGAGATGATCCCCTGCCCAGAAAGTTTACAATCAGAACTAGTTAACAGTTTTATTACTACACTGTCTTGCAGCGCTTTGAAAACTAGAACTGGATTCCTTTTCCCAGAATTGTTTTCTTGCAGGTTGTTAAGTCAAGCAGACATTTCTTTGACAACTAACAGTCTTCTGTGTTTAGAAAACATATGGGATGCCCGAACATGCAAGTCAAAGGTGCTCTCCTAAAGAGTAATCTGAAGAGGTTACTCAGGCATCAAGCACTGTCGTGGGCACAGCCACAGACACTACTGCTTGGACACTGCCCAAGTGCTTACCTACTCACTCAAGCCCAGAGAGATCATCAACTTGCAAGAAAGTTGCACATATGCCTCAATTAGTGAGCAAGTTTTCTTTCAAATACCACTCCATTAAGTGAATGTATTAACGTTGTATAACATCATCACCTACATGCCATACATAACCAAGTCCAAACCGCTGCCAGCAAGTGGTTGCACAAATCCTCTTGAGTGTGCTCAAGGCAATATTAGTACAGTTCACCCAGCTGCTCACTTATCCAACATTAACTTCAGAGCTGTGTAGGCGGTAACTCCAGCAGAGGAAAGGTTGCAAGTCACTGGGGGAAGAGTTGTACCTTCAGCCAGCACAGCTGCAGGCAAAATGAATTATCTTGCTACACCTTTAGCCCTTAGGGCCTAACGTGAACTGCAGATGGTGAGATCAGCCACAGCAGGCACTGTTACATGGCAAAGTGGTTGTTAAGCTACCTACCCAGGTAGTGACGGAGCTGGGGAGCCAGCCTAAAGAGGCCCAAAAAAGCACTGCCCGCTCCCTGGAAGGCTGCAGCTAACCCTGCCGAGACACCCATCGTGCAACACAGAATACTTTATCTGCATTTCCACAGCACAACAGAAGTAGACACACGCTCCCTGAAGCTGCGTCTGGAATGCGACATCCAGGCAAGATGCACTCTTTACAAAAAGATGCTCGCTGATTTCCAGAGACCGTCGGCTATCAACAAACTCGTGCAGCATCCCAGCTGCCGGGGCACGAGATCTCAAACAGGTTAAGCTGAAGCCGCCACTTTCATCGCAGGCTCCGCCTGCACGCAGCCTCGATCCCACTGCAAAGTGCCTGCTGAGCTCCCAGCACACAGCCAGCACCTAAAGGCAAACGATTTCAAACACGTGGCTGCGAGCCGCCGCAGCTCAGGGCCCGCCATGTAAGCGGGCCAGAGAGGTCGCATGGCCGCCTCAAGCCATCGGCGGCCCGTTAACAACACACCGCTACAGAGCGCACGCCGCGAACGGGACCGGGACGGGCTCGGAGGCGGGCCGTGCCCGCCGGCGGCAGGAAGGCAGGCCGCGGTCGCCATGACGACGCCGCGGGCCGCTCCCCGGGGAGAGCCGCCCCTGGCGCCCGCCGCCGGAAGTTTATTTATAGCTTGGCCGGACACGCGCTGACGTCACGGAGAGCACCGCCCCCGTGCGTCAGCGTAAGGCGTACGTAATGGGAACGTGACACACGCACGGCGTGAGCTATTTATAGCCGGCGGGAGGCGGGAGGGGAGGGGGCGCTTCGGCCGTTTGTGTGCCGCCCGCACGCGCTCGGGGGCGGGGCCGGGGCGGCGTGGGCTCGGATGGGTGCCCGCCCTCCCGTAGCCACGCCCCCGCGGGGGAAGCCGAGCGATGGCGGCGGCGCGTGACGGGCGCGGGGCGGGGCAGAGGTCACGGTGGGGCGTGGGTGTCTGTGGGGGGGAATCCCCCTCCTCCACGCGGGAAAAACTACGGAAAATAAACGCTCGGCGCGCGCCGGCGGCTTCCGGGAAAGGTGGTGGCCATCGTGCGGCGCTGAGGCGGGACGGGACGGAGCAGCGCCGTTCCGCTTCTCTTTTAGTTCAGGTCTCCGGACGGGCTTTCCCAGGCTGCGCAAGGAAGCGTGCGTAAGGCGGCTCCGGGTACGGCGTTAATAGCCTGCCCTGCCCGGGGCTGCGGCAGCCAGGAGCTTGGCTCCACTCTGCGCTTCACAGTGATGTTCGCAACGCCAGAGCCTGCCTTCACAGCTCACCTTTGGAGCTGGGACCAGCCGCTCAAGCCTGGAGCTACGTATGCCGCGCTCTGCTCTCTCATAGGCAGGGCAGTGGCAAAAAAAAAAGTGGAGCTGATTTATCAGCGCATCCAAGCTGATGCGGATACCAGAAGTTCTGCTTGCAACTGGAGAAAGCTGGTGTTTAACCTATGTTTAACCCACTTCTGGTCCTTAAGATGCTCGAAAGAAGTAGCCTAAGTGTTCTTGGGTCAGTTACTCATTTCTTCATATGTGAAAAGAAGAATCACTGCAATTGAGGCATCCGAGGCCTTGTGTATTAGTAAGGCATAAACAATAATGGCACTGAGTGTTCATCCATCTGTGTGGCTTTTACCTCCTAAATCCCCAGCTGCAGAGATGAATGGCATTGTGCAGAGGCGTGAGCCGGGTCAGAGATGAGGTGAGACCTACACCTTGACGGTCCATTGCCTTGGCAGCCAAGTCAGCCTCGTTCCCATCTGAAATCCTTAGTCCTATCCAAGCCGAAAAACTGTGGAGAGTCTTCTTCATGCTGGGCAGTTCAGATAATGCTGCCATGAGATAACTGTCATAAATGGGCAGGGAAACAATAGGGCAGGAGGAGAAGTTGGACTGAGAAGAGGGGAGAGGAGCAACCAGTGCAACACTATGTGTAGGTAAAAGGAAATCTAGAGATCATTGCCATAACTGCAGTGCCTCCAAAGAAGACTAAGTAGTTATCTGATATAAATGATGATTGTCTTTGCAGTCATGATGTTGTGTTTACGAAGTACTTCATGCACTAAGAGGTGACTCCTTGGGAACTGCAAATGGGCAGTTCTGTCAAGAATTAATTATGGAAATGAAAGGCTCAGAAGGAAACTGGAGAAAAAACTCACAAAATAATAGTGATAATTCCTATTACTTTACTAATTTTTAAGTAGAACTGACTTTTTTTCCCTCCTTTTTACCATCTCCCCCCCCCCTTTTTTTTTTTTTATTTGAGTGAACACAATCAAATAAGATTGCCCTGAAGAAATGAAGGCCAAAGCTAAGTGGAATTCTTGTGCATCCACAATAAATCCAGTTAAAAGCTCCTTCATTATTACATAATTAACGTACTCAAATTAAGATCCTTCTGAATGTTCCTCCATCTCCTTATTTAATAATCTGCCATGCTTGCATGTCTGAACCTCGTCTGGACCCAGCTTCTCCCATTCCTAATCAGCTCTTACATGGGCAGGAGGAATTACATTCCCAACAAGCCCTCCATTTAATGTGATCACAGTTTGGTCTGTGGGTTCGTCTGAAAGGCAGTCGTGCCTTCCCTCAACGTGTGACCTTCTTTACTTTTCATTTTGGATCCCTGCAAGCGAGAAAGAATTGCCTATTGTCTTTGCAAGCCAGGCAAAGTGAGCAGACTGAGTCAGCGCGGGAATATTCAGGCCTCCCATCTGTGGTATTGCAGAATTCCATGGCAATTCCACCAGTTGGTGGAGCTTCTGTCTGGGAAAACAGAGCCATTGTGAACAAAGCATACTGCGCATACTTCTAACATTCATAAAAGATTTGGTTGGAATCATTTGAATCTTTCTCAAAATTTCTTCCTTTGGGGCAGAAATTTCCAATGTGGGGCCTTGATCCAACGGCAGTTGGAAAACCTGAGCGTTTGCCATCTGGCCATTTCTCTAGCTGGGGAAAAAAAAAAAAAAAAAAAAAAAAAAAAAAAAACCTTTTGACCGTGAATGTGTGATGGAAAGCTAGATTAGACCGGGACTTAATTCAGTCGAGATCAGGACTTAATTTAGGAAGGGACACTCTGCCAGACACAACAGCAGAGGCTGAGCTACGCCCTAGGCCTTGTTCTCTTCCCCACCATGACCTCTGTGTGTGACAGGCACCTCACCTTTCCACTGGGAGACACAAATGGCTTTATTCATCTTGATCGATACCAGAGCCTTCCATGTTTATTCTCTGTATGGCAGGATACTTCTGTGGGATTGGATTCTGGCTCAGACCTAACCCAACACAGGCCTTAGGTGACCAAGTTGACATTGGTACAGTTGTCTTTAATGCTGTATCCCCTGAAAGAATAGAATTGTAGAATTACAGAATCATTTAAGTTGGAAGAGACCCTTAAAGGTCACCTAGTCCAGCTCCCCTGCAATAAGCAAGGACATCCACAGCTACATCAGGTTGCTCAGAGCCCTGTCCAGCCTGACGGGGGATATGTCCAGGGATGGGGCACCTTCAAGGCCATCTACTTCCACCCCCCTGCCTCAGACAGAGACACCTTCCACCAGACCAAAACCCCATCCCAGCCTTGAACCCTCCAGGGATGGGGATCTGCAGCTGCTCTGTGCAGCTTGTGCCAGTGCCTCACCATCATCTGAGTACTACTTTCTTCTTTAGATCTAATCTAAATCTCTTTTAGCTTAATGCTATTCCCCCCATCCTATCACTATCTGTCCATGTAAAAAGTTGCTCTGACTTAGAATGACATAAGCACCATGTTACTGGTTCTCTAGGAAAGTATGGAGTAGAAGAGGAGCCGTTATTACAGAAATCATGCTCAACAGAAAGGACACATGAGGCAAGAATGCAAGTTCATACAAGGCCATGGCAGTATTTTCACACTGTAGGCATTTAATGTTAAAATACATAAGACATCCTTGCAGCAGGAATGGATGCACAGAACTCCTCCACTCCAGCAGACAGCCTGAAGCACCAGCCTGAAAGTGCTTTCACCACTTCATTCACCACTTCAAAGGGACGACTGAGATGCCACCCAGCACAACACAAGGATCACAGCAGGTTCTAGGAGCTGGGGAATGTGGTTTGGCTCACATTCCCCAGGAGGTGTTCAAGACCAAGCTGGATGGGCCCTGGGCAACCTATCTAGTGCCTGATTTAGTAGTTGGTAACTCTGCCCACAGCTGGGAGGTTGGAACTAATGATCTTTGAGATCCCTTCCAACCCAAGCCATTCTATCATCTCCACCCTCACCTCTCCACCCCAGACAGAGGAAAGTCTTTGACCATGGTCATGTTGTGCAAGCTGTTGTGTGATATCCTCTGATGGGGTTTTCCTAGAAAGCAGCATCCTGGCTGAAGAATGTCTGGTTTCCTGGAGGGAGAGAGGTTTGTATGTGATGCAGAGGGATGCACTTTGATTTAGGAGGTTGGACTGGATGGCCTTGTGAACAGCACCGCTATGCCACTGCTGATGCCATGGACAGATGGCAGCTGGATGGGATTTATTTTTGACTAAAGTACCTAAATTCTGCAGCAAATAGCAGTGGTATTTTCACCACCTCGAACCCAGAAATTAGAGATCTGGTCTCGCAGAAGACAACTGCAAGCTCCAGCAAGGAGTTTCTCACCAAGTCGTTTGTGCTTATGACCAAACATATGAGAGAGAACCGCGAGGAAAGCCTTCGGCCTGTCCCGGCTGCTCGTTCCCAGCCCTTCTCTCCCTCTGCCCACGCCTTATCCCGCGGCCGGGAGCTCCTCGCACGAAGGATTTCCTTCCGACTCCCTCCAAAGCACGCAGCGCACGGTGCCTGACCTCTGCCGTAATCAATCCCCGTCGGGCGGCGGGCCCCGCTCCCGCAGGAAGCGCTCAGCCCCACGCGCGGACACGCAGCTCGGCGGCCGCTCGCCTCCGTTCCCCCACATCCAGCTCCCCGCGCAGCGCCGCCCGAAATAGCTCCCGGCGGATCATTTTAAAGCTCTCTCGTCGTCGCTTTGGGGTGGATCGTGTGTTTTTTTAGCCTCCCCGGATGACGCTATTTGCACGCCGTGGGAGACGGCTCGAGGAGGCGGCCGAGCCGCGCGGTGGACGCGCACGCGGGTGGGAGCGGGGCGCTGCCGGGACCCCCCGGTTCGGCGTCGGTGGGACGCAGCCCATTCCCGGCAGCCAGAACGGAGACGACAGCGACGGAGCGCGGAAAGTGCCGCCGGCCCGAGTCGGAGCGCCATCAAAGGGGATCCCCCCGCCCGGCCTCCTCGCTCCTCCCGGCGCTTACTCAGCCGCCGGGGGGAGGCCCCGAGCCGCCGCCGTGAGGTCACCGCCGCCGCCCCGCCGCGCTCCGCTGCGTCACGCAGGGGTATCCCCGCCGCCGCCCAGCGGGGCATCCCCGCGGCGGAAACACGCCGCTTCCACGCGCGTCCCGGACGAAGGGGGGTGGTGGAGAGGGAACGGTTCGTCCCGCAGTCCCTCCGCTCCTCGTAGGCGGGCGGGGAAACCCCCTCCCGCGCACCCACCCACGCACTGCCGGGTGTCGCCGCCCCGGGGGGGGGCCCCGCGGCCCCCCCCCGTGAGCGCGGAGCAAGCCCGGCGCGGGCGGGAGAGCGGCCCCGTGACAATGGCTCCGGCGGCCGCGCTATTTTTACCCTCCCGCGCCTATATTTGGTTTGGCCGGACCGCAACCGGGGGGCCAAAAATAGCGCCGCGCTCCCGCCCGCCCCGCGCTACCGCGGCCGCCGCTCAATGGGCTCCAGCCCCGCCCCCTCCCGCGCGCGGGGCCAGCGGCTAAATTTAGCAACGCCGCTTGCGTCAATGACGCGGCCGCCGTGCGTCAGCGCGCCGCGCCCCGCCCCTTGGAGCGGGGCCCGCCGCGTCCTGTGCGTGGATTGGCCGCGGCGGCGCGAGGACGGCGTTCCGCCGTGACGTACGGCCGCTGATTGGCCCCGCCGGGGGCCGGCGACGGCCGCAGGGGAAGCGCCGCTGCGCGGGGAGCCCGGCGGCATCCCCGGGGGGGGGGGTGAGAGGGGGGAGGCCCCGCGGGCTCGGGGCCGCGGAACGGTACAGAGGGCACGGGGCGGGCAGAGGCGAAAGGCCCTCCTCCGCGGAGTGCCCCGCAGTTCCCGGGCCGGGCCGTGTAAAGGCCGCCTGTAACCGTGGTGCGCCGTGGTGCACCGTGGTACACAGACAGACGGGCACGCGCGGACGGACGGGCACGCAGGCGGACACAGAGAGAGGCACACTGACAGACACGGGAGGACACAGAGAGGCGGACACACACAGGCAAACATACAGCCGGAGCGGCCCCTGCTGCAACTTACGAGCGGCTGGCTGCTGCGGGAGCGCGGCCCCGGGGTGAAGAAACGGAGGGAAATAATAAGGAGTGTATATTACAAAAGAAAAAAAAGGAGAAAAAAAAAAGTCGAAAAGAAAGGAAAAAGAAAGAAAGGAAAAATACGAAAAAGAGAAATAGGAGAAAAAAAACCCTGGAGATAATATACGACGTAAAACACCGGGGGAGGGGGAAGAAAAATAAAAAAGAAAAGTGAAAAAAAGAAAAAAGGGAAAAAACGAACGGAGGGAAAAGGAGGAAAAAAAAAAAAAAAAGGAAAAAAAAAGAAAAAGAGGAGAAAAGATTCCCCGGTCACTGCCGGCAGCGCCGGCCGTGGGGCAGCGCAGCTTCCCGGCCCCTTCAGCGCCCAGCGCTCAGCCTTTGCGAACACCACCGCGGCGCGGCCGCCGCTGTCGTTGAATACTAAGCATCACAACAACAATAATAATAACAATAATAATCACATTCATCATCATCATAGAGATATTTAATCAGCCTCAGAGCGGCTCCCGATGCAGCCGGCTCCGAGCCCTTCCCACTGCGGTGCGGCCGCCTGCAGCGCGCCGCGGGGCTCGGTTCGGTTCGGCACGGTTCGAGACGGTTCGGCACGGTTCGGCACTCAGCACTCAGCGCGGCTCGGCACCGCTCGGCACTCAGCGACGGGCGCGCGGCGCGCACCGTGCGGCGAAGGGGGGGGGGTCAGTAGCGTCAGGCTCCCATGGCGTCACTATTGACGTTTCGCATTCCAGCCGCTCTATGGAGAGGCCGCTAGGGCCGCTCTCACATAAATGACGTTCCGAGCGAGGCAGCGGAGAGCAGCGCGGAGCAGCCGCCGCCGTCCTCTCTCCCGGCACCGCCGCACGCGCACCGCGGGGCGCTCGCAGCCGCCGCGGGGACGAAGCGTGGCGCCCGCCCGGCAGCGGCTCGCGGGGCTCCGGAGGGCCCTTCCCATGCCCGCGGGGAGCGCGCGGTGCGGAGCCGCAGCCGCCCGGCAACCCCGCCGTGCCCCACGGCCGCTGGACAGCGCCTGAGAGGGAGCGGGCGCCTGGATGTAAAGACGGAACCCCCACAGCAGCCGAGTACGTACGGGGCGGGCGGGGAAAGTTGCGGCGCCGCGCTCGGAGCTCGGCGAGCGGGGGACAACTTTCGCCTCCCGGTGTGTGCGCCCGGGATGCCGCTTCTGTCCGACCGAGCCGTGCCCCGGGCGGGGGGCGGCCGCCGGAGCCGGGCTCTCTCCGCCGGGTGTTGTCATGGAAATGATGCCGCTGCCGGATAGGGGATGGATGGATGGATGGATGGATGGATGGATGGATGGATGGATGGATGG